>NW_024359056.1:273633-683279 GCF_014805655.1 Passer montanus
CGATGGCGGCGGATGGAGGAGGCGGCGGCGCGGCCGCGGCGGGGCTGGGGCGGCCCCGCTCCGGCCCCCCCGGCGGTGAGCGTCCAAAATGGCGCCGGCAGAGCTGGGGGTGACGTCAGCGCGGGGCGGGAGCGAGCCGCCGTCAGGAGGGCGGGCGGCGCCGCCATGTCCCTGCGCAGCTCCCTCATGGCGGGGGTGCTGCTCCTCAGCTCGGCATCCATCGGCCGCCCTCAGGCCAGCTCCACTCGCCCTCTTGGCGGGGCTGCCGCCCTTCAGCCTAGCATCGACCATCCCCATGGCGAGGCTCTGTCCCTCATGGCTACCGACCCTCGCTCAGCTCGGCCCCTGCCCGCCCTCATGGAGGGGTTGCCGCCCCTCAGCCTGGCATCGATCGGCCGCCTTCATGGCGGGGCTCCGTCCCTCGTGGCGCGGCTGCCGCCCCTCAGCTCGGCCCCTGCTCGCTCTCATGGAAGGGCTACCGCCCCTCGGCCCGGCATTGCCCGCTCTCAGCCCCTCCGCTCTGCCGTGTCCGCCACGCTCTGCCCCCCGGGCTCCCCTGCAGCACGAGCTTCCTTCCTTGACCCCTGTCCCGCAGGCTCCCCTTCATTAAGTCGAATATCCTGAGTTGGAAGAGACCCACCAGGATCATCGATCCAGCTCCTGGCCCTGCACAGACCCCACAAAATCCCACCGTGTGCATCCCTGGGAGCGTTGCTCAAATGCTCCTGGAGCTCTGGCAGCCTTGGGGCCGTGCTCATTCCCTGGGTACCTGTTCAGTACCCCACCGCTTTTGGGGGAAGAACATTTCCCTGATAATCCCTTCGTGTCTCTCAGAGCATCTCCCTTTCACTTGTCCTTTGGTTTTGGGGTTTTTTCTCCCCCCTTCCCTTTGCTCCCTTCTGCCATTTCTCCGTGCAGCAGCCACACATAACCTGTTCGCTTGCGCATTTTCCACTCCCTTGGATGCTTTCCACAATGTCCAGGGCTCGGTCTCTGATTTCACTCCGTTCTCATTGCTATTCCCTGCATACACCAGCCATGCTCCTGAGCCATTTTTAGCCTCCATCCACCTTTCACACTGACAGCCAGCAAGATCCACAAAGAAAGGCTTTCAGCCGAGCCCAGCTTGGCTCAGCTCCTGCTGGCTCGGGAAGGATGGAGGCTCCTTTTTAGCTTGCTGGGTCCCAGTTACGGTCTCATCTGTAGTTAACTACAGGACTGGGATAATTAATTCAGTACAATCTATTTAAGATCTTGTGAAAGTCATCAGTTTCCCTTAAAAGATGTTTGTGCAAACATTTTCTTCTCAGGCTGGGTAGATCCTGCTAATCTAGATTTCACTTGAAGATTCATAAGCTCATCCTGCAAACCCAGCACTGCCACAAACTTGAAATGTGACTTGGAACAAGCCTCCAAAATCATCCCATACACTGATTTCTACATTTCCAGCTCTAAACACCTAAGAGGATGTTTTTATAAATGAAAAGGCCATTTAATTGCTTGTCAAGTCCAGCATGAAACAGAGCTGTGGGAACTGAATGCCACTAATGAACACAAAAAGACAGGCTCCCACCAGAAACCCACAACTGGCCCACATTACAACTTATTTGGAATTCAGATTTGTCTCTGCATCCCTGATTTTAAAAAGATTGCAGATAAATCAATCTTGGAAAGAACAATAACATTTGAAAGAACACTCAGCATATATGGGATATTCTAAAGAATTGCAACTTACCCAAGTTTGGAAATCTCTGTAACCACGTGTTTTGCTTAGGTTATTTTGAGAGCAACCCAAAAACCTAAAAACAAAAACACTTCACGTTTTGAAACAATCACAATGAAGACAAACTGGCTGGTCCCAAACATCCCAGTCCATATTTCCCAGAGCTCAAGAGAAAATTCACTCAATTCTACAAATTTGTGGCCATGTTTACTTGATACCAAATTCAGGATGAAAGCTGGCATTCCTCTCTTTTCAGAATTCCTTAAATTCTGAATTTAAATAATAAATTAATTCTTTAAACATACTCTTTTCAACCTAAACGGAATTGTCCTGCAACTGTTTAGCAGGAAAATTTGCAAATCTAGTCCAATTCATCCATTGCCTTCTGTATAATTGCTGCAGAATTTGTCCTCATAGTAGAATTAGCATTGGTTCAAGAACTTTTGTTGCTAAAAAAATTTAAATAAGGCAAAGAGACCTGCAATTAGCTCTGTAATAGAAACTAATGAAGCCTTCGTACAAAGCCTATAATTAAAATAAAATTTCTCTTAGAAAAGATTTAATATTGTGATGCTAGGAGGATGGATTGTAACTCCAACATTTCAGGGTTTTGTTGTGAACTAACTGAGCTACAGAAAATAATGGAGTGTAATAAATAAATAACATTAAATCACAGCCAGAGCAATTAGTGAGACATCTTGGGAACCACAACCTTTGCCTGGGTGTTCACTTGCTTGGTAGTTCAGAGCATTCACACCATGAATGCTTGGTGCAAATTAGGCAGAGTGTGTTCCACAGCCCTGATTCAAAGTTTGTGAGCACATACTTGGATTTCTCTGGAGCTCGAGCATTTGCTGAGGTGCTCTGGGGAGATTGTAACTGTATAATGTTAAATTTATACCCAACCACCAACAGCACAAAGCTTTAATGAGCATTTATCTACTCTGATCACGCTTTAATGACTAATTCTTACTCTACACACAAACTCTTTCAGCTGACACTGAAGAACACCTCTGGGAAGTGGGAGGGACTTACAGGACAAGGAGACTCACAAAACAGCATTTCTGGATCTGTTTGCTGTGATATTTGTCAGAAAACTACAAAAAGAATGGTCAGTTCACAGCAGCCTAGACCAGGAGCTGTGGAAGTTAGAACAACCTAAAAACCAAAGTGTAACACATGACCAGCAACCAATAAAAATATATAATAATGTAAAATGACTGATCAAACAACTGAGGCTCCAAAGAAGCGCTCTATCAGCAACTCATTTTGTATCTGCTTTAGTTTTCCAGTAATTTGACCTGTTAGACAAGACTATAATGAATTACAACAATTCAGTTTAGAAATAAAGGGAGCAATTATCACCAGAATTATCACTGGACTTTAGTAATAGCTGAGCTATCTGAGGCCATGTGCAGGTTAATGTCAGGGCAGCGTAATTCCCTACTCTCTGTACTTTATTCTATTCAGCTTCAAGTGTCTCACTGAGAAGTTTCCATTATGTTTTTGCAGAGCATTTCAGAGAACAGCCTTAACTCCTAGAAAATGTTTGCTAATGTTCATCCCCCCATTTCCCACTCCTAATTTCACATAAACAGCTATTATCAAACCAGCACTGAGTCACATCGGTGCTGCTGCAGGAAAGCTGAACAAAAGGTCAGGCAGACCCTGGTTCTGCAATGAGTCTCAGGGAAGATTACCTGTGGGACAAGTCCCAACCCATCCACTCTTTTCACCTCTTACACCAACCTGGCTCAGGCAGGTCCCTACTGCTGTTTGTGGTGCCAGCTGCCAGCCCAGGGCCTCTTCTATGGGCACACAGAATTTCATTTGCTTTTTCTCACTTTACTCGACCCGATTTCACCTTAACCAGGTTCCATCTGCAAACCCTCAATTGCCAGTGGCCACAAGTTTTCAGCTAATACCAGAGTGTAAACAAAGGTTTAAGCATTTCCAGTTCCTGCCACACTGTGTCCTAAACCTGAACACTATAAAGATTTTTATTTTTTTTTTGTGCTCTGTATCACTGGCGCACTCCCAAAGTCACTGGGTTTTATTTTCGGAAAGGGAAATATTGAAATTAAAGTTTTTTACATGACTCAGCCTCTGTACTGGTGGGGAAATCATGGAATGCTTTGGGATGGAGTGGACCTTAATGACTATCTACATCCATCGCCTGGGCATCAGATCAGTCACTAGGCAGTTTAGTTTAAGTCTTAACAATGATAAAAAGTGGAAGAGGATAATACATATCTTTCAGTTCACTTTGCAACTGCCAGGAATTTTTTAGAGACCCAGTTCGCAGAAAACCCAACCTAACAACCATCCAATGGTTCTGGAATTGAGTGCCCCAAACTACTCCTCATTGAGCAAACCTCTGCCATGGAAACTCACTAATTCTGGTAACAAGCAGTTTGTGTCATCCCAAAACTGTAAAGTTCAATGGACTAAAGCCCTGCTATTATAAGAGGAACCCTCAGCATTTTTTTTCCCCCATAAATTATTAAGACTTTTATTCTTAATTTTAGCCTGATACAAGCAAACAAAAGAGCTCATTAGGCTTGGAAAAACAATTCATGTGTTCATTACAGTAGTAGTTTGCAAGACAGGTTTCAAACCAGTTTCAAATTTGATCTCTTTAGAGCAGGGCTGAGACACTGTTACTGAAACTACAGTTTGGAACACATTACTTTAATTGATTATTTAAGCACATTTTGTAGAGGTTTCATGCACCTGAATTTTATTTTAAAATAAATGAAAAAATACGGGGAAAGATAAAGGGGAAATGAAGCCTCTGGAAAAGAAGGGAAAAGGTGTTAGAGGTGGTCAGGAAGCACCTGTCTGGAGGGAAGAAAACAAGTATTTTTCAACTTGGAGGGCTTGTTGGTGATGGCAGGAGTGTCCCAGTATTTTGGGATTAAAAATTAAGAGAAGAGGGGTAAATTGAAGTTTATAGAAAAAGTCATTCTTATTTTTTGTATTTTACTATTGTTTTGGTTTTTTGTTTGTTTTGGTTTTGTGTTTTGTTTGGGTTTTTTTTACAAACTGTAGTTCGTTCTGTGGAAAGATGAGCCCAACCAAAAAATAAGATAACTGATATGGGATGCTAATAATCTCATGGGATGCTAATAATCTTATGGAAATTAATAGTGGAGCCATAGGAGAAGATAAGAAATTCACAAGGCATAGGTTTAACCCTCCCTAAAAAGAAGTAGCTACAATTAAATGTTTGGTTCAAGATAACTTGGCACTTGGAGTCTTCCAGCTCAGGATAATTTGAACATAACTTGGAACTCTGAAAGCTAAAATACTAGGAAAACAACACCCACAAAACAAAATGAGAACAGTCATCCCAAATGACACACCACGAAGACAACAGAAGGCCCTCACAAAGTGGTTTATTCTAACAAAAGCAATTAAATACTGAACTGCATTGCCAGAAAATACTTACAAGCACATCCACTACAAGGCATTTTGGGATTAAAAATTAAGAGAAGAGGGGTAAATTGAAGTTTATAGAAAAAGTCATTCTTATTTTTTGTATTTTACTATTGTTTTGGTTTTTTGTTTGTTTTGGTTTTGTGTTTTGTTTGGGTTTTTTTTACAAACTGTAGTTCGTTCTGTGGAAAGATGAGCCCAACCAAAAAATAAGAGAACTGATATGGGATGCTAATAATCTTATGGAAATTAATAGTGGAGCCATAGGAGAAGATAAGAAATTCACAAGGCATAGGTTTAACCCTCCCTAAAAAGAAGTAGCTACAATTAAATGTTTGGTTCAGGATAACTTGGCACTTGGAGTCTTCCAGCTCAGGATAATTTGAACATAACTTGGAACTCTGAAAGCTAAAACACTAGGAAAACAACACCCACAAAACAAAATGAGAACAGTCATCCAAACTGACACACCATGAAGACAACAGAAGGCCCTCACAAAGTGGTTTATTCTAACAAAAGCGATTAAATACTGAACTACATTGCCAGAAAATACTTACAAGCACATCCACTACAAGGCACTCCTAAGAGCAGATTCCCTTCCTGAGAATCAGCTAAGTAGAGCTTCTCCCTGCCTAAGGGTAAAGGATGCTGCTTTAGTCCTTTCCAGCCCCAATTTCACCACCCAACAGAGAAACAGATTCTGCAGTTGAGAACACAAGTTGTTTGTACCAGTGACAAAATCAGGTTACACCAAAACCAATAAATCCATGCTGAGAGAATACTTTTAAAGCTATTAAATTCTCATCCTATTCAGTCTTTAGAAAGGGGATAATTAATATATCTCAACTCTTTGGGTACATTTAGATCAATGGAAGGAACATAACAGAAATAAAAACAATGAGAAGAAAAAGTTACCTTGTGGGGGAACCCCACCCCTTGATGCAGAGCCCTGTCAGATAGCATGGTGCATTGCTCAGGAGCACAGGTAACTCCGAAATGAGAGGTGCCTCAGTTATCCCCACCACCTTTAGGAGGTGCTTTCCAGGAAGGGGAGGAGCTAGCATACCCAACTCCAAAAGTCTTGAGGAGTTTTCATTTAGGGTTGGGTTATTTTTGCTTTTTAAGCCTTCAAGTTCTCATGGCCTATACACAGAAATGTTTCTTCTTTTGGATGAAGGATTGCAGGGTTATTGAGGAAAAAGAAGTATTAATTTTGCCTTACTAATAAAGCTGCCTAGGTGATCTAAATAAGTGAAAGAAAAACCTCAGAGACTTTTATGAAACATTTTGGTTTAACAAAAGAAGGAAGCTGAAAAGCAGGCATGTTAAAACACTGCTGTCCATAGGATTTCCCTGTTATTTTTAACAGTGAGCTTTAACATCTTCTACTTTAGATTCTTACTAAGACAAAGTGCTTTTACACAGTAACTGAGTAACAAGCTATTATCCTTCAGTAGAAGCTCAAAAAATTACACCTGTGCAGGTGTATTTCAAAAGGGTGATGTAACTATAAGTCTTAGCTCAGGCCCTGGTAGTCATCTTGTATGTATCACTGAAGCTGTTGTTACTAAAACCTAAATACACCTAAAAAGCCAACTGATCTAAAAGGAGCAGGGTTAGTTCCTTGGAATCATGTTTTTGCACTTTCAAGAAGCCTGTAATTTTAGTAGCATTTTGCCGTAAGAAGTTAATTGGTAGCTCTGAGTGGTGCTAGCAGGGAGTATGAACTTATCACATCAAAGATCCCACTTTGCCAGAAGAAATGGTCCTTAAAAACCATGGATTGTGGGGGATGATGATTAAATATATAATTTGTACTAAAATGTCACCTTAGGCTTTGAGCTGTTATCGCTCTTGATCCCAGGCTATAGGCAATTTCAATCAGCTTGGTGTTACCAGATTCCCATGGTATTTGAAGGGTGTGAACACGCTGATGTCCTAAGCCCTGGAATCACAGAAAGGCATGAGAAATTTTCAGATTATATTTTTCCAGGAGGTTTTAGCTCTTGATTCCAGGAAATGTGCATATGTGATTTAAAACAAAACAAAACAAAAAAAGGAAAGCGAAGGTACTATCTCTTTAAAACTCTCTTGATAGTAACTTACTCTCAGTAGTAACTCTGTCACACTAGTGTTTCTCAAGTCATGTGTACAAAAAATGACATGTGCAGGTAACTACCATGATTAGTCATTCATTAATTTACTCCTTGGTTTAGGAGTTCATTTACCTTTTGGTTTCATTTTTCATTAACAAGATCACCATATTTTGAGGGTATTTCTAAAGTGTTTCAAACTTATTTAAGCAAACAAGTATATAAATCAAAAGTCAAGTATTTGCAGCTGAAATATTTGTTCTGAAATGTTCTTTTCTTGCTTTGCTTTGTCCCACAGTTCTGGTACCAGGTTTGCAAGGACCTGAAGGTAATGCCAGGAATGAACTGAGAAGGGAAGGAAGGGAGGCCAAAATAGCAGAATTAATTGTTCCATTCACATGGCTTTTCTGCTTGGGAATAAGTTCACATTGTAAACAGGAGAGAGGTGTGGTTTGTAGATAGGACAGGAAATCCTTAGTTCTAATCCTTGCTGTGTTGTTGGTTCCCTTGGAGACCTTAAGCAAATGCATTCTGTCCCTGGATTTTTAATTGGAAATAAACTGGAGATGATAGCCCTTGACTAGCTCGGAGGAGCAGCCTTTCGCTTTCATAAACATTCATAATCTGTGTGAAAACAGCTCATGGCACTCAGGCTTGAAATCAACTCATCTTCTGCTCTAAGGGTAACTCCTTACCCTGTCTGCTCTGAGGACCAGAGAGGCTGGAGTCACCAGAGCACACACGGGGCTGTGCTTCTCTCACTCGTTCCGGTGCAAAGCAGATGCTTCACTGGGGACAGGAGGAAATGTAAAGTCCTATTGTCTGGTGTGATTTTCTCTGTCATCCTCTGGGCCTAATGTAATAATATTTCTTACATTTTTCACCTTGCATGCCTGTGAGTGAGGGTGTGTTAGGGGGAGACCCCCACTGAGGAAAGTGCCTTTCAAGGAGGGTCTGTGTGTGACCCTCCTTAGAAGCCTCAGCTCTGGCTGTTGAGCGGTGTGGCAGTGCCCTGTGCCCTGGGGCCCCACACCCCAGAGGCAGCTGCCTGGCAAGAGTTCAGCCATGTCTGATGGGAAGGGTCCTGGAACCAGCAGAGGATGGTGCTGGGAATCCTGCAGGAGCACAAAGCCTAGAGGTGTGACAGCCCTGCAGGGAGTCAGGGCAGAGATTCTCTTTTTTTTTTTAGTGCAGATTCTCTGAATTGAGGTAAATGATAGTGTAAGTGATGAATCAGACTTACAGGCTTGTCATCCTGCTTTAATGAGGGAGAACTGCAGTGACAGAGTGTGCTAATAGTAGCATGAAAAGGCTGAAGTCCAGACTCCTTGAAAGTGTCCATACCTCAGGTTCCTCACTTTTGTTTCTCTCTCACTGCTTACAGACACAATTTCAGAGCTACTGAGCACACACAACTTGTGCTAGTCCAGAGGAGTGAAGGAAAAAATATCTAGAACTGAGTGACAATTTTCTTCCATCACATAATTAGAGGAGGAAAACTCACTAAAGAGTTGCCTGTTACTTACCAAACCTTGTGGGCTTTTCACTTGACTGCAAACATTTTGAATTGTCAAAACTTCTAAAGTGTTGCTGAAATTTAGACAACTTTCTCGGTGCTTGTTTGTGACTACTGGTATTTAAAAACGCATTTCATCCTAGCTTTATTAGCTAGGCTAAATCTGAAAGACAACATTGAGAGCCTAAAGAAACTTGGTTTTGATTTGCGTATCATTTGTCTGCCCTGAAAAGCTTTATTAACTAGGCTAAATCTGAAAGACAACATCGAGAGCCTAAAGAAACTTGGTTTTGATTTGCGTATCATTTGTCCTGAGCCTGGTATGATGTCCTGAATTCAGCTATGAAGTTTTACATGTGTAGAACCCTTTTCTCTTTTATGCTGAGCTATAAGAATCAGATCCGTAGAATAATCTGGGTTGGAAGGGACTTTAAAGATCATCCTGTGCTACCCCCTGCTATGGGCAGGGAAAACTTCCACTATCCCAGGGTGCTCCAAGCTCCATCCAACATGGCAATGGACCAGGGATGGAGCAGCCACAGCTGCTCTGGGCAACCTTTGCTGGGTCCTCACCACCCTAACAAGGAAGAGTTTTTCCCCAGTATCCCATCTAACCCTTCCCTCTGGCAGTGGGAAGCCATTCCCCCTTCTCCTGTCAATCCCAGCTTTTGTAAATAGCCTCTCTCCATCTTTTCTCTTGGCTCCTTCAGGTACTGGAAGGTGCAATTAGATCACACTGAAGCTTCTCTTCTCCAGGCTGGACAATTCCAAATCTCCAAGCCTTTTCTCCCCGCAGAGTGCTCCAGCCCTCTGATCATCCTGGTGCCTCTTCTGGACTCTCTCCAACACCAGGTCCTCCCTGTGCTGGGACCCCAGGGCTGGAAGCAGCTCTGCAGGTGGGGTCTCAAGAGCAGACAATCCACCTTACTGTCCAAAAGCATCTTTCAATGTTTGCATGATCTGCTCTTTCTATGCTTTTCCATTCCTTCTTACATATTTTCTGTATATTCCCCCTACTTTACTTTCTCCCCTTCCCCTTCAAAATCCAAACCATGGTATGTCAAACAAGCAAAACCAGGACAAAAGTTCCAGCAAGCCCAGACATTTTCTTTTCATTTTGACTGGGCTGTGCTAGTTCCTCTTCAGGGAAGGGCCCGTACGTGTAGAAGGCCAAATAACTCCTGTATGGTTTCCAAGATCAGAACTCTGATCACTGAATTATGTGCTCATGCTTCAGACAATGTCATTCTCAACTTGGCAAACGGGAAGCTAATTATAAGACACCAGTGAAAGACAGAGTTGTTTGTTGACGTTGCGCCCCGGTCCTGGGAGGCGATCGGGGCACCCGTCAAGAGTGGCCGTGCCCTGTCTCTGCCAACGGTGGGCAGGGTCACGGTTTGGCTGGCTCAGAATGCAGGTTCAACACTTAAAGGATTTGTGGCAAAGGAATAAAGAAGGGCCCTGTGCTTGCTTTTCCGAGCTGCTTTTATTTCTCTCCCACGCGGGGATGGTGCTGTTGGTGGTGCCACTCGACTTTGGCAGCCGGGGCAGCGGCGCTGGGCAGATGACGCAGCACTCACAGGCAGCGGTGGCGGCGGAGCAGAGTGGCCGGAGCCGCGTGGGGCGATCTCGGTCCCTCCACAGAAACCGCAGCCACGGGGCAGCAGCTGCACCGGCAGCGCCAGTGGAGCGGGCAGCAGCGGGGCCATGTCCCTTCCCGCAGTGGAGAGGGGCGCCGGCCGCGGTGGCTGTGCCGGAGAGCGCGGGGGCTGGCAGCTCCAAGGGGAAGGCAGGGGCACAGAGCAAGGGGGCAGAGAAAACTGCTGCTGTTCTGGAGGAGAGCGCGGGAAATCGGGGCAGGGCGAAGGTCAGAAGCCAAGGCGGGAAAGACAAAGCAATAGCAATATAACTGACAGAGAATTCTCTAGGCTAGGGGCAGGATTTCTGGGGACAGACAGAGAGAAATTACTGCAACTGCCACAGGCTAGACAAGAGGCAAACATAGACTAAACACCTTCAAACTGCCATCCCAACCAGACAGTCAGAGACCAAACATACCCAAAGCCCACTGCAGAGGAGCCCCAAACAGCCTCAAAAAACCCCAAAATCCCCCAGACCCCCACTGCTACAATTCCCCTTTTTTTGTTTAATTTTTATGATAGCCTTTGAGGGGATGACAGCAGTGGCAATGGTACCTAATTAAACTTTGGATTCTTTCTACCATCGCTGAGGAGGAGAGAGTTCCCGGCTGGGGTTGGCAATACTTTTAACAAACAGTTTTCCACAAACGCTGATAACAACAGAAATTAGGCACAGCATTAACACAACTAAACAAATGTCTTTGACGACAGATCACATCCATCCAGACAAACTCCATTCTGTAAAGATGTTCAGTTGTTTCCACATGTTGTCCAGTATGGATGTCACCTGGAATATAAAAGAAAGAAAACACATTAGGAGATTTAACAATAACTTTCACCAGAAAATAAAGAAAAGAAATATAGGAATTATTTTTTCTTCTTTCGCTTGGAGGCTATAGCTACATCAGCTGGGTCCTCCAATGGCGATGGGGTGGTATTTCATCGGTCTGGTTCATAACTGTCTTCTCTGTGCTCTGTCCTATTCATGTCTTTGCATGGGGCAGTATCGTGCTCATGTGCTGATTTTTTTTGTTGGTCATTTTCTTGACGTTCCTTTTCTTTTCCCCTTCTTGGTGGAACCAGGGCGGGGCCTTCCTTAGATAGGGACAGTCCCTTACAAAATGCCCTTTTTGCTTGCAGTGAAAACATGGACGTAGTCTTGACATTCGCAATGAGGTGGAAGGTAGTGGAGTGTCTGCTTGTGCTGTGGCAACTTTCTTTGGTGCTTCTACTTGAGGACGTCTTGCTTTTCTGCTACGTTCTTCTATACTTAGGTCTAACAAGGAGGAAACATCCCAGTGTGCACTCCATGTTTTAAAGGAGGAATGCTGAGTCTATGTAATCAATGGAAATATCTTCATTAAATTCACGGGCTTTGCTGCTTCAGAAAACAATCATTTGTTCTGGAAAGCATTGCAAAATCCCCATGAGCAAATTCATAGGTAAGGATTTCCATTTTGCATGGCTTTTCTATACAGGTCTTGGATGTGTTCATTCTTACACCCTAGCTTGGTTACTTCATTATCTGATGTCTCATCATTTATGTAATAACTGTGCCTCCTTATTCTCTGTGCTTTGTACACTGGTCAATACCTGTTCTGTGTGGGGAGACAGTGTCTGTATGGATACTGTCTAACAATGGTCTAACAATGGTGGCGGCAATGAAGGAAGGCTGAGAATGACTGTCTTGCCGTCTTCATTTGCGCCTTCGGTTACGATGTTTATTATGATGTCATCTTGGGCTTTTGATCTAGGAGTTCTGTTTTTCACTACCTTTCTGACTTTGCCTACAAAATCTAGAAACACTTCATTGAAGGGAGATACAGGGGGTAAAGCTAGGGTAATTGGAGGATGGGAAGAGGAGAAGCCAGAGCACAATTGTGGGTTTTGGGACAGGGGAAGGGAAAAAAGGAAAAAATGATTATGGGAAGTAGAAGGAGGACCACAAGATGGGGACCAAGCCACGTGGTGTCCACCATTTTGTGACTTGAGGTAAGGGGGAAGGAGCAGGTGAGAAAGGGATTATGGGGAGAAGAACCACAAAATGAAGGCAAAGCTATTTGACATTCTCCATTCTGAGACTCTGGGTGAGGTGAGCAATCTGGGGGACAATCTACAGGTTTTACTACAGGTAAAAGGGGTGAGGTATTAGGGTCCAGGAAAGGAGTTCTGACAGGGTGATCAGTCCTGTCAGAGCCAGGGTGGAACTGGGGGAGATGTGGGCAGCAAGGGAGACCCACAATGTGGGGGCAGCTGTGCACTTGCTGCAGGTGGTTTGCTCCCCTCAGCTCACTTGGTTAGAGATGCTGGGGGTCAGGAACAAGGGGGACTGGAGCAGGGGTTTCAGGAGGAACTGGGGAAGATCTATTTGGATTTTCTTTCACTTTCTTATCCATTACTAATGTGATAGTTTTCACTTTTATAAAGAGAGGATATAAATTACTTTTTGATTCACCATCTATCATTGCATCTTTTCCATTTCTCTCCCATAGGGATGGCGCTGGCGCCGCTCGGCCTTGGCAGCGCGGCTTTGGCAGCGCGGCTTTCCCGCGGGAGCAGCGCCGGGCCGGGCAGGTCACGCAGCGCTCGCGGCAGCGGCGGAGCGGGGCGGCCGGAGCAGCACGGGGCGATCTCTGTCCCGCGGCAGAAACCGCAGCCGCGGGGCAGCAGCCGCACCGGAGCGGGCAGGAGCGGGCCGTGTCCCCTCCCGCACCGGAGCGGGCAGGAGCGGGCCGATGTCCCCTCCCGCAGGGGATCGGGGTGCCGGCCGCGGTGGCTGTGCCGGAGAGCGCGAGGTCCGGCAGCTCCAAGGGGAAGGCAGGGGACACCGGAGCGGGCAGCAGCGGGCCGATGTCCCCTCCCGCAGGGGATCGGGGCGCCGGCCGCGGTGGCTGTGCCGGAGAGCGCGAGGTCCGGCAGCTCCAAGGGGAAGGCAGGGGCAGAGAGCAAGGGGCAGAGAAAACTGCTGCTGTTCTGGTAGGAGAGCTCAGGAAATCGGAGCGGGGGGGAGGTCAGAAGCCAAGGCGGGAAAGACAAACCAATAGTAAAGGGAAAAGACTATAACTGACAGAGAATTCTCTAGGCTAGGGGCAGGATTTCTGGGGACAGACAGAGAGAAATTACTGCAACTGCCACAGGCTAGACAAGAGGCAAACATAGACTAAACACCTTCAAACTGCCATCCCAACCAGACAGTCAGAGACCAAACATGCCCAAAGCCCGCTGCAGAGGAGCCCCAAACAGCCTCAGAAAACCCCCAAACCCCCACTGCTACAATTTGTAATTAAGCCTGGCAATACATCACAACGGTATTGCCACAGCCAAGTGCTGCCATGAAGGAGGAAAAGGTGTCCCTTTCTTCAGGGAGAACTGCAATGTATCCATGATCCGCAGCTGAAGAAACAGCTCAATCGAACTGTGAAGGGAGGACCCCTCAGAAACAGGAAAAGGGCAAGTTGTTTAATGTGATTCTTAGTTGGCTAAACCTAGATACTGTTTAAAAATCCTAGACAAGAGGAACCCTGAATTACTTTCTATATTGACCTTCTCTCCTTTCCCTTTCTGTGCCTGTATCATCCTTGCACTTCACTACACAGAATAGAATACATTTTCCTTTGAGGTTCCCTGTACATACTGGTTTTGACATGATCCTGCTTCTTGCTTTGCCCATCAACAGAGACATCTGGGTACTTCTATCCCAGAGGAAAAAGCAATTTATTTTTTAAACTGAAAGTTACTGTATAAAAGACTCAAAGAGGGATAGAGGGATAGAAAGTAAAAACTCCTTTACTGATACTTAACTATCAATACATTCAAACTATTCTCAGGCAAACACAAGTGTGCAGAATGCCAGAATTAGGTATCCAGGGGTCTTTGAAAAGAGCCATCCCTATAAACCAGGTGTAATTTAGAATGTGGTCACATAAGGACACAAGATCCAGCTGATAATGCCTAACAAGCACTGTGCTGAGCTGCAGTAATTAGTCACAGAACATCTGCCCAGCCCGCTGCATGCAAAGAGAAATTAGTTCATGTGAGCCTCTAGTGCAAGGTTTAAGTATTAAAAAGTGGTTCAGGTTGCCTTCTTTCCCTTTGCTTAACAGCAGATGAGTTTTCACGGAGTTCCAAGTGTTATTCCCAGCCTTGAGCTGGACCACTGGGTAAAGCTACATTTCTGCAATGTCATTGCTTTTATTTTATGGTCACTGAGATTAAAAGTAAATGAGCAAGGAGTATTTCCCAGAATCTGGAAGTTCCCTGGACTCTGCAGGGACTCCGGGAAACCAAGAAGCTGATCAATTCTGTTCCTGGTGGTTATATAAGAAAGGCTGCAGGAACAATGGATCAGATAGAGGCAAAATGTGAAAGTTTAAGAACTTGCAGTGCTTCAAATGGAACATTTGGGGCTCAGCAAAACAGTGTTTGGTTTCTCAGAGTGTGTTTGAGCAGCTCTGGTCAATATTGTGAGCACAATGATAAGTTTAATCAAACACATTGACAGCAGCAGCTATATTGTACCATACCTGGATGTTGCAGCCAAAATAGCTGCTAGGAAAGTCCAGGGTAAGGAAGCAAAAAGGGCCCTTGCATGGTATCCACAGATGTTTAATTCAGCCACATGGTAAGATGTTCAGGGTCCCAAGGCAAGACTCAGAGGGGGAGTCCAGGTTTCTGTGTCTCGAGGGGCAGGGGCTGAACAGTGGCAGGGGGGCAGACCAAAGATGAGGGCCAACAGGGGAGTAGGGAGGGAAAACACCTTAATCTCAGGTGAGGGACATAGGAACAAGGGGAAGGAGCCAATGGGCTCTAACAGCTTTTCTTGTGTCTCCCTAACTCAGGGAATGCCTCTCAGGGTCTCCACACCCAGACACAAAGCTAATTATAACATTTTATTTAACGAAAGGCTGTGATCTCAATGAAATGATCAAAGATATGAAGGGGAGGTACAGTGTTTTGGTTTTTTCTAGCAAGGGTTTCCCATTCACAAGAGGGTCAATTTAAGTTCTTCTTCTGCTTGATTCTGCCAAGTTCTTGAACTTAGACTGTCACACTGCAAACCAGTGCCCTAGTTAAATTTGTTGCTGGTCATCATCAGCAAAAGCTGAATCTCTTTCTCTGTACTTTACCAAGTAATAACAAAAGGGTTTTAACTAAGGCCTTTTAAAAGGCCTTGGTTTTTCTACATTGTAGAAAAAAAGAGTACATTTCAAAGCTTGGAAAACTTCCCTTCCCAGGATAAAAATAAAATGTAAAACTTTCAAAATCCTCTCTGCCTGCTCTTACCCAACACTATGGAAACAGGCAGATTCTTCAGCAACAAAGCAGTTGTTGTAATCAAAACTTTGGTTTACTTGGACCCTCTAAAAATCAGGTAATTTTGAAAGCCAAACATCTAACCCCCTCTTCATAGCAAGTTATTTGAACACATTAACCATAACTTCAGTTTAAAGTACACATAAAAACTTCTGTCCGCAGCAACCAGCCACTAGTGAGGGACCACAGCCCTGACAACTTGCTTCTGCTCTCCTGCTCAAAAAGAGTCTTTCATCCCTTAATTCACATACAAATCCACTTTCATTTTCCTGCTTTCTCATTTTTTTGGCCATGTTTTTGCTCAGAGCTCCTCTTCTTGCATCAGCTGGGACATTGCATAAGGAGGAAATAGTTTGCTTAAAGGACTGTATTTCTATTGTTCTCTTGGAATAGTGAGAAGACAACTGGACTTTGGCTCTGCCACAAGAAACCAGAAGCTGCAGTGTTCATTTTGCAGCAGCCTGAAATAGATCCTTCCTCTGCCTGCTGCTCCTCCTGGTTTCCCCGTGCAGTGCCAGCATCAGCAGAGCTGTTGCAAACAGCCTGGGTGTAGGACCAGTTTCATCCAGCATTGGCAGAGCCTGCCCACTCCTTCCCTCCCAAGCTGGTGGTTTGTGTTTGCCATCCGCATAGCTTCTGCAGACTGCTCCAGATCAAATGGGGCTCCTCTGGAATGAGCACCTTGCTTTTGCTTTCCTGGGGATGGGTGGTTGTTTACAGGAGAGCCCTGTGAAATCTGAAATGTGTTAAATTGTGGATTCATGGCAACATTCCTCCAGAACTGCAAGGGGACATTCCCTTGAGGGGGAGGCTGGAGAAGCAATAAACAGGACATTGGAAAACACCATCCACAGGGCCCAACCTGACATCCCTAACTCTGCATGAACCTAGAGGATGTTTATCCAGCGCTACTCCCTGCATTTGGAAAAGTGGTTTTGGCCACGAGACAACTCAAAACTGAGAGCTCTGTGAGGAGCATTCCAATCCACCTAGGACTTCTGTTGACAGCAGTAATAAACTATCAAACCTTTGTTTTCCCAGTCTCTGATGTTTCCAGGGCTGCTAAAGAGGGTACAGCGATGTGCAGTGTTAAATATTATTGCTCCCCATTTTGTTCTGATCCACACCAACAGAATAATTCAGGCGACTCTTTTCACTTGCATCATGTCAAAAATCACTCCAGAGTTGAATGGGAAGATAAAAAAAGCTTACTGGTCTTGGGAACAAGCTTTATTCCCTAAAAAATCAGCAAACCCAATGATTCTATCATGGTTTTAAGCTGAAACTGCCCTTTCTGCTTTACAAATTTCAGTTGTTTCTATTGTAGGATCTGCCTGATGTAGCACTGAAATGCAGCCACTTCTGGGGTAGGTTTTGAAATCTGTTTGGTGGAAAAGATCACAGCACGGATCAAAAAGAAACTGATACTATAGTTTTATTTTTGAGAAATGAAGGATAAGTTCTTCATTAGAAGATTGACAAGGAGTTTAAGTGATTTAGATTTTGTTCTCTGTTCTGTTTCATGTTTGTTGTGCCAGCTAAGCAAATAATCTAATTTCTTCCTTCCTTTTTTTCTAAAAGAAGTAACAATAATGGTTTCTTTAGCCAGATCCATGCATTTGGACATCCTACTGCACCTAGCATTCAGGAGCCTGACTTCTTATTGCTACATGAATGTCTAGAATTGCTATTTACTAAGAAAGACCTGAAAGTCTTGTAAAATAAATGTGTAAAATAAATTCTGCATAAGATTTTATGTGATCTCAGAAAAATTATAAAAGAACACAAGATGAAAATGTCATAAAATGAAGAAGGTCAGGTTTAGATGAAATATTAGGATGCAATTATTGCTTGTGAGGGTAGTGGAGGGCTGGGATGGAATTTGCAGACAAGTTGTGGTTCTCACAGCCCTGGAAGTGTCCAGGGCCAGGTTGGATGGGACTTGGGGCTGGGACTGTGGGAGGTGTCCCTGCCCATGACAGAGGGTGGTGCTGGATGGGATTTAAGGTCCCTTCCAACACAAACTATTCCACCATTCTGTGATTCTGTGTAAAAGTGGGAAAATGAAGGCAGGGAACAATGAGTCTTGGTGGAATTCAGCTAAGAAAAATGAAAATAGCACCCTGAAAAAATATATAACTATAAAAACTTCTTTTAAAATAGCAAACGTGTGAAGGAAAATGAAGTCATCATCCCTTTAAATGTATATACAAGGCTCTTGGCTTTTTATTTCCCATCTGGGAAGGTGTTGAGTTTCCAGGGCTGTGCCAAGCACTAGGCCATGCTGCTGGATGCCCCCAGGCTGAGGGGACACTTGCTGGGTTATTTTTGGCCACGTGAGTACATCACTCAATGCTGCTACTGTTTGCAGCTGTGACAAAGAGAGGCCTCTGTGTCATAAAATTCAAGTGGATGCATGGAGGAGGGGAAGAGAAAATGAGGAAGGCATGACCCAGACCACGTTTTGCTAACAGTGTTAATTCCTTGTTTAATTAAATAGTTAAATAAGTTCAATCTGCATAGTAGACAGAACAATTAATTGCAGGCTCGTTGCATTTTTCAATTTGTTCCAAGAAAACAAAAATCAATTCATCATCCTCATTCCCCTGCATTTTGCTTACCTCCCAGAGCACTGATCTGATCGATGTAACAGCAACTGCTCTTTCTAGTAATCATGGGTCATGGCAGAAGAGATTCCCATGCTTTAGTGAGATTATTCAGAAAAGACTGGGAAAATGTACTAAAATAGGAATGGCACCTTGTTTTGGGTCAGTTTTTAATACAAGGAATTTCAGTGTAATAATTGAAGAGGCGAGTAGACTATGGGGAAGAGCTTCACTGGAGCACTGGAGAAAGGTGTTGGAGAGTAATGAGAACAAACAAAAAATCAGATTTTTAAGTGTTATAAATATCTAAAGAACAAATGCAAAAATGCAAATTTTCCTTATTCTTAATGGGAATGGTTGCTGTTTTGTTAAAATGCTGTGAAAGAGGAGGGAAACCTAGAGAAAATGCAACTAATTTTCAGATCTTTATAGTAAAACTATTGTCAAAAGAAGAATTTAAGTGGGATTTTCAGTTACTTTTTTTTGAGGTGGTGGTGGTTGTTTTTTTTTTTTTTTTTTTTTTTTTTTTTAGGTAGGAGCCCCAAAATGCTTCAAATTGAAATTGAAACAGGAACACCCCTCATCCCCCAACTCTGAAATTTGTTTTGGACCCATTCAAAAAGAAACCCTGGCCAGACTTGGTTGGATCCCTCTCATTTGTGTTCACTGTGTGGAAGTTCCTGTCATCCAGGAACACTTCCAAGGTCTTCAGGGCAACTCAGGGTATTTGTCTTTGAAGGTTAACATTTGGAGTGGGTACAGTGTTGACTGTGACAGGAGGTTTGAGATGGGTTTTCACAAATCCTGGATAATTTCTGTTCTAAGTTTCCATTGTCAATGTGGTTTGTAGAACAGGAAATGTGTTCAGACTCCTCTAAAAGGATTGGTTTATACTTTTGCCTTTTCCTTCTTATTTTTGGAGATGAAATCAGCCAGGAGAGGGGACCAAAAGCATAAGAGGGTGAGGCAGCTGTAACACAGCAGCAGGGAGATGCCAGGCAGTTTCCTCTGGGACATTTCTGTACCAGTGTCCTAAAAAAGAGATGAGAAAGGGGAAGGAGGAATTCTGAATCACATGCACCTTATGAAGCTGATTAAGCAGCTGAGGAAAATCAGGTTCTGGAGGCTTCTGCTCCTCCTGTTGGGGTGGTGGTGGGACTCTGACTTTGAAAATTACCTTATGAATGAGCCTCTGTTTGGGGTAACCCCTTATTCTGCCTCTGAAAGTAAAAGCCAAGTTTATTGATAATTATAGGCCTATTATTAGCCATAAATTATCAATTCAGCTCATTATTAAGGCTTGTTTGGCTGGAATTCCTTACCCTTAATTTCTGTAAAACATAACTATAGGATCAGTTTCTTTTTGATCCATGCTGGAATCCTTTCCACCAAAAAGATTTCAAAACCTACCCCAGAAGTGGCTGCATTTCATAACTGGATTTTAATATTCATTGTCTAGGTTTATATGGCAGCCTGGCCTGTGTGACAGCACTACAGAAATAAAGTAATTATTTCCTAGAAGGTTTTTCCCATAAGGGAGATTCCTGCCGATGCTGAAGCATCATCCCGCTCATCTGGATTTCTCCCTAAAATCCTGCAGTAATGCTGCCACCTATGGAAGATTCCTCAGCCCTGACCTTTGCAATCTGCCTGATGCGTTCACAGCTGTGAAAACAGGATCTGAGTGTGCTCCTCTGATCTGCTGATAAAACTCCCTGTTTTCTATAGGATATTTAATCCTGACATGAAGAGGCACAAGTTTGCTTCCTCCCAAATAAATTAGTTTTGAAATTGAAATTGCTTCTGGAAATTAGCCCTTAAGACAATATTATTGCTTGACAGTGGCAGCACAAGGTCCCAATGCAAAATATAATTTTAAGTGCTGTAAAAACACCACAAAGAGCTGGGAAGCATTTCCAGCTCTCTCTCTCTCTCTTTTTTTTTTTAATGATACAGCTGAGGAAGGTTTCAGGAAGAATTCCTTCTTCAGGGATGTACTTTAACTTGCTGAGTGTATATAATATATTTCCTATGATGTACATGAAGGGGAAGTTCATGTGCTATTTGGGCCTTTTCCCTTAAATTTGTGTCATTTTGGGTATCAAAATCGAAACCTGTCAGGAAATTTGCACTTCAGGTCTGGGAAGAGGTCACATTTTTTGCAGTTAAGAGGAAGGAGAATGTGCTTGACCACTGCTGCAGGTTCTACAGTCAAAAACAGTCTCTTGGCATTAGTGCCTGTTTTCCACCCTGGGACTCACAAGGCAAAAGTCAAGATGCTTAAAATGTTCAAGAAATGTTGAAATAAATGTTCAGCAAATGCTGATAATGTGTTTTTCTCCACTTACCAGGTGCTCTAGAAACCAACACCAAAGGCTTGAAGTAAAGCTTTGTCTGCAAGTGCCTTTTCCTCAGAGGAAAGCACAGCTTTGACCACCCCCACCTTGCACATAGCCCTGGAACAGAAAATTTTGATTAACAGGTAATCAAAGTAATCATTTTTCTCTTCTTGTGGGGGAAAAAAAAAAAGAAAATATTAGGAGAAAGGGTGGGGGTAAATTACCTTTAAAGGCTGTGGGGAGGATGAGAAAAGTTCCATCAGGTGTGAGCTGTGCCAGGTGTTTCCTCTGAAGTGCTGATGACTGAGGGTGCTGAGGGGGCTGCAGAGCCTTCCAGAATTGGGGGGGCAGCTCTGGTTCCTGAGGTGTTGAGTCCTCCTCTCTCAGACCACAAGTCTGCCTGTCTGGGGAAGAAGGTGGGGGGGAAGGTTCTCTGGTGGAAAAACAACGCTTTGAGAATGTTCTCCATGTAGGAGACGATTTAATTTGCTGCAGCAGGGTGGTAGGGTGGGGTTATGCCTGTACGTGGTGCTTGAAGTGTTTTTTTCCCTTTGGTTGTGGCTGGTTTGCAGCTTCCTGTGATCCTGCCCACATGGTGTTGTTTGCTTTTGAGCTTCTGGAAAGTTTGGCTGGGCTGCCCCTTCTTTTCTATAAAATGGCTTTTTAGCCTTTTTGTGGTGTTTTTGGGTTGGTTCCAGTTTAGTGGGGTTTACTGTATACTCAAATGAAATAATGAGTAGTAAAACTTCTCCAGAATGAGTAAAACTTCTCCAGAATGTTGGCGGGGTACCTTGAGGTGAAGCACCAAGGTCTACAGGAAGAGTTTATAAATCTTCACAAATTGTGTTGTTCTCTAGTTTAGTCCTACTTACTCTCCATAAATATAATAAATGGAAGATGCTTTTACTGTGGGATGAAACGTGGGGAGGAACACTAAGAAGTCCAGGAGTAAATGAGAGCATTGCTGTTGCACCTTTCAGCAGGAAGGGACAAATTGTCAGATACTCAGGTGCTGCTCATAAGACAAAGTTCAGTGATCACTAGCATGGTTTTTGTGTCATAATCTGGCACTCAGTTGCTGCAGATAAGATTGGAGACTTCCGTGTGTTTGTGATCACCTGTAACTCCCCAAGATGTGATTTTTCTTCCCCTTGAGAGTTTTGAATACACATAAAAAATACTGAAAATACAAGTATTTAGTAAAATTCAGGTATGCTATTATCTGTGTTGCATTTGGTAAAGCATTTCCTGCTGACTCCTTGTTCTGCGAGCTATTTACAATGCCTATAAATCAAATTCAAGCCCTAGACCATAAGGTTACTTTTTTCCCCCATATATATTTTTTTATACTAATAACTGTGCAAATGCCTGTTGGTGATGAGGATCCTGTTGTGTTAAGTGTACTAAGAGTGCTGTAAAGAGGCTGTAGAGTTTGTAATTTAGATTAAGAGGTTTAAATGTAGCATGTGAATGTAGCAAATGCCAGTGGGATTTAGGGGGAAGACATTATGGGCTAAAACTTTCAAAGAGAGCCAAGGGAATAAGGTGCTCAATTGCTTACAGAGATTGGACCCTAGAGCTTGTCTGAGCAAGGAAAATGACAGGAATGACTCCATAACTGTTCTTAATCCTCCCAAAGCAGATGTTTCCAGTCCAAGATCCTGGCTTAGATCGAAGATCGTGGTCTGAATCTGCTTTGGAGAAAGCGAGAGCAGTTGTAAATGGCTGATTCTGTAATAAACCATTCCAGCCACCCTTCCCCATGGAGTGTGGCCTCTGTTTTTCACTGATAGAGCTCTGAAGCTGCTCCACTGAGATGTGAAAGAAGCAGCAAAGCAAAGGGAGAGAAAGGTAGTAGCTTTCAATGTTTTTGGAATGAGTTTGACTATGATGTAAGACTCTTTGAGGTCCATGACTATTTGGCAAGTGTAAATTGGAATAATGGAATTGCAAAACTAGCTGGTAAAAGAAGTATAAAACTGGCAAGGTGGTGCCTTTGTCCAAGAGCTGCAGTACAAACAGGATATGATCCTCTGAGGAGGATGCTGCAGGCTGACAACGTGCTGTTCTTGGCTCTGGTGTTACCCTGAACCAGTCCTGTGCCGATCAGAGCAGGAAAAATTGTTGTCAGTGCTTTTGTGCACGGGAAAGCAGTCTGGGCTTACATCATACAGGATGTCTTGATTGTATCAATAGAAGGTATCCAAAGTATTTTTGTATCTTTATGGCAGCTTCAGATAGGCTTTTTCTACTTAGAGCAGAAATGGGTTTTGCAATAAGTGTTCATGTGGCCAAACTTGAGATGTTTCATATCCACTTTTTTTTGGCCTGTCACCTGAGGATCTTTAGTTGCACTGCAAAGACACAACTCCTTAGCAAAACCTGGGATTGTTAATCCTCCATTTGATCTGTGTAGGCACTGAAAGCTGGATCTAATCCAGAAGGAAATCTGCCTTTATGCAGAACTGCTCTGGAGTGGTTGGGACAGCTCTTTCCTTTCCTCTGTATAGAGCATCCCTTCAAGCTGTGCTGCCATTTGTGCCTGGGGGGGACAAAAGCCTGGTGTGGAGTAAGGCTTCTGTGGAACCTGGTTGAGACTGAGGCCATCATATCTTAACAAATTTCTCTGGGTAGGGCTGTAAAATGGGGCTCCTGCTCCAGTGACCTGCAGGGCAAGTTACTATCCCAGAGAAACTGCCTGGTGGACATGATCCCATGCTTGAAACAGGCAGCATATCCATAACAGCCAAAAGATGTGCTTCAAATTCATCAGAGAGGCTGCCACTAACTCCCAAGACAGTAATTTGTGTGTGGTTTGTTTGGGTTTTGGGGTTTTTTCTAAGGCCAGCACCTATCCAAGTGTTCCCTTGTCTTTGCAGGTGATGTCTGACTTGCAGGTAGTGGCACCAGGGTACTGTGACAGGGAGAAGTCAGGCTTGAGGTTAAAATGTTTCCATTTTGGTGAGGATTGGCTTTGGTGGTGCTGCTTCTCTGACTGTGCTGCCACTACTAAAGGGATTCCATAGTTATGGAGTCACTCTCCTGTGTGTGCCTGGGCCACACGGCAGGAAATGTTCCATCCTCTTGGAGAGCAGACAGTACTGATAATCCGTAATTCCAGGCAATAAAATAGTGGTAGAACACTGAGTTTCTGCTCTGAGCATAAAGAGCAAGCAAACATTTCTATGAAGTGTCACTTGGGAAGCAAAATATATACCTGCACTGCTCAAAGTGGTGAGTGGCAAGGCTTTATAGGAATCAGTTTGACCTCAAGATGCTGTAAAGGAAAAGTTTGGATGGGATAGAATATGGTTCAGAAGAAAGAAAAGGAATCTATGCTGGAATAACAGTACAAGATCTTTTTTCAAGGTTACATGAATAGGAGGTGTTGTGCTCACTGAGTAAATGTAACTTTGTGTTGAGAACAGGTATTAATTTGTACTAACAATGGCTAAATAATCTTATTTCATTAAATTGCATCAGTGGCACCCTGCTATGGCTGTTCAGCAGTGGAGTGTGAGCAAAGCTCCCTCAAAAGAGAGCAGCTAACAGCTTTAGCTTCAGTCCGTGTTGGAGACGTTGGGATTGGAGCAGAGAGTTGCTGTGCAGACCACAAGGTGGTGGCATTGCCCAGGTAAATGGTGCATGAAACATCATGATTTTAATTTATTTTTGTGTTTGAACTGCAGGTTTGTCTTTTGTGCCAGCATTATTATGGGAAAGGAAATACCATTTTAAATATTTGACTCTATTGCGTAAATAATCAGGAATTTAAAATACTTTTCTTGATGGTAGGAACTTTTATTTTCTTTTTTAGACTATGTTCTTCTGCTTTCCCCAGTACTAAACAATTTGAATAACATTTAGCTGTGCTGGGAAGGGACTGAGTGCAATTGTGCTCTGGAAGACAGCTCTGGAAAGTGGGAGCATAGAGCTGAGTTTTTTCCCCCCATATTATTTCAGGCAAGTGGCTTAAATTTCATGGACCCCTGTTTCTGATCTGTAAATTGGCAATGTACCTCTCCTCCTTCTGTTCTTCATGTCACGTGCAGGTGCTGCCTCCCTCCCTAACACCCTCTCCTTTTTTGAGTATTTAGAGTGTAATCCTTGCAGAATCAAGAGGCATAGCACCAGAATATCTTTAATTTGGTTGTTGCTCATACATTTGCACAAATGATTTGAGTGTTGGGGGTTCAGCACTAGGAGCAGCTTGTGTTGAGGGGGTGCTGAGCCCAGCTCCTGGACCTGTGCACTTGAAACATGAAAAAACACTCCCACCTTAATAATATTTTAAAGATCTGAGTTTTGTCTTTCTACCTGAATTTCCAGCTTGGGCTGTAGGACAGGGATGTGCTGCCCCTGTGGCCGTGTTGGCAATGCTCCCCATGTTTGTGGCTACTAAGGGGGATCAATTTAGGTTATTAGTTCAGCTACACTGCCTCCTCCTGCTATTCCCTAACCCATCCTTTTCCAAGATCTTTTCATGCCTTCTTTAAGGGCCTTTCCCCAGTGCTAGCAGAGCTGCTGCCTTATCAGCCTGTTTGCCATCACCTTTCAGCTCACCCCTTCCTCCTGCAGCATCTGTCAGTGCCTGAGGGGAAAGTTGCCTGACAAACTCTTCAGACTTTACAAAGTTTCAAACAAGATTGCTGATCTTCTCCCTTTCCTTTTCTAGGAATTCTCTAGATCTGAGGGTGAGTTTTGTAGTGATATGGGGGAAATGTAGACCAGAATTCTTCTGCTTTGTTCTGAAAAGCTTTAAACTGTGTTATACAGATTAAATCATAGAACTGTGATTTCGTATCTTTTGTGTTTGGTTTCTGTCAACTGAATGGACTTTTGCTTTTATACTAACTGCTCTTTTACTCTCAACCTACAGACATATCCTTTTTACTTCCTCTAACCAGAATTTCTTGAGTTGCACACAGATTCTGAACTCCTGGATATTTGGAGTTTCTGGGCCACACTGCACAGCACAAGAGAAATTTGCTCCGTTGCTGGGGATTTTCCTGTGACAAAGGACAAGGCTGGGTGTGTTGTGCAGTCAGGGATCCAAGTGCAGCTTTGCTATTGCTGAAACTGAGGGTGGAAGTTCACCAACCTATCAGATCCCTGATTCTTACCTGTTGTACTCATGAACAAGAAATGTACCCAAGATCTGGGGACAGGAAGTCAGTGCAGGTGTTAAAACACCTCAGATGAACAAATATTTAGTTCCTATCTTACCAATAATTAGGCCAGGTGTAAAACTGGAGTTCTGCAAACTATTAAGGCTTGTAAATCATATTTCCTGTTTTACAAACGGTGTGATAGTGGAAGCCTTCCAACTATTGAGAGAACATTTTATCAATAGCTGAAGTTTTACCTGTAGTGGCAAGTTGAACTTTATAATTTTGTAGTAGAGATGTATATATGTTATACCTGCACGCCATGAGTATGTAAGAGTGTGTAAGTGCAGTAAATTCAAGTTTTTAGACAATGCTGTTGATCCAAGCGAATGTCTTTGGCTCATTTAACCAATCCTTGGTGGAAAGGCAGAGGTTGTTTTGTTCCCAGCCCATAAGGATGTTCCCTAAAACAGATGTTTGTGTTTTGGCTGTCTTTGGTACTTCTTCAATGTTGTTATTTTGAAGGGTATGTGGCAAATGTGCCAATAATTGAGCCCTGGGGACATATTTGCATGTGTCCATGGATGGCATTGTCCCAGGATTCAGGAGCTCCTGAAATCCATTTCCATCCCTGTTGTTGACCTGCAGCAACTTTGACTTCCCTGTGTTCCCACTCTGTGTGGGACAGAAATGATACAGCAGCGTTTACCCACAGCAGATGCTGAGCAACAGGGCTTGGTGTTCACTGAAATGGGGTTTGGCAGCTTGGGTCTGAATAATGAGGAAACAACCCATTTGACTCTTACTGGATTATATAATTTTATTGAAACTACAGTGGTCAACAAAACCAGGGAAAAAGAATCAAGAAATGAAAACCTAAGGGAAAATAGGAAGAATTTAACTGTGTCAATTTTCCCAAAGGCTATCTCCCAAACTGGACCTGTTGCTGAAGAAAACTTCTTTCTTTTATGATTTGGAGATTAGAAGTGCTTCTTAATATGATTTATTAGTTAATAAAAAGTATTTTGCCTGATTGTAGTGCTGCTTATTCTAGCTGATTAAAAAAAAAAAGAAGAATAACAGTGGAAATGGTAGAAATTTTTTTGCTTTAAAATGCAGGTTGTTACCACTTGGCCAAATCTGCTTAAGCTGACTGCTATGCAGGACTAATAAAGCCCAGAAAAATTCTGCTTTCTTATTTAATCCTGTAGTCTTATTTCTTGTCACACTTGAGTTCTCATTGGAACTCTTTACAAGTTCCAATGAACAGCTTGGGGAGCTCCGGATTCTTGGTTTGAGCCTTCATGTGCTGTTTGGACAAAGGATGATAATAAAAGTAAGGATTTTTTCATTGGCTTCCCAACCTATGTTCTTGTTTGGAGCCTTAGCAGCTGAATATGTGAATAAGAACAATTTCCTTATTCATTAGAAATATATATTAAAAACTGGGGTAGGTATGTGTGAAACACAAATTTCTTCCTTTCTAGTTTTTGGGGGATTTTAAAAAAAATGAAAATATAATACATTTTCTCTCTGTTTTCCCACTGGAAACCAGTAAGGCCATGTAATTCCTTAATGGCTACTGGTCCTGGGTTGGAGTAGGAAGTGCTGGCTGGCTGTGGCAGCTGGCAGGGAGCCAAAGCAAAGTTTGGAGCTGTTTGATACCTGCCAAGGCCTTTTATTGCCTGTAGGCTCTGTCACCATTAACATTATTCATATTCTGCACCAGGAAAAATCAGATGCCATAAAGCATCCTGTGGGATGGCTTTCCCCTCTGGAGCTGCACGTGCTGTGTGTGTCCCACTGCCTGGGCACCTCCAGGTCACTGGAGCAAATCTGGGCTCTGGGGCTGCCTGTGCACAGCTCAGGGCAAAATCCAGTGTGGGGAGGTTTTATCCTGGACTACAATCCATGAGCATCTCGAATTTTGTAGCTGAGATATTAAATCTTGGGGCTCAAGCCCTTCAAACATCAAGTGCTTTCTAGGTTTGGGGCAGTGCACATATCCAGGGCTGTCCCTCCTGTGGGGTGATGTCCTCTTTCCTTCTGTCCTGGGGGTACTTGGACACTGCTCTGACCAAACAGGACTGCAGTGAAGGGGAAAGTCAATGAACATCAAGTCCTTTAGTTGCTTATTACTGATATTGTGTCATCCTAAGTGTTCTGAGGCTGTGTTTTCTCCCCCTGCCTTCCCTGTCTGTGCCTCTGCTCCATCTTCATTCCCCTCATTTTTTCTTCTAAAATTTGGATTGTGAGCAAAAAAAAAAGGAGCTTTATCTCATCTGGGTTAGACCTTGGATACCAGGATGGTATAAAAGCACAAAGTCAGTTGAAAGCATGAAAATTTGGTGCTTTGCCCTCCAAAATGGTATCAGTGGAGGCAGAGGGCAGCTAGAAAATCTTAGTTTTGTGACATGTCTTAAATATGTGTGACGTGTATTTGACCAAGAAAATTGCTCAGTCCATCCATAGCAATGGCCACTGAACACTTTTCTGATACTCACGTGCCTCAAGATGATCCTGAAGACAAAAAATAACCTTGGCTGATTCCAAGTCCACAGGACATCAGTGACAGCAAAAACAGATGAGCAAGTTCAGAGGGTTTCAGAGCACCCTGAGCAGACACAGCTTTGTGGTCCACATGCATCCTTTGGCCTTAGGGAAGGAAAACCCCCTCTGTTGTTTTCCAGAGCATGTGTTCAGAGCATCTGAAGGCTGGAATATGTTGAAGCATATGGCATATAATTTCCTTTCTTCCATTCACAGTCTGCAGCAAGATCAGTCCTGGTAAGAACAAGCTCCAACTTTCATTTGAAGATATTTCTGTAGCCATTTCTGTCTAGCAAGCAGAGCTTTCTCTTGAAATTCAGAAATGGAATCATATTATTTAGTAAAATACCAGTTAGGTGAGTAAAAATAGTATGAAAAGGTGATGGTTTACAACCAGGCTGATCAAATGCTTTTAAGTATCAAAACTGTTTAGGTGTGAAAAACTTTCAAAGCATTTCTGTTTAGTCTGTTAAAATCAGTGATGAAAGAAACAGTTCAAATGGTAAACTGTAATTAAATAGTGCAGAAGGCCTGAAACTCCGTGAAGATTTCTTACCTTCTGGAAGATAATGTTTAGACTAACCTAGATTCTGATGACTTAAATTTTGAGCTTTTGTTTTTGGCATTTTTACTGGTTATGGGAAGTAAACATGGAAGGGTCTGATGAGAGGAGCTGGTGTCACATAAAATCACTTCCCTGCTTCTGATACAGGTGCAAATCTTCTCAGGATCAGAATCTGGCTGTGTAATTTGGCAGCTTTTGAAGTGCAATGTACTGAGGTAGAAATCCTGTTGGCTTTCTGGAGTGAGGTGTCTTAATAGTTCTGTTCCACCAAATAACCTGAAGTTTCTTTGTTTAATGTGCTTCAAAGAAGAGCTGAGCTGTCTCTCCAAGGTTGTAAAGCTATAATTATAGAATATTGGGCTTTTTAAAGCCTCTTTGTAGTTTATGGAAAGAATGTAGGAATAGTCAGATTAGATTAGATTTTTGGGGTGTATTTTATTTGAGCTTCGATTACCAGATGCTTTAAAAGAAGCACAGAACACTTTACAAGAAGCAGGTGTTATGATTATTGACCATCCAAGGGATTTTCCTAATCCTGATGTGCCCCACCTTTTCTATCAATCACGGGCAAAACTGGCAAATTTGGAATTAAACACAATTTGCATATTCCTGCTACAATACAAGTTTGCATCAAAGCAGTTTTATATCCTGCCACTCGAGAGTATTCTGGTTTAAATGTTAGGTTGTACGTCATGGAAGAACTACAGAAATCTGCAATTCTTATATTTTTAAATACTTTTTAAAATTAGGGGTTTTGTCTAGCCAGTTGCTTAAGGTTTGCTGACTTTTGAGATGGCAAATTGT
The DNA here is from genome assembly GCF_014805655.1 of Passer montanus. NCBI lineage: Eukaryota > Metazoa > Chordata > Aves > Passeriformes > Passeridae > Passer > Passer montanus. Next base: position 303,329 of record NW_024359056.1, read on the forward strand.
CCCTGTGGCATCACTTGAGAGTGACTATTCATGCAATTAAAGTGAGACACCTGTTTAAGGCAGAGCTGCATTCAGTAGAGTCAAGAAATAAAAATTAGGCCCTCACTGTGCAGATGTTTGAGCATGATGTTAAGCATGTCTGTATTGTCAGGTAATTCTTGTAAGACCACTTGAGTGACTATAGTAGGTTAAGTGCCACTATAACAATGTTTGCAATTCTGGGGATCACTTTTATTTGGTTCATATGTTAATGAATTAATTGAATTCTGATCTTCAGTGTGTCTGCATTTATCCAGTTGCTTGTGGAGACTCTGTTTGACAGCTGGGGTTGGATCCTAAGCACACACCTGGAACTAGAAAGGCTGTGATAACCTGAACTCCTTCCTGGTGAATATTTCAGATAGTTTATATACAAAGACATATTGAAAAGTCTATTTGGATTGCTTTCCGTAAAGTGCAAAATGAGGGAGAGGATCCCAGCACAAATATACACCCGCTTCAAGTATTTTTCCTGAGTGTGGTTGTTGCTTCAAACCTCCATGTGGTTACAAAAACTTCAGTGCTACAACTCCTCAAATCTGCATTATAAAATAAAGTGGAACACACACTCCCCATGGTAAAATATTATTTGCTAACGTGTTCCAAAAACTATGCTAGGCAAAAGGCAGTAAAAGTATCTTTTAAAATAAAAAAAGAGTTGGATATAAAATGTAGCAGATGTGTTTTTCTGTTCTAGTGAAAAGAAAAACACCTACTTATTGGAATGAACAGGATACTCAGAAGTGGATCTGATGGATACAATGTTTTCTCTCTTTTGGGAAAGATGAGGTGGGGAAGACGTTATTAAATGTTTACTTATGCATTTGTAAGTTTGAAAGCATTCCTTTGTTCACTGCTTATAAATATGATTGGTGAAATCTCTGCAACTGGCAGTTTGTGAGGGCTGATGAGTGCAGAGAGCTGCCTCCAGTAAATAGTGCCTTTATGGTGCCAGAGGGAAGGGGGAGAGAAAGAGGCAGAGACCAGGTAGGGCTCACAATTTTACAGCTGGAAACCAGTGTTTCTGCTTATTTACTGATGTGTGGGGAGGCTGTGATGAGGATCTATTGTTTTGTACTTGGGGGTTCAACTTTTCTAGCAATCAGATGGAGAGCTCTCCTCTGAGAAATGTGTTGATTGTATAAAACCAGGTTTATAATAAATATAACAGAAAGCACTGCAACACTTTAGACCCTGTTTTGCAGTTTTCACAGTTAAGAACTCAAGTTGCTTTCAGGACTTAGTTGCACTAGCCTGAACTACTTTAAACCTCCCCTGTTAAGAAGCATTTTTTTCATTTTCTATGTTTTTATTTTAGTTAAATGGAGAGTTTTGTAAATCCAGAGTAGTCTTGCATAATTTGGAGCAGTTTTCTAGGCTGGTTCTGTACACAGTGCTTTGACTGCCCTCCTCACACTCCTCATTCCACAGCTTAGGACTCAGCCTGCTCCTGTTTTTTGTAGACACGTTTCTATCTCAAGCTGCAAGCTATCCCATGCAAGCAAATATTTTGTTTATGCTGATATTCGGCACCTAAAAGTTATTTTCGGGGGCTTCTTTGTTTGCTAAATACCGTTACTATAGTGCCAAAAGTGCAATTGATGTGTGCTTGAACGCATGACTCAGAACTTGAAGCTGTTACCAGCTTAAGAAAATATTTCTAAAAGGCACGTTTATTTTTCTGGTACAGGTGTACTGGAAAAATGAACCTTCCAGTGAGATTAGTGGATAAAGAGGGAAATATATTAGTTGTCCTTCTCTGTTCTGACACTCATAATTTTAACCTACAATTCGTTCCCTAGAGGCACCTGAAGGTTGGTGAATTCTCACAAATGAATAGGAACAAGAATTAAATGTTTCCTTCCAAGTGTCGTCTTTAGGATTAGTTTAATTTTTTTTTAATTTTTTTTCTGACATTCTCCCTTTCAATGTGAGAGGAAACAATAGTAGTCGAAGGTTATGCTTTTAAATGGGTTAAGTATTATTTTCTATCCCTCTTTCTTCCTGCTGGGAGTTGCTGAGATGTGCCGAGGAGTGAAAGTTGACTCCGATGTATGAAACGACGCTGCTAAAAACCTGCTAACAAAGACGAGCATCTCTCTTTACCACGTCAAATCTGCCTCACCTGTCATTTTGACCCCCGCATGTGGAAACGAGTGGGGCAATCTGGAGGGGAATAACTCTTCCTGCAGAAGGAAATGATCAGCACTCACCGAACCAGTTGCTTTCCACCCTCTCACCCCCGCCCCCGCCCCATGCTTTCTCTTTTAGTCCGAGGAAGAAAAGCGCTCGAAGCGATTCGCTGACTGAAACCCGCTGGATGGAAAGCTGTGGGGATTCGGGGCGGCCGGGAGGGAGCCCCGAGCCCGGGGGATGCGGGGAGTGCCCGGCCCGGCGCCCGTCCCTCCCTCCGCCCGGAGAACCGGGCTCGGAGCCGCTGCCGGCGCCTCTGGGCTCCGCAGCCCCTTCCCGCACCTTCGGCTCCCGTTTGTGCCTATAATTGTATTTACGGCACGGCAGATGCTCCGCTGGACGCTCCCCCCGCTTTCCGGGCTCTGGAGGGTTGTCTTGGGGTTGTTTTGGGGTTGTTTTTCCTCCCGGAGTTCCGCGGTGCCCTTTACCTGCCGGTGGATGCGACTCCCCGAGCCGAACTGCGGAAACCTCCAAAGTGCAAATCCACATTTATCGGCGGTAGCACGGGTATAAACACTGGTGGCTTTTTGTTGTTGTTGGGGTTTTTTGGGGTTTTTTTTTTTGGTTTTTTTTTTGGTTTTTTTTTTTTTTTTTTCCCCCTTTGTTCCCCCCCCCCTTCCTGCCCTGAACGATGGGCTTTTCACTTGGTTTAATTACAGTTTGGGCTTGAAATGGGGAGTCTAGATCAGGAGTCTATAATTTCAGAAGTATTCAAGGACTCCTGTGCTTTTGCAGCGTATCTTAAAGGCGAGAAACTTGGTTGGGTGGGGGACCAAATTGTGTCCCCGAAAGCGCTTCCCCTTCCTGGAGCGTGCAGCTCCCTCGCCATGCCCCGAGCCCCCCGCGCTCCTGGGGAGGGGGCACCCCACGGCCGCAGCTCCCGCGGGGCCAGGAGGGGACGGTGCTCGCTGCATCTGTGCCTCGAGTGCCAAATTCTGGTGGCAGCTGCTTGGGGCGAAGGGAGCGCTTCTCCCCTGACCTGCGGTGCTGCCCTCTGACCCGCCGCGAATCCCGAAAAGCGGGGGTCCCCCGAGGCCACGGCACACGAGTCCCCTTTGTTCGCGGGGCTGGGCTGGACCCGACCTTGCGGGGATAGGCTCGGCTTTATCTCCAGGGGAGATGGGCTCGGGTTAGCAGCGAGCGCTCCCTCCTTGTGAGCGCAGCGGCCGAGGCTGCAGCGAGAGGGAATTCCGCCCCCTCCCCTTCCGCCCTGCCCAGGCTTTAGGAACAAACGTAGGAACGGCCGGAGCGGTAGTGCCAGAAATTACCTTAGTACAAAGAGGGGGCTTTCAGTCGAGGAAATGTACCTACGCCTATTGCGAAATGGTAAAAAAGCCCCACTATAATATGCCTTACCATCGCCCGTGTGTTTATCTTGCATGCTCAGGTTTTTTCACTTTTTAAAAGTATTTTTTAAAAAATATCTTGCCCTGTTTGGGCTTTTTAATACAGAGAAATTGCATCTCAGAGATGCTAAGATCGTATCTTGAAAGATTAGCCTCCACCCTCTGGCTCAGTCAAACTGCTGGTGCTCTTCTCTAATGTTAAAATAACGCCAGCCTCGCCTTTTGCTAACCTGGCAAAATCATTTCCTGCATATTTATCAATTTGGGGAGGTGGGTTAGCATGGCGAATTTCCTTGAACAAAGATTGGGTGAGATGTATTAGTTCATCCAATACCATGTCTGTCACTTATGTAGACAGAATAAATCTGAGTCCCGGCTTTGCCCTCAATCGTGCCTGAATTAAGGATACATTTTAATGAAAGTTTCATGGGAAGATTTTAATTTGAGATTCTTTTTGGAGAGAACTGTATAAAACTCCGTGAAAATAATCTTGCATTTAATAGGTGGCATTTTGAATCGCGGCTGAACGTGGATGGAAGGAGTTCCGATTTATTCGGAAATGGAAATCATAGTTCGATCCCGTTAAAAAAAAATTTAAAAAAAATCAAGCAGGTTAAAGAGAGGAGCTGCACATAATGAATCAAGGAAATCCTTGAATCCTTGCGCTGTGCCTTTAACTACCGAACATCTGATTCCCTCATCTGGCAGATGGTCTCTGAGCACAGATTTGCATTCATTGTCCTGAAATCTGTTTTCGCGTTGGTGTTATATAGATTTCAGAGGCAGATCTATACACAGATCAGAATACAAAAGGGCCAGGAGGAAAATATCGCCAAGGCAGAGCAGTCTTAAAAAATAAACTAAAATAAATGCAGACGTAGGTACGGTCCCGGGTCACCGCGGGCCGGGCTGGGAAGAGCTCCGGTTTCCTTTAATGGGAAATGTTGCCTACGTGGGATGTTATAAAAAGTTTTAAGGTGAGACCCGACAGCTCTTAGGGTGTAACTTTGGGGACTGCTGGGTGCCTGGCAGTCTTGGGCTGGCTCTTGCCCTGCAGGCAGCCTCTGCCTACACCCTCCCCCAGACCCATTTCTCTCCCTCTGAGCAATTTTTCATTTTAAATCCCGCGCCTGAGAGCGAAGCACTGCCCGTGCGGCGGCTTTGGCACGGCAGCGCGGTCAGAGGGACAGAGATCGCTGCTTTTAGCGCAGTTTGGGTGTTCTGGGGCAGGACAGGTCGGGGTGAGGCTGCCGGGACACCACGATGATCCCGCCAGGGCCGTGCCCGGGCTCCCGTCCCGGGACGGGCGCGCTCCTCCCGCTCCGGCCCCGCGGTCTCAGCGCACTCTGTGCGCTCTGGGCAGCACGGCTCGGTGCGAGGCTGCCGGTCGCTGGCCATAACCCATCGCGACTAACCATCACGATAAACCATCACGATAAACCCGCCCTTCCCGTGCCCGGACTTCGGCTGCCGCCAGGCGGGCGTGCTCCTTCCCGCCCGGTCCCGCAGCTTCAGTACAGTTTAGACGTTCTGGGGCAGCACCGACTGGTGCGGAGCTGCCGGGCTGCGGCGACAAACCCCTCACGATAAACTCGCGGTTCCGCTGCCCGTGCTCCGGCTGCGCCGGGGTGAGCGGCGGGAGGGCTGTTCCCGCCGCGGTGCCGCTGCTTTGGGGCAGTTTGTGCGGTTTGGGGCAGTTTGTGCGGCCTGGGGCAGTTTGTGCGGTTTGGGGCAGTTTGTGCGGCTGCCGGGCTGTGACCATAGCCCGTCCCCGCAGCTCCATCGCGACATCCCCATCGCGACCGCCCTGCCCGGGCGCGCTCCTTCCACCCGGGAGCCGCGCGGGGGGGCGGAGCGCCGCCTCGCCACTCAACCAATGGCGGCGCGAGATGCAAATGAGCTCTCCTTATGCGGCGCGGGCCCCGCCCCCGGCGCGCGGTGTGACCCATTCATGCCGCGGGGCGGGACCGGCCGCGCCTCGGCTCCGCTTCTGCCGCGCCGCTGCGATTTACCCCACCGCTGGGTTGTTGTTTTTTGGTTGTTTTTTTTTTTTTGTTCCCCCCCCCCTTCCTGCCTTTCTTCCTTCCTTCTTCCTGGATTAGGCAGCGATCAATCCTTCTCCCCGTTGTCTGTTTGAGGAACAGGTGATCCTCGTTAGCGGCGGTCGGTTTCTGGATGCGGCTCCCTCGTCTGCGTGTGAAGAAGGATGGTGATACCAGGCGAGACTGAATCAGCGTAACTTTTACTTGGCAAGAGGAAAAACTTTCTTCCCCGTTTGAAGGCGTTCAAAACACGTAGCGTTAAAAAGCAGAAGAAGTTGGTTTTAAAGCTGAACTTCACTTTCCTGGGATTTGTGTGTCAGATTCAAAGGCTGCGTCGTTTTGTTTTTCTTTTTTTTTTCCTCCTCCCTTATCTCCCAAAAGGAAACTGTTGCTAGTTGGCATAGACTTTTTAAATGTTTGGAATTCAAGATACTTTAGGAAGAGGACCAATTCTGAAAGATAAATCTCTAGGTTCTGAGATGGATTCCGTCAGGTCCTGGGTCAGAAACGTTGGGGTTGTGGATGCAAACGTAGCAGCACAAAGGTAACCGTGACTACTTCTCTCCCGCTTTCCCCCTGCTTTTTTTTTTCTTTTTTTCTTTTTATTCTTTTTTTTATTCTTTTTTTTTAAGCACATCTTTTTATTATGCCCCGTTGTTTGCATTTGATATTAATTTTTTCCCCTCTCTGTCCCCCTCCCAATCACCTCCAGTCAGAGAAAAGTCAAGGTTGATGCTAGAGCTAGGCAGCAGCGCTCCAAAACCGGAGAGCATCAGGAGTCCTAAAACCCAGTGCGGGGCTCAGATGACAGCGAGACGGGAAGCACCCTTTTATTTTCTGCCCCAGGAAGATGTGTGGGGCTCTGGATTGGTTGTTCCCAGCAATCCAGGGTACTCCTCCCTGCTTGCTGGGCCAGACAGCTGAAGAGAAGAGGACCGAGTTAGAATTAACTTAAATGCAATTAACTCAAATCCGAGCTCCCCCGGCCCACCTTGTTTTGCTTAATTCACGGTGGGCATTGCCGAAATCTTCACCGGTGGTTTCCGGGCAGGCAGAGCAGGGTCTGAGGGAGCAGGGGAGGGCACAGGCACCCCCGATCCCCGCGGGCATCCCGCAACCTGCGGCCATCCCGTGTCTGCCCGCCTGCAGCACCTGCCCGAGCGTCCGAGAGGCTCTGCTGAGCTGAAATGGCTCTGAACATCCCGAAATTGGGGTCTGACTCTTTGCTTTCTGCTTGTTTGGGTGGGTTATCACCCTTTACGCCCCCTTTTTTATTTTCTCTTCTCAGCCGTGTCGGCACAGGACAGTTATCCCAGTCTCTTCCCGTTAGGGGTATAAGACGATGAAAACTCCTTTGGATAATTTTTTTCCCCTTGCTCTCTAGATAGCTTAAAAAAAGTTAAAAAAGAAAGCAGTAGCGTCGGGGAAGGCTAAACTGGGAACCCCAGGAGTAAGCCGGATTTTATTTCGTATTAGAGACAAGGTGAAAGGCATGAAACGGCAGAGGGGACTTCAGATGAACGGATGTTTTAGAAATAGTACATCCATGCCCCCACCCACGGCCTGATCTGGCAGCAAGGTTTTCCAAGCGCCATGGGAGGAGTTATCAGAGTTTTATGAATGTCGATAGAGCGTTTAATAAACACGGTTGAGGGGGAAGAGGTTTATCCTCGAGGAAACTGAAAGTAAAAGGAAACAGCTCCTGACAAGACTCCAATTCACGGGAGCGGTGGAGGTGCAGCCGCGTTGTGCTGCCTGCTGGCATCGCCAGGTTTTCTCCCAGATATTCCTAACAAACCAATAAATCCCAATTTTTACACGCAGAACGAGAGGAATCCCCAGGCTAGGTGCAGTTGTGGCGGATGTGGTGAGTTCACACCGTACCTCATTGGCAAGGAAAACACAGGGAAACATCTGTAGTTCTCTGAAAGAGTCAAATACTTCTGCCAGTGCTGTGGAGCTATTTTGGGGACTAAAACCCAAAGCTGTCCAACTCCTGGCTAGTCTGGCACATAGACTTAATCTGTCTATTAAGTAATTTGGAGGTGCTCACGTGCACCTATTTTCTTCTCAGTAAGTAGAAATTGGATTTAGGGAGAGGGAACTACAACTAATTTCGCAAAGAGATAAAGCTGCAGTCAGGGATATCGTGGGTAAACAGAAGCATTTGAATCTTTCGAAGCCGGGAAATGCGTGGGAAACATCACAACGCTTTCTGCCGTCAGGGACAAGATTTTCTCAAGGGCTGGTTAACCCGAGACTAAATTCTTTCAGTTTAAATCAGAGACGCAATTCGCAGGAATCAGTTCAAGTCAGTCAGTGACTAAAGTCAAACTTTGCTGCCGAGGGAAGTGGCTGCTCTGCTCGAAAGTCGTTGTCTCTGACCGAAACAGAGGTGCCCCCGAGCTGACATCCTGCCCGTAGGAAAGATTATTAGGGTCGCTTGTTTTCTGCTCCAGGAAAAGGGAGCAGGACCGGGATGTGCAAAGAACACTTCCAGACCCTCTGACACGTTACAGCCGCTTCCCACCGTGCTGCATTCCAGCAAGGAGCGGTGACAGGCAGGGAAATGAGCGGAGGAAGGAAAACGCACGCTGCCTTTAGCGCTAACCCCTCTCTGTAAATTAGCGCTGTCCGCGGGGTGCGCAGGAGCGGGGCCACGCCGGAATTCGGGTTCCAGGGACCATCGGCCGCTCCGATCGTGCTCTGCCTTTTCTGTTGTTGTTTTGCCGTTACTGCTGCACAACCTGGTAATGTCTTTGTCTCTCCCCCCTCACCCCATCCCGTGTGTTTCCTCCACAGCGGAGTAGCTTTGTCCAGAGCCCACTTTGAAAAGCAGCCACCCTCCAACTTGAGGAAATCCAATTTCTTTCACTTTGTTCTGGCTCTCTACGACAGACAGGGGCAGCCCGTGGAAATAGAGAGGACAGCTTTTGTGGACTTTGTAGAAAATGATAAAGTAAGGCTCCTTACTCTTCTTCTTCCTCTTTTCCTCTCCGATTTTGATCTTCTCCCCCCGCTGAGCTGCCAGCTTCTAATACTTGTTGTCCCTAAAAAAATACAACCATGGTTTGGTCAGGGCTCAGGTGCTGTGCTAGAGCTGTAACCTTGTGTGTGCTGCTGTAGTTAAAAGGGTTGGAATCCTCTGCTCTGTATCACGAATTTAATTTACCCACTAAAAGTAAAATAAATAAAATTAATGGGGGATAAATGCACTTAGCTTTTTTTACCTGCCACACCTGCCAGGTTTTATTAGTACCCAAGCAGAAGTGCAATCTGACCTGTAAATATGTCAGATTATCATTGAGTGTGGTTATATGTATTTCCTAAGGCTCCAAAGTCAATGGCAGGACTTGAAAAGCATTTGCTTTTGGATTTTAATTCCATGTCTTGACCACTTTGCATTTTTTCAATTATTTTCTTAGCCATGAACAAGATTTTTTGAACTGTGAATCGTAAATAATTATCTTACCGTGTAAGAAACATCCCTGTAACACAACCTTCAGGAAACAAATATAAATTTTGACTCAAAGTAACACTATTAAAAAGCAATGATCACAGTAAAATCAAAAGCCATTGTGTTTTCTTGATGTCAATCTGCTTTATATTAAATGATTTGAAATTCACAAATTCTTCTCAATGTATTCCTTGAAAAAGTTGGGAGCATAATGGCAAATAAGAGAGAGAAATAAGTTCTTGAACTCCTACAGGAAAAGATGTCAGGAGTATTTTGTAGTTTGTCCTGGGTCACTCTGAAGGTTAATACATCCCAATCAGTGGATTCACCTCTTAGAATTTTAATCAACTGTGTTGTCACTTCCATCATGATTATCAGCTCTTGCATTTTAAATGTGCCAAGTGTAAGTTCTGGAAGGATTTTTTCCCCCCCTTTTTTTCAAATTGCCTTTCAGGAGCAAGGCAACGAGAAGACGAACAACGGCACGCACTACAAACTCCAGCTGCTCTACAGCAACGGTGAGCGCCCTTCCCTGGCACCTCCTGGGGGCTGTGCGGCACGGCAGGGTCTGCCTGGAGGTGCTGTGCTTTCCAAAATACACTGAAATTGCCTCGCACGAGGGAACTGCATCCCTCAGAGCAGGGATGGGCCCTGGGGTGTACGTGGGCTTGGGGAGCAGAACTACCTGGGGTGCCGAGGGTGTCTGATCGGCGCTGGCTGGGTTTGTTCTGCTGCTCCGAGGGCAAGGTGCCTGTGGAATGTTATTTATCCCTGTTCTCCCTCGCTCTAGGTGTCAGGACAGAGCAGGATCTCTATGTGAGGCTCATTGATTCTGTCACCAAGCAGGTGAGCAGGGCTGATCTGTGCCATGCTGTCCTGTCCCACCTCATCTTTCCTGTTTGCTCAACATTTCCTTGCATGGTTTTCCTTCTCTGCTTCACTTTGGTCTCTTGCTCAGCTGTGTTGCAGACCTATTTTGGAGAGTAATGAAAATTGTGCTCTTAAGAATTTTTTTCCCTCTGTGGACTGTTGGTTTTTATCCACTTTGTAGCAATATTTACGTAAAGCTGTTTTCCCTGCACATAAAGGGGAAGGTGTTTATTTGCAGGCGATGGTGAGCAGTGGTAAAATCCCTTCCCCTCACATCTGAATATTCTAAGGAATAAATAACCCCTGATGCTTCTGGCTTACCCCTTCTCTTGATTTTTGTAGCCTATAACTTACGAAGGCCAGAACAAGAACCCCGAGATGTGCAGGGTGTTGCTCACCCACGAAGTCATGTGCAGGTAAGATGACTTTATGAACACATCATTTATGAACTTTGCTTCCCAAAATGCTCGCGGAGCCTCTCCAAGGAAATTTTAAGTAGGGAGAGTCTGATTTTGTTGTCTGTTTATTTTGTTGTAGGCTCAGAGGGGGTCTTTGTGTAGAAAGACTTTCTCTTTACGTGCATAGTGCTTGCTTGGGTTCAAAACAGATATTTGGGGGAGGTTTCCTATTTTTTTTGCTATTAATTTTTCCTGCAGGAGATTCAGCAACCACAGCTGCACTATTTTTGCTTAAAGTAGGCCTTTGCATGTGTTGTAAATCAAGACTTTTATATGCTTATTGCTCATAAAATTTCTGCTCACCTTATGAGAATGAGCAGTTTAATTTATATATTTTTACCTGGAAACTGCAGGATGTTCTTAATGCAATTTCCTTTGGTGAAATATTTTAATTTTCTTTATTAAAGTGGCATCATTAATGTTCTTTAATTTTGGGCAGTTCTACCCCATAAGAAAAAACCCCCAAACCCTTTCTCTACCTGTGAACAATATTTAGGGGCCTTCTACATTTAATTGAAACAAAAAAAAGGACACTATTTTTAGCATTTAAATGTATAAATTAGAGGGTGAAATGATTTGAGGATGTTTTTAATAACTTTTGTATAAGTCTGAACTTACATGTACCTTATGTATGTATGTCGTGCTTCCATGGTAACTTATTACTTTTCCTGTTCTCGGGTAATTAAATTTTTTTTCAATACATATAATAATGCAAACAGTCAATGTTCTTGTATTAAAATGTGCTAAAATGTGCATAGAACATTCATAAAACAAGAGACAAAACCCATTCGTGACCTTTATTACACACAGTTTGTGATTTATTGTATCAGTGGGAGAGGGTTAAGCTGGTGGACCCAATGTTGCTTCTTTTAATGGCTCAGCTTGCTACTTGATTGTTGTTTTTTTTTAAATTGAAGTAGCCTTTTTAAGTTAATGTAGCAGCAGGAGAAGCCTATCTGGACAGAATTTTTACCAAGGGGAAGTCTTAGTTTCAGTACTTAATTATGTCAACAATTCCATTACTTTTTAATATAATATGAATCAGGTATTCAGTAAGAAACAATTGCATTGTTTCTCTGTTGTGTGTAGCTCTCATTAATTAAGTAAATTAGCTTTTGACCAGTATTTTCATATTTATGCCCAAACACGATGTATATCATATATGAGGGATGCATTGGGTGGGCTTTACAAGGGCCTGATGATGTAGTGGCAAAGAGCAAAGGTGTATAAGGGACTTTCTGGCACATCTAGAACTCACGTATATATATAATTATATATATGTGTATGTGCATCTATGCTGTTGAAAGGTTTCACTATAACCAGTGAAAATTAGAGAAGAAAAATCTGATTTCTTGTGCAATTGGGTTGTGGTTTGTGATAACATAAGAGCAGGGAGCCCATTTCTTGTCTCCACTCTCCCTGCGTGGAGAGCCGTTCTGGTTTGGAAGTTCAAGTGTTTCAGCACCTTCTTATCCAAATGGACATGTTTGATTTAAAATTAATTTGGGCTTTCCCCCTGCTTCCTCTCCCTGCTTTTATGGTATCAAATGCTCTGCTCAGCTTTGATATTTCTGAGCTCCAGTGATGCCTGCAAAGCTCCTCTGTGCTTGATTTAAGGTAGCGTTGCACAAATCTAAGCTATTATTCTGATTATTCTCAGCTCTGCTGCTTGATAGATTAACCAAGGAAGAATTACGACTCAGGGATGTCCTTCCCATGTAAAACACAGATTAGTGAAGGGAATCAAAAGCACTCTGTAACCTAATGAAGACATTTGATTTTAAATGTCGTGTTTTCCTGAAGTATCTCTGAGCAGGATGCTATGTATTCTGAAGAGGCATTACACACATCACTTTGAATAATGCCAGGGGAATGGCTCCAACTCTAGTTAAACTTGACATTTTATTTTATTTCTTTTAAGTACAATAATCAAATCTTCCTCATTGTGTGCTGCTTAAGTGGCAGCATCAATTTTTAAAGCCTCTAGTTTAGTTTGCATTAGGAACAGTACATAAAATTTTAATGCACTGTACCCACTCTGCTGTCGAAATTGATGCCTACTGCTTCTGAAAAGGAAAACAAGAAGGGTCTGTCTGTCTTTCTGCTCCTCTTCCAATCCTCCCTAGTTGAAGGTAGGGTTTTTTAGGGGGGATTTTTCTGTACATAACCACACATGAAGATATTTTTTGCTGTGTGGAGACGAGCTGCTCCGAAAGTGCCCGTCTCTCCCTCAGACGGTGACAGATGCCTGCTTAGCAGGAAAGTTGTCTAAATATTGATACGGCTGCACCAATCTGTCATAGCCATTGAAAGTTCAGCTCTCAATAATTAGTGCTCTCATGGCTTCCAGTGCGAGGCTCGATTTATTCATTTCCAATCTGAATTTTTTTTCCCATTTGCTTCTTATGGCCTAATATGAACAGCTCCTATTAGGTGTGTTTGTGTGGCATAGCACAATCCCGAGGGCTGGAAATCAAGGTAAAACACCTTCCTCTCCTGGAAGAACTCCCCCCCCCTCCAGTCTTCTTCCTTTTCTTCCAATTATCCACTAAGAGGAAACTCGTTGTTATGCTGCTGCCAGCAACCCCCTACGCCCTCAATGCTCAGAGGGTTAAAAGGTATTATAATCCGAACAGAAGTAGTCTCAGGGTCTACAGCTGGCTAATAACAGAGTTGTATTGAGTGGAGCGAGCCCCACAGCTGTGACTTTCGCCACAAGGCTCAGACTAGACGGGAGCTCTAATCAGCTGGGCCAGGCGGCCGCTGGGGCCCGCGTCTTTATCGGCCAGATGGTGTGAATTTAGACACTTTTGTTATGCAATTGCAGGGAGGAGTTGGGCAGAAGAAAACAAAACAAAGGCCACCATGCTGTGAGCTTATTTGAGTTTGAAATTAGAGACAGATTTTTTTTTTAAATTTTTTTTTTTTTATTTTGGTGTTGGGGTGAGGGGAGGGAAGTTGAGGGATGAATTTTAAAACCATTTTAGTCAAGTACGAGGAGGGGAAAGGATGGAAGTTTGGCTTTGGCATGAGGTTTCTGGGGTGCTCAGTTTGTAGGGCTGGGGTTGTTTCTGGGAACTTTCTGGGTTTGGTGTTAGTTTTTTCTGGACCATTCTTAACCATAAACCATCATTTTCACCGAGTAGATCTCACTAGAGGAGAAAGCATAACAACAAAAGATGTAGAAAATCATCTTAAGCCTTGTTATTCTTGTCTTAAGCAAATGAGCATCTCGAAAAGTGTGTTTCCAGCCCAACACTGTTGCAGAAATGTAAATGTTGGTGAAGTCCTGCCAATAATTTGCTTGAAGAGAATATTGATGGCTTGATCCTGGACCACCAGAGTCTGGGGGTTTTGGCTTGGACTGAAATTGGAACCAGTCAATTCTGTTACAGACAGCACTTGTGAAACCAACCAAGTGGAAATGTTACTGCTTGGATATGGGGTGAAACCCTTGGAAACGTGGAGATTTAGTTTTAAGAGGCATTTTTGCTATAATGTTGGGCTGAAACACCCTCAGTCCCACTCTGATTTATGTGCAAGGAGTAATTCCTTCACTGGAAGTGGCTCTTCTCCCTCAAGATTTTTTTTTTCATATATTTGGGCTCAGAAAGTACCATGGTCAAAGGGGAAAAAGTCTGTCACTTACAAAGATCTTTCCCCAGCTGTGATAGGAATGTAGATATCAATAAAATATTTGGAGAACTTCAGCTGCAAACCACAGTTTTAGAGGGAAAATATTTGAATATTAGAAATATAAAGTTCAGAACTGCAATAAAAGTGGGAATAGAAATAAAACAAGATGCACTTGTTTCTGAATCCAGCCACATTGTTCTCAGTCTCACAGAATTCATCCTAAAATGCTCTGCCAAGAAGTGGCACCATCCCTGGAATCACTACAGAATTTTTTTTTTTTTGCTTTATTATAATGGCCTGTAAAGCAGCAAAGATTTTATTCCAAATGTTATTTTCCATGTGTTGCTATATTGGACATGTCAAAGTACATCCCAGATTGATGTTGCTTTGAGAGGATTTTCTGCTTTTTTGGGGGCTGGCTTTATTATAATTTTCTCCTTTAGAAAGTGTCTCCCATCTTGGCTGCTGGTATAAAAATACTCCATTCTTTCTAAACACTGATTAGGCAGTGAAATCCATAAAAGATGCACTTAAAATAAAGTTGGGAGAGGGAGGGAGGGTGATGTTCTGTGCTGGTGTGAATTACCAGAGCTGCACTGAAGTCAGTGGAGCCATGACAATTTACAGCAGCTACAGGGGCTGCCCCAGGGATTTTTAAATATTTAGTGTATCCTTTTATTTTAAAAGGAGTAGCATCGATGAATAAGTGCAGGTTTGAGGCAAGGGGAATGTAGGAATGTTGAAACAGTTAGAGCTGTTATTCAAATAGATCTGCTCCTTCCAGCTCATCTGGCTGGGCAATTCCAGAGCAGGAACTTCCCGGAAACTGGAGGAAATGTTGGGATTTTTCATAGCTGAAAGAGGTTTTTTTTGTCTAAATGCTCATTTTAGGCATTCATAATTAAATATTAGGCATATCAAGAAAAAAATCCCCACTTTAATATTTTATTCTGCCTTTAATGAATCCAAGTATTTTATTTATTTCTTCTTTTAATATTTATTTATTTACTTACTTTAAAAAAAGAAATTTCTTTATTTTATTCTGCTTGGAATTGCTCCCTGGTTGGAAAGCTCTGATACTCAGAGTGCTTGAGAATTTTGCAGATGTACTCAGCACCCCAGTACAAAAACCCACCACAATTTCTTCATCCCATGTGTGTAAATTTGAACAGAAACCTCTGCAAAATATGGAAAATACCTTCTAGAAAGGAGTCTGATGTGGTGACCTTTGAGAGATGTGGGACTTCTGATAGAGACTTTTGAAACTTTTGGGTGCCTCCATCCTCCTGTCCCATGTTGGCTTTGACTGGAACAAAAACCTGAGCACGAAAACAATTTAAATCTTCTCTGTTGCTTCAGATTATTAAAAGTGAGGATTTTGGAGCAAGGACTGTTTTTAAAGTCTGTTTAACTCCTGGCACTCAGCTACTGGGTGTGCAGGAGCATCACCCATGTCAGTGATTATTTCGATGGAAATAATGAACAGTCTCTTGATTTTTAAATTTTTATTATTATTTATTATAATTAATATTATCATTGAATGTGTATAAATTAATACTTAATCCTAAGGGTTTATCACTGAAACAATTGCAAAGGGATTACAAAAGTGAACCTGAAAAGCATCTCTTCAGCTCCTTTGTAGGATCTAAATATTTTCAGTTTCTAGCTTTTCATAGAGCACTGAAGTTTTCAGTCACCACATAAAATTTAGATATTTAATAGTAAAAATATACAGTAATATAAAAAATATTACTGGAATATACCAAAACATCAGGTTGCTTATAGTCAGTTCTAACACCTTTTGACGGACTTTTAACCCCACATAACCCATTTGGTCCTGCCTGTAATGACATTATGACATCTGTTAATCACTCATTAGACCTTTATAAATATCACCTCAGTCTCCAGTGTGGCCATATTGCTGTTCATTTTTGGCTGGGTAATTCAGAATAGATTACAGGGAGCTAAGTGCCAAACTCCAGCTGGAACCAGCCAGGACTTGGGCACCCAATTCCCTTAATTTTCCCTTCTGGAAAGCAGAATTTTTGCTCTTCCAGGCATATATCGAGTGCTGAAGGTTTTCTGACAGACTTTGTGCTGGTTCTTTGCTCTCAACTGCCCAGTGGTTCTTTAATTTTGGTTTTCTTTCCCTCTCCAGTCGGTGCTGTGAGAAGAAAAGTTGTGGCAACAGAAATGAGACTCCATCTGACCCTGTGATCATTGACAGGTAGGAGATGAATTCTCATTTTCCTGCAAAAGCATCCCAGAATTGTTGGTTTTCACTTTGAATCATCAGAGGTTGTTTCTCACTGGTTATCTGTTGATGTCTGCCATTTGGGGACCTTGACAAAATTTATGTTTATTTTTAAAATGAAATTCTGTTTTTATTGTGACCATATACTCCATGTGTGCTCCTGGAACATTCTCTTCTCACCAGGGATGGGATCCAACTGGATTACTGAGACAGATAAAGCTTTGAGCCTGGCAGCTTCAGTAATGTTCTTCAACAAAAGAGCAATATTTTTGTAGAAATGTGGGGAGAAAAGGAGGAGTAAAAAGGCAAAAATGCAACATTAAATCTGACAGGTTTGGGATTGTGAGCAATTTTTATGTAGAACAGCTTTGTCTATTACTCAGTTTCAGTTCCAGGTTTAGGTTCTTTTGCTAGTTTTTAGGTCAGCAGCATAAATGGGGAGAACAGCAGTTTGTTAAACCATGAAGTGGCACTGTAAAAATTGTGTGTATTCGGGAGAGCTTAGAAAATACAAGCTTCCCTGTGGAACTCGCTGACATGGAAGGGTTTGAAATCTGGAGTTCAGCAAGGCTCAGACTGGGCAAATAAAACCAGGGAGAGCTGCTTCAGAAAGGAGCACACAGACAAGGGCTCCAGAAGGGGAACAGTAAATAAGAAAAATCCAGGATGAAAATGTTTTCCCCCAGATTATTCTGTAGTAACTGTTAAAGGGTTCCTTTTCCCTGAAGCAGATGCTACAAGAGAGCTGATGCTGGAGTGGTTTGATTTCAGAGCCAGCTCTTATGCCTGTCTGTGTCTGGCCTGCTCTATCTCCTTTCTAATGAGCTTTATTTCTCATAGTATTTCTTGTGGACTTGTTTTGGCAGTCAGAGCATTAAAGCTGGTTTGAATAAAGATCTGCAATATTTTCCTTTTTTTTTTTTTTAATCACAGAGTTAATATAAATAATTTTGGAGCTCTGATGAGGTGATGGGTTCTTCTTCTCCCTTTACTCCATGGTTTTCCCCTTTAATTCTGTGCTCACAAGCTGTGGTTGGGGTCAGAGCAGTGAAATGGGCTCTTTGGGGAGCAGAAGTCCTGGATGTGCCATCTTGACCTTTCCTATGAAATTTCAAGCTTATTTTTGGCTGTGTTGATGCTTGGTATGAATGTGCATTTGGGAACTTTCCAGCCTGAAGTCTGAATTTTCTGGGAAGCAGCTTGGGATGGAAGGCCCTGGATTTGCCCCTGGACTGAGACCTTGACAGGGACAGTTCCTGCCCCAGCTGAATTTGTAATCCTGAGCCAGCTGCTTATCCTCATGAAAAGTGAAGATTCTGATGCTTCCTGGGGGGCTTTGGGATCTGCTGATGTCAAATGAAAAGGAAACTATGAGAAAGGACAGGGTTTCTCTTTCTAACAACTGTGTGTAAAATGTGCATCACAATCACCTGTTGTGCTCAGTGAGTTCCAACCTTTTCTATTTTGCTCTAAGACCTCTCCTAACTTAGTCTAGACCTCTCCTAATTTGTTCTGAGCCCAGAGCCTTTTTCCTGCCTGCCCTTCTAACAGCAACAGAAATTCTCTTGGCATGGAAGCATCCTCCAGGCTCAGTCTGGCAGTTCCTTTGTGTGTGCTGGATCATCTTCTGTGTGTGTGTGTCTCCATTCCAGGTGAACTCTGGAGCTCAGGGTAGATGAGGGAAACAAATCAGGGGTGCAGCCTGATAACGCTGCTCCATTCAGTGTTAAAAGCATTCATTAAATCAGATTTAGGCAGCAGAGAGAAGAATTTATCCCAGCCTGCCCTGCTGTCTGGAGGAGGCTTGGCTTGGTGAAAGAAGCAAAACTCAAAGCTAAATATTTTTCTTTTTCTACCACTAACTGGTGGTGCAGCATCAAGAGAGTGACTCCTCCTTCTGGCAGAGTTATTTCTGCACAGTTATTTCTGTTCTGGCCCAGTGGAACAGGGCTTGAGGAGTGAGGGATAATCCTGTGTGCTACATCTCCATCAACACATGCAATGCAAATAAAGTAACAGAGTTGTGCTGTGCCTGTCTGTGCACAGAAAAGTCCTTGGCTTGTCTGTCATCCCCAGACACCTCCACAGCACCAAAGCACAGCAGCCCAGGAGCTGAACAGCACACTCCACTCCCCTAAAGTGCACCCTGTGGGGTCATTTTTGATTGTCTTTCAAACCAGGAAAGTCCCGTGTGCTCTGGACTAGCTGGGCAGCAGTGCTTTGATTTATTTAGGGGTCTTTCTATGGCTTTTTTAAAGGAAAACACCTCTGCTTAGGGACTTGGCAGCAGGTGGAATATCATGTCTGAAGTGCACCTTGCATCCATGTGAATCAATAAATATGGTGATACTTTCAGCTCAGTGATGCCTTCATGGTGGGTTGCTGTTAATTTAAAATGAACTACAGGTTTTCTTTAAATAGTGATTGAAATACAGGTGTTTTTCCCTGGTGTGAAATGATAGGTAAATGTAAAAATCTGCCACGTACCAACCCAGCTGTAACATTGTCTCATGTCTCTGGAGAAGGGAAAAAAGGAAAATGGAGAGAGGAGCATTGCAAAAACACCTTTGTGTTATACAGAGCTCTCTGCCTCAGCAGTGTGGGCAAAGTGAAACAGAATTTCCATGGAATAAAATTCCAGAATCTTTGAGATTAGAAAGGTCCCCAAGGTCATTGAGTTCAACTGTAACACCATCCTCAATATAGTGATTTCCCCTTTATTTATTTCTCTCCCCACTTTTTTACCTGCTGTGTGCTGGAGGGAGACACAATTCACTGGTGTTCACCAAATCCTGGGGAATTGTATCCCTGTTTAAAAAGGAAGAAATAGTTCAGTGGGAAAAAAAAATCTCAGCCCCGTTGTTGTTGTTGTTGGGCTTTTTCTTCTCCTTGAAAGAATTCCAAAAGTTCTGATGCTGAATAAAACATTTTTGCAGTGACCTTTGCTCTGGGGACTGGATTTAGATCCGAAGGCCTTTGCAGTTATTTTTCCACTCCCTCTTAGAAATGAGAACGTTTCCATATGAAAGGGAACTTCTCCACTGAAATGTAGTGTGTGCCCTCTCCTGCTGGCAGGGATCTGCAGGATACCTTGGAATATTTTGGTTCTGTGATGTTCTGAGCCCTAATTCCAGTGTAACTCCGGACAGAATTGGATTTCAGAGTGATGCTTCTGATTTAACAGGGATGGCACAGCTCAGATCATGCAGTGCTGCTATTACAGGAGTCCAAAACTGGGAATTCCACTGGAGCACGGGGCTGGGATTGCATTTTTAATCCAGGAGCACTTGCATTCCAAGGCTTTGGACAACACGAGCCATAATCAGTTCTCCAAATGTCACAGCAAGCTTTAACTTTGTGTGCACAACTGGAGTTAGTGAGAGCTACGTTGGTTCTGGTGTGTTCCTGTGGTGGATCCCAGCTCTGGTGGATTCATCCTGCATTTCTGCTTGCCTTTTGAAGTTTGTATCTGTGGAATTGGTTGGTTTAAGAGACATCAAAACTGTAAATATTATCTTTTTTTCCCCTTCTCTTACGGCTGAAGTGGTGGCTCTTGATGTTCCTGGTAGTTCCTTGAAATTTGAGAGTGAACTTTGTGTTTCCTTTATGGAAATCACAGACAGGGATATGAGGTGCTGGGGGACTTTTGGATGGAAGGGTGGAAGCTCATTCCTTTGAAGATGGCACTTCCAACTGAAAACTCTATTTTGTTACACCTCTGCTAGAATTACTTAGTTTGTTGCCTTTCCTACCCTGCTTATGCAAATAAAAAGAGCCTTGGTATTAGGATTAAGAGGTCATGGAAGATGCAAATTAATTTACTTAATCACTTTACTGCAGATTTTCTCTCTCATTGTAGGTGAGTTGTGTAATTTTGGATATAAATTCATCAAATGGCAATGACTTTTTGATTTTTTAGTTTTCTTTGTGTTCTTGAAGATTCAAGTTCTTTAGAGGAGGTTATTTTTCGTACTTGTTACTCTTAATGCTTTACTGAATTTACTGAAGCTGTGGTTTAATTGAAGCCTCTGTGGTACAGGGGAGAATTGGTGTGACTTTTTTAGTTGAAAATGTTGCTTGTTTGGATTTTTAACCTTCCCCCCACTCCATTTCTAATAGAGAGACCAGTCAAAGAAATTTACATGTAATTCAAATGAAACCTCTTAAACAGTCAAAAGAAATTTTTATGTCATTGAAATGAACATCTTAATTCAATTAAAAATGCAGTGTCACTAGGGTGGGACAGAATATTTTGTTCCTACAAGGGAAACTCCTTGGAGCAGCACAAAAACCTGGGAGCACAAACCCTGTGCTGTTTGTAGCTGCTGCCTCCACGGACCTCTGCTCCCTTTGGGCTCATGGAACGAGGCCTTTTAGCTCGGGTTCTTTCAGAATCCAAGACACTGGGTCCAATCCCTTCTACTTTTAACTAAACTCCATTTCCTAAGCTGTTCCTCATTGTCCTGGGTAGAGCCTGGTGTGTGTGGCACGTTTTATTAATTTATTTATTGTGATTATTGCTTGGGAGGGAATGGAGGGGGTTGGAGTGGATTGTTGGGATGGAGACCAATGCCCAGTGTCTCCAGCTGGATCAGCATCCCGTGGCACCAGCTGAGCACTGGGCACACTGCTTTGGTGGGTGGTGAAGGGCAGCATGGATGCACTGCTGCATGCTTTTGTAGTTGTTATTTAACAAAGAGCCAAGGCCTGAGCACAGCTGGCAACTTGTCAGCCTCTCTGGGAAGGAGCAGGAGAGCCTGGATTACATCCCTGTGCCATGGGCGTCCATCCCTTCCCGTGGAATTGAGGTGCAGGGAGGGAGGTTCCCACCCCTGCTGGTGCCCTGCCCTCCCTGCTGCAGGGACAGAGGGCTGAGCTCTCCCACAGGCACTGGGAACCACTCTGGGGTTAATAGGGATGGGCTTTGCATCTTTGTGTGTCTGTGTGTCCCTCCCTCCCTGCCCACTTCCCTCTCCCTAAAAACTGCAAAAGAGCACATAGATGAATTTTCATTTTGAAGGATCTAACTTCAAATAAGTGCAGGCTTCTGACTTGTTTTGCTTTTTTTTCCTTTCTTTTCTCTTTTTCTTCATTTTCTCTCAAACTTAGCCATCTGAAAAGGACTTTGTCCCTTACACCTCCCTTTGGGGTGATTCCAAAACCCACTGGGTAACACAAGGACGTTGCCTCATGCTCAGAGGCAGAACAGCAAGACTGGGGAGGTCTGGATTAAATCCCACTGACAGTGGGTTGCCCTGTCACCTTAAGTGACATAAGTCTGTGCCTCAGTTTCCCCCTTCATACAAAGCATTAGCAATGACCTGGCTGTGGAGAGTGGTTTCAGATCCCTGAATAGGAGTTTTTAGGGTTTATTTTTCACATTCCTGGCACCAGGAGGATTTAATCTGCATGGCAGACTTTGATTGTTCCTGTTATGCCCTGTTCTCTGCAGCCCTTGTGAGTCTGCCAGGGCAAAATGAATGTCTGGGATCTGTTGCTGCTGTGGGGTGAAACCAGGAGCTCTTCCCAGCTCCCTGTGTGCCCCAGTCCCCCCTTCCAAGCCCCCAAAACCTACAATGATCTCTCCCCTTGTCCTAGGGAGTCAAAGTCCTTTGTTCACTGCTAAACCCTGCTCTCCTGCAAAGAGCTGCTGTTGTGCCATCTGTCTCTTTATGAATTTTTTAGTAGACTGGATGTTTGTGGGGAGTCAGTAACTTAAAATTGCACTATCCCAGCCATTTGACAAGTGGTTCTCTTAGTGCCTAATTTGTTTGTTTCTTTTTACTTTCCCCTCTCTTTCAGACAAAAAGAAAATTCTTTACTAGTTTGCTGTCCAAAACATCTTGAAATCTTTGATGTGTGCAAACACTTAAAGCTTGTAAACAGACTAGACTGGAGAGTAGCTTGTGTCATTTAATCTTTTTCATTTAATGTTGACAGACAACAGATTTTCCAGCAAGCTGGTGAGTCAGAAGAAGCTTAAATATCTTTTTGAGTGTGCTGGAAAAATGAAGAATTGACTGGTTGGGTCTGTGGAAGTCCTGGGTTCTGCTCCTTTGTCCCCCTCACAGTCCCTGTATTTTTGTAGCCATTCACAGGGTCTGTGTTGAACTATAAACGACCTATGTGATGTTCTGACTTTCCCTGATAACACAAAGACACAGTTGCCAAGAAGTGACGTGTGGAAATACCCAGGTGATGTGCAATTTGTGAAGTTTCTCTCCCCAGCACTGTTGGTTGCTGCTGCCTGGGCTGGAGGTGCTGTTGCTTCTGGAATGGAGCAAGAAATGAGATGGGTTTAAATCACTGCTGGTTTCAAGCACAGATTACTGGGGAGTTAAACAGAGCTGGAACCTTATTTCCACCTGTTTCCATTTGTGTTTTGTGCAGATTTTCTCCTGGCCATGTGCTGTCACTGTGGGTATCTCTGCCCTCCAAAGACAGAGATGCCTTTTGGGATGTGTTAGAGGGAACACATGTGTGGGAGTGCCCACCAATATTGATCACTTCAGTTCCATTAAATCTATAATTATAATAGTTAGCTCATGTCCTGATATGAGAACTGTGAGGGAAACATGGCTGAGCCTAAGCAAGGGCATGTTATATAATTTAAAGAAATAAAATCTAGCTATTGCTACTACTGCCTGGAAGCCTTAAGAAAATAAGTCCAATGAAGACAAAACCCAAAGGATTTTAGCAGTTCTGCATAAATCAGATAAACTTCCCCGATGCTCTAGAGCATCTTGGACACAAGCATGGATGGATTCCAGTCTCATTAGATTAGTTGAGATAAAAACATTGATGGTGCTTGGGCTAAATCCTGAGCAATGCAAAGTTGGCAGGAAGGTTTACACATGGTGTAGGAGAACCCTTGTTTCCTTTTAAATTGAGGCTTTTCCCTGTAAACAGGGAGAATTTGGTCCAGTTTGTGCTCATAAACAGTGAATGAGGAGGTTAAGGGGCTGCTGACCTCAGAAGGACAGAGAGCAGAGCAAGGAGCATTGGAATCAATGAGGTTGGTAGTAGTGGAAAGGGGAATGGAAAACAAGTTTCCCATGGACTAAAGCACCTCTGGGAATAGAAGCTGAGGATAAATTCACTGTGCAAACAGCGCAGAAGAAATTCTGGGTATGCAGAGCAGCAGTGTGTGACATGGGGTCTCCGCAGCTCCACTCCTTGGGTTTGTGTTTGCCTGGCTCCATCTGCACTCGTCAATAAAAATGCCAATATTTCAAAGTATTTGCATCCTAATGAAAGCATCCTCTCTGTATTTATGACCTGAAATGCTCTTCTCACTTTTGCACTCCTCCCGGCCTCTGTCTAGACCTGGTTTTATGGACTTGTCACTTCATCTGCCCTAAGCTTTTTAGTTACTGCCTCTTGCTTTCCTTTTGAACCTTTTGTTTTTCTCCTCATCCCTTCCCTGTGTGTTCCTTTCACCATCTGTTTCTGGTGGGATCTCCCAGATTTTCTGCCCTGTAAACATCCCAGGGTTTCAGCCTCTCTGAACAGATTTCTTCACCTCAAAGTTCTCCCAATTAATGTGTTCCTGCTTTCAGATGGGATATTAAACAATTTCTCCTGCTTGGAACATCACCCCAAATCCTTGTGAAGTGAAGAAAAGATTGAGACTGAAAGTACATAATGTGAATCTGAAGCTTAAATCAGCTGGAGATGTAATTTTAAAGCTGCGTTTTGCCCAAGATGATGTAGGAGACAGGTTGTAGGACACACTCCACATGAAGGAGTGGAACCCAAGTCAGTATTCCAGGCTGGATCATGTAAGCATGTCCTGGAACAACATTTCCCCTCTCAGCTGTGGTTCACATTCTCATCTTTCTCTCTGGTTTGGATCTGTAATACGCTGCTGTCATCCAAGCCATCCTTCTTTTTCCTCCTTATTATTTTTCCTTTTTCTCCCCATCTCCTCTGCTACTTTTCCTCACAAATAAATGCTAATATCTCCATGGGCATCCCACTTACAGTTCCACATTTGGTGCCTTTTCCTCCAAGTGGAGTCCATCGAGCTTGTAAATTGTACTGGATCAGTGAGCCCATAATGAGGCTTCTAAGTCCAAACAGTGCAAGTCTGCTGGGATTTTATTGTTCATAAAGCTCCTTCCCTGGGGAGTGATAGAGCCATTAGGTGTGTGCTGTGTTTAATATTTGGTCATGACAGGAAGCAATAATTTTTTATCTTTTACTGTGGCTCCCGAGTTGTTTTTAAGCAGTCAGCTTATTTAGTCTCAGTGGCTGTGAACCCATTAGGCAAACAGCTCTTCCCTCCACGAGTTTGTGTCTTCCTACAAAGGCTTGTTTCAAGAAAATAAAATAAAATCAAGTGGCAACTGGTTGCCCTGTGGTGGCTTTTAATTCCTTGCCCTTCTCAGTGCCTGTTGCTGACAGGAATTGACATAAGGCTGGTTTCACCAGCATTTTTCATGCTGAATGAGATTTTTTTTAAAAAAAATTATTCCAGCAGAAAACAACCACCAAAGCTCCCATGTGCATGCTGTGTTATGGGTTTGGGTATTTATCTTGTGCAAATCCATTATTTATTTCAGTGGAAGCAGCAGGAAGGTTGTATTTAAGTGTTCCAGAAGTGGTTTTATATCTATATAAACAGAAAAAAAAATGAAAACAATAGTTTTGGGTGTAGCCTGTAGGAAGCTTCTCCTCTGACCGTCCTTTCCTTGCACTCCCAATGCTTTCTTCAAAGAACGAGACAACTTTCTCCATGGAATGTGTGAGGAATTCTGCACATTCTGTGTTCTGATTGTACCACCAGGCTGCTTTTCAGCCTGATTATTGCAGGTGTTCCCTTCCTCTCTGCTTAGGTCTCTTCCTTTGCTCCAGGGGAAAAGTTTTCCACTTCTTCATTTCCCCTCTGGGTCCTTGTCTTGGATCTCTGCAGCTCAGTGGGAGAGGTTTGTATCAGAAAGGGAAAAAGTAATTGGCTGGCTCTGTATCCCAGAGCTGTTGTGAGGGCACAGAAGCACGAGCTGGGTTTGCATTAACCAGGAACACACAGGTTCTTTTTCCAAACCAAACCTGAGAGCAACATCCTGGAGTGTTTGGGAAGAGGGAGGGCAATTCCAGAGGTGCTTAAAGCACTTGAAAACAGCACACAACAAACACATGAAAGCAACTCATGGTATAAAGAAATTAAAGCTGAGTGCTAATGTCTTACAAATCATATTTAATTAATTTTTAAGAGGTGTGCTTAGGTTTTCCTATCATAAAAAGTTAATTTAAATGGATCCTGGTTCAGCAAAGCAATTAACACTTTGTATTATCTAGCATCAACCTCAAGAAGGGTGTATGTAAGTAGTTTAAATGAAGTAAGTCCTGAGAAGAAAAGTGAAACTGAAAAGATTTGTATTTGAGGTCCTGCTTTCACAGTCACATTTCTGTTATAAAATTCGATCTTGTAGTTGCCTTTTTTGAAAAGATGGAAACTTGAGATTTTTGTGTTTGCATGACTCTAAACCACAAAGGGCAGTTTTGGGTGGCTGATAAGGCTGAGTTCTGCCTCCTTCTGCACCCATTCACCTTTAGTTTTTGCTGTGGAAATGATCTTGGAATTTGTGGCTGCTAGAAATTTCCCTGGGTCTTCAAATTTGTGTGTGCTAGATTGTAATCTGGATTAGGAGTGCCTAAATATAAATTGTAATTTGCGTGAGGAGTGCTTGAATTTGGTTTTCCAAATCTCTACTCTCTTTGGGAATGTGGGTGCTCAGGGCCTGGAAGAAAATTAACCACAACTTTTCCAGCTGAATCCCTGCCAGTATAAATCCTTTCCCTTGATGCTGACAAAGTATCTGCTCAGTCAAAATTCCTCTGCTAAAGAGGGGAGAAAAAGCTGCACAGTGTTGTGTCAGCATCACTTGGTCACACAGAACCTCAAAAAAACCCTCCATCCTCTGGGATGCTTTGGATGTTTTGGTTTTTTCCCCCCTTTCCTCTTTATCTGAAACATTTCCCAGCATTCCTTCAGGGACATCTGGTTCTCTCTTTTTCCAGCTTTCCTTTGGCGCTTTCAAAAGGTGTCACTGTCAGTTCTTTCTCTTCAGCCAAACAGCACAGGCAGGACCCTGGTTCTGCCCAGGAATTTGCCTAAAATGTAGCTGTCCTCCAGAAGCAGACTGACACCATTTCTGGAATGGGAGTGTGCACCCCTTTGGCTTTAATTTTACAGGGAAATATATATATTTTATATATACACACAATACAATATATTTAAAATCGTTACCGTATATATTATGTGTTATTATTATATGTTAAATTATTAGATATTATATTTTTACAGACAAATATAGCATCTTTGTTTTTACATGAAGTTTGGACTTTTTCTCCACTCATAAACTGGTGGTTCTTTAGAATAATAAAATATCATAATAGAGTTCAGGGTTGTAATGGATATGTCAAAGAGGATATATTTTAGAGTTATTTCTTTGATCCTAATTCTAGCATTCTGTGACCCTGAATGAGTTTTTATGAGGAATATTCCTGTACTTCAGATCTTTGGTGTGTGAAAGATTTCCCTTTAACATTGCTGCAGCTGCAGGAGGGTATGAGGTTTGATCTTTCTGCAAGTTTTAATAGGAGTGTTAACAATAATAATAACAATTATGACAATAATAATTTTCCCTGTATTTTCTATGTACTTTGCTTTTCTCTCTGTCTAAGAAACCCAGAGCTGTTTTGGGGCAGTGCAAGCATGGGCAGAGCAGCACAGGGTGGTTTTTAACACGTCAGTCCATGTGCCAGTATAAGAGCCTGCAGCACAACCGAGCTCATTCCAGGTACCAAACCTCCAGGATTGTACCAAAACTCCCAAGGTTTTGCTCAAGTCATGATTTGAGCCTCTCTGCCACCATCACCTCCTCCCCCAGACACAATATTTCAGATCCTTCGTGCCCCTGAACAGTGAAGTTGAACCAAGACACGACTGGATTTGAGTTTCAGCCCCTTCCCCTCCGAGACATGGAGCTGAACATGGAAAATTCCCTGAGCCAGTTTCTCCCTGCAGCTGCTTCCAGGCCACGCTGCAGCACTGGACAGGAGTGGACAGCAGTGGACAGCAGGCAGGCTGCAGCAGGGAGGGATGGCTGTGGGTGATGGATTGGTGTGTCCACCCAGGGGACTGGGAGTGGCACCCACTCCCTTCTCCTGTCACCTGTGGTATGTCAAGGGCAGGCAGCCCTTAGTGACATCAGTCTTCAGTTTTCAGTCTTAAGGATTCATCCTGCTTTGTCCCCGAAGGTCTGTGTGAGGTATTTCATCCCTGCCATGATCCCTGTCCCTTTGACACAGGGTGATGGCAGCACATCCTCTACGTGTGTGCAGAGCTACCTTGGAGCAGCACGTTGTCCCTTTCTTGTATTTCTTAGACACTGTCTTGTCTTTTTCTTGCATTTCATAGTGTAAAAATGTCCCTTTCTGAAGGTTTGGCACTGTTGCAGATGTTTTTTATTGAGATTTTTGTGTTTGGGTGGGGAAGAGGGCTCTGCACTCTCATGCCCTGTGTGTCTTTGTGTCACTGACACCGGCTGTCACCTTGTGCGGGTTGGTTTTCCCTCTGGAGGAATTGTCAGGAGATGAAGGGTTGTAGTCCCACCTCTGCCTGAGCTCAATCCAGTGCCTGGTGTCAGAGGAATATTGGCAGTCATGTCCTATTGTCTGTATGAACTCTGCTTTGTGCTGTCTCCTGCAAAAAGGGGTCTGATGTAAAACTTTATTTAATGGAGAATTAGTCTGGAGACAACTGCAGAGCTGTTGCTGCAGGAATATTTTGTAATACAACATTTAAAAGGACAGTGTAGGTAGTTAGTGACAAAAAAAAAAATCAAGATCCAACGTTTATGCTGTGGGTCCTCTGCACTTCATTGACTGCATTAAAAGCCTCACATTTGGCTCTTCTTATATTAATTAATTATATTATTTAATTGAAATATCTCTTTTAGGGTCCTCATATTTTAGGGCTGTCCAGGACAACTGTCCTGTTTTTCTCGTGTTTCAGCTATTCTTTCTCTATCCTTTCTCTCTGGGAAGCTCTGGAAGGCAGGGGGTTTGTACTGTGCCTAAAGAATTGGGATCCTGCTCTAGGCTGAGTCTGTAGCTGCTTCTTAAATAATGCAATAATTTCAACTTGCCCCTAATAGTGATTACTGCTACACATGGAAATGTGCTTGTTTATTAAATGGACTCAAATGAAATGTTTATTTTCTCGCCACACCACAGCTGTTTGAACCATTGTGTGTAAAGTAATTCATAAAACTGAATAATCATTTAAATATTTTTGGTAGTTTCTTAAAAAATTGTATTCTAGAATTCTTCATAATTTTTTTGTATAACTGGCAAAACATTTTAGTGGGTTTTGTCACTTGTTGAAACTCTTTGAAAATAAGTTTTTCTTTATAAAACCTGGTTCTATACT
The DNA here is from genome assembly GCF_014805655.1 of Passer montanus. Classification (NCBI taxonomy): domain Eukaryota; kingdom Metazoa; phylum Chordata; class Aves; order Passeriformes; family Passeridae; genus Passer; species Passer montanus. The sequence continues at coordinate 332,063 of NW_024359056.1, forward strand.
CAGCATGCTGATGTAGTGTTCTAATTGTTTCACCAACATAAAGTAATCTCAGATTAAAAAGTCGGGATAAAATCCTTAATGAAAATTATTCTACTCTTATGCCCCAAATAATCCTTGCTAACGATGGGGTCTCTTGTTTCCAGGCTGCTGGTTCTAATTGATGTCATTTGATCTGATCTGTTTGCTGGGCACTGAGTGGCAACTGGAACATGAGATGGGTTTTGAAGGGTCTGTGTGAAAAACATTTACTGCCACAGTGGTGTCACTGCAGGCTCCTGGCTGTGGAGGGAATTCCTGTTGTGGGCAGACACAAACACTGGCTTTTAGTCCATTTTTATTTGGCCCAGGTCTCAAATCCCCAAATATTTGCTGTAAATGGCATAACATCATTGCAGAGGGCCCAGGTGGGACATCTGAGTGTTGTCCTGCACTCAGGCATTCTGTGGGATCAGTGATTCTGTATCATCCCGATAATCCACATGGAAAACTTCCCCTTATCTTGTTATATAAAAAATCCTCCTCCCTTATCCCACAGAAAATTTCCCCCGTTCCAAAGTCCCATCTCTTTCTCCTAAGCCATGTTTTCTCCTGGAGTTCAGCATTGTTTTGCCAGCCCACCCCTCACAAAGCAGAGGTCACATCCACACGACCTCTTTGCTGGTACGAGGAGGCTGCTAAATAATTCACGTGGCCAACTTGATTTCGGGGTCCACATTTGTTTTTTCCACTCTCCTAATCAAGATGCTCATTTAATTCTATTCCAGCACCTGTTCAGCAATTAACACCCTACAATTTGCATCTTACCCTGACATTTGCTATCTTTCCAATTAGTTTTTATATCAGTATAATTAGGTAGGGTTATTACAGTGCATCAAGCAGGGTCGAGGATATTCCCAAGCCTTTAAGCTCTTTCCCAGATTTGTTTAGGGAAGCCACTAAGGGTAAACGGTTGATTAGGATCACTGTTTTTCTTCTTCATTCAGATCAGGCGAAAACTGTTTCCCCATGTGGCCCATGAAAGATCAGGGAAATATGTCAGTCTGTAAGAACTAATATTATGTAGTTCGTGACTTTTTGGGTGAATTTACAGGGGATTAGGAGTAAGGGTCAGGCTGTGCAGTCCCTTGCAGCAGTATTCACCAGTAGCCTTCATTATGCTCTTGCTTTACGTTAAGCTGAGCAATTTCCAACAATGATTTCAATTTTTAAAATAATTTTTTTTTTTAGTTGACACATGGGTGGGTGAAAAATCCAAATTAGAGGGTGACCTGACCATATTGAACACTTGGCTTAATTGATAAAGACTCTGGGAGTGAAATGACTACTCCTAACACCTTTTAATTTAAATTTCACAGAAGGAAGGTCTTGCTGTTCAGCTGTGATTGGTTTGGGCTCTGGGCTCCTTGAGTCCAAAATGTCCTGCAGCCAGTGTGGCAGGACAGTGGACCTTCCTCAACTTGCTGAACTCCAGCAGATCCCCCCTCAATACCCCGTGCTGACAGAAGGGAGAGTGATGTGTGTGTGGGGAAGTGGGACATGAGGAGAGGAGATCTATAGTATAGATCAGAGGGGAGAGGAGTTTTTTCTTACCTCACACCAGCCAGCTCTGCATGTTCTCCTTTTTTTAAAGTTCAGTTTGAAATCATCTCCCTGCAGCCCCCAAATCCCTTGTATGTCTCTTCATTCTGGAGGTGCACACAAAGGCTGGTATTATCAAGAGGCAACGTTGCCTGTGGCAAGATTGCAGCGAAGGGTGGGATTGGAGGAAGATTCACATTGTGCTGGGGAAAGTGAAGAGCTGAATAAAAAAACCCCAAAACTGCCACACTTCATGTCTGAATCTGGGTGTTATTCTGAGATGTTCTGCAGTGCACCTTAATGATGCTCTCCAGGCCTTGGCAGGGACCTGCTGCAACCCCAAAGGAGGGATCAACCCAAATTCTCCAGCCTCGAAAGGCTGGAGAGAGGAAGAGCTCTCCTGTGCTGTGTTGGTACAAGAAGTTCTAATGTTTGCACCCTTGCCCAATTTAATATTATTTACTATAATGAGCTTCATCTCTCCCCATTCTGTTGGGGTTTTTTAATCTCCAGTTGCCTTATATTGGTATCTGAACAGGCTTAGAAAAATAGTGGGGTGAAATACCCTGGGGAATTGAGGCAGCAAGGAAGAAAGGAGAGGTTGTTTCATGGAGTGGGACGAAGGGTTTGGGTATAAAGAAAGCAAAGCAGGACACAGAGCTAATGGAATTAACTCCCTCTGCCAGTGCACAGAACTAGCCTGGCTCATCTCCTTCCTCAGTCTGTAAGAGTCTGACCCAAAACCCCAAAATACTCTTGTTTATTGCTTGGAACTTTGGATCAGACTGTACTGATAGAAGTTATCTGCTCAAATCACTAGAGCTAAAAAGGAGAGCAATAAAAAAGAAGAGACAAATTTTTGTGAAAATTTGGAGGGTGAAAGCTCCACTTGTGGAGAGCAGAAACGACAGAAGCCCCTCAGTGGATGCTGTACCCAGCAGATTTCAGAGCTCCTGCTGTGAGCAGGCAAAGCTGCTTACCTGTGCTGACAGGAGCTGTGGGGTGTCCTTTTCCCAGGGTTTTGTCTCAACCAGGAGCCTTGTTCTTGGGCTGAGCTGTCTGGATAAGAATGGTTTCTTTATACATTAGGTCCTACACATGAATGGCTGTAAATGGCTCTGAGAAATGGGGATGGACAATTTGTATAAATCTGATTAAAAAGATGGAAGAGTCCATATTGAGGAGACTTTTAATGAGATTTTTCAAGCTCTTCTGCTTAGCTGGATGCTCATCTAAGCTAAACCCTGAGCAGCAGAAGTTTTCCCTGATGTTCAGCCCTGTATCTTCTGTTGAAATCTGGAGCCTTGTGTACTGGATGGGTGGGTGGAGGAGAAAGTCACCACACAATTCCATTTAACATAACCATGCCCTGTGTTGTGCAGGAGATGTCATTATCTGATCAACTTGTCTGCACTGCCATCTCACACTTCATCCTTTCCCCTTAATAGATTTCAACTTGGAATGCAAACGCCTTTGTCACTGGTGGGTAAACTGGGTGACACAGAGCCTGGTTACTGTGGGCCAGCAAGACTTTGTAACCATCCATCATTTAAGAGTTCTAAAAGGCTATAGGAACTTCTAGTGGAGTGGCAGGAGGTCTTCTTATAGCGACATCAGGACAGGTTCTGATGACAGCACTGAAGGGCTGAATTTTATCATTGTTGGTGGAGGCTGTGTCTTTACCAGCAGTTGGAAACCTTCTCTGAAGCTCATCTGCTTGTTCACCAAGGTCTTGCACTTCAAAAGTTGAGTCTTCAGCTCCCCCATCACTATTTAGACCAGATCTGCCATGCTGCCTAGGAGCTGAAAACAGTAATTATAATCTGAATCTAACGGCTGGCTTGGAAAAATCAGCCTAAAGGCAGCAGTTGATGTTATAGAAATTGCTGGCTCTTAAGAACTTTTGAAAATGAAGCCCTCTCCAGCATATTGCTTTTGAATTTAAGGATTCTGTTCTAGATCATTATATCTAATGTACATAACATGAGTGACTTGTTCCAGGAGAGAGAAGATATGCACCTTTTATCTGTGTCCAAAGAGAAAATTTAACCTGCAGTGTCCAGGATGTGTTTGTGGTTTCTTTCTCTGTGAGTCCTTTAGTTTTGGGCGGCTTTGTGAGTGGAATCAGAGTTATAAAAGTTGGGTCTTTTCCATCTGGATGAGGTCATCCCATGCACTCCCTGGCGTGGTCCTGCTCAAGAATCTCTTGCTGTATTTTATTAATAATCTCCTGCTTGGAGAGTTGCTTCCCTGAAGGCAGGTGTCCAATGTTGATGGGAGTTACATCCACTGGCCCGGGGATGTGTCAGACCCTTGATGTGCTGCACCCAGGAATAGGAGAAGAAAGAGCTCAATGAAGTAAATGAATAATCACATTAATGATGTTTGCTAAATCTCTCATCCAGTGCACCAGCCAGTAATTGCTTCAGAGCTTTGTGTGAAAGCCAGCAGGCTGATGGAGAAATATAAACAAAATTATTCCCTTCCCTTTACCCCAAACAAGAGTTTAGCCATTAATAAGGGCTCTTTGTTTCCTAAAAGTCTAAAAATAGAAGCATGATGTGTGAGCAGGCAAGGTTTGTGTGTGTAATCAGTACTGGCTGCACTGCCAACTGTATTGAATTTCCTCTATTTGGGGGAATCTTCCAGGGCTTTTGCAGTTGTGTTCATGCAAACGAAGTTTCTCTGCATGAACATCTGAATATTTGTGTTTGAGAACCAGCAGTGTTGGTTTTGAGCTGTTTTTCCAACCCCAGATTTATCCACACATTATTAAACTGAAATGGTGCAAAACTCTGCAAATCCCTTTTTAATCTTTAAAAGCAAATTTGGGGGAAACAATAATAATAAAGGCCTACATGTTCAAATCTGAAAGCAAAGTTTAAAATAAGACAGGAATCCTGCAGGTTAGGTACCATCAGCAGGGTGTTTGACTTCTCGATTTTCCTCCTGTAAATCTCCTTGGGTGAGCTCAGTGCTTGTAAGTTGTCAGCTACAGAAGGAGGTGGCTGCTGCTTGGAAATAAATAAATTTGTAGGATGAAAGGTCACACAAAATATTTGGGAGTTCCGCGGCTGGCACTGGGGGCAGCTGCCTGGATCCCCTCCTCAAGGTGTTGCTGTGTTATTTTGGGGGATGTTTAGGGGGGAAAGGGACAGGCAAGGGGGAACCTGGTGAGTGTTTTGCAGCCGGGAGCAGGTGACCAAATTGATGAGTTGCTTCTGTGTTCTGTGCAAGGAGAGGTCGTGGAGGAACAAAAAACCCGTGTGCAGGGGGGGCTCTGCATTTTAACACCTTCCCTGCTAAGCAGGAGGCCGGCTCGGGGTGCTAAATTCCTGTCTGTGACATAAATCCGTGCAGGCCGAGCTGTCAGCAGCGCTTTGCAGTGATGGGCTTTGGAGAGGTTTGCTCCGGCTCCCCGAGCAGCAGCAACCACTAGGGAGCTGTCTTTAGCTCGGATTTCAGAGTTAGCTCATTAGACCAGGAACAGCAGACACTCACTGGCTTTTTCTTCGAGAATTTGTCAAGCCGGGATGTATTTATAGAGTTATGGCTCGACGATAATAATGTTACACCTCCCTTTACCTGTTGCAATGGTTTTCTCACAGAGATCAGCTTTCCCATTGCTTCTGAGCGCTCATCTCATGTCTTAAAAGGAGATTGAGATTGCTGAATTCTTTGGCTCTTCTCAGATTTGGGAGTTGGCCTCCTGTTTTGTACAATAAGGATCGAAATGGGAAAGTGTTACACCATCACTCCAGCCATTAAGAAAATCTATCCTGTAGGATATGAAGAGATGAGACAGCCCTGCTAATTCTGATGCAGGAAAAGATATGGAATTACTACAAAAACAGAAGCCAGGGACTCCAGTTTTGATTAACATCTTATACACTTCCACTTAACCTAGTAATTTAATGTCTTTACTTCAATTTTAGCAGACCTCACTGGTCTGGGTAGGAAGTCCTCAGTTAGATTCCATATATAAGAGGGAGAAAACTGTGAAAAAAAAATATTAAAGTTATTATTTTTCAGTTTCATCTCTGGTATGGGAAAATTGTGACTCGCAGCTTTGAGCCTGGTCTAGGTCATCACAAAAATCAGCCTGCCTTGTTGCCAAAAACATTTGGGATTGTTAAAGCAGAGCTGTGGTACCACGGCTCAAAGTGGGAGTAGAGAAAGTCTGGAAATGCGCTGTGTAATCCTGCCTGCAACTTGCAGAGTGCTTGGAGCAGGTGGGAATGCTGTGGCAGAGGAGGCAGGATGTGATCTGAGGAGGAAGGATGTGAATGCACTGTGACCTCCCAGTGTAAAATGTCAGCACCCAGTGCTTGGCTGCGACTGGGGAGCCAGGGGTGGATAGCAGGGATGTGCCTGCTCTCTTTTCCAGAGGAGAAATTACTCAATCTGTCCCCTTGTTCCCAGACACCTGATGGGTTTAGGACTGCAATAGAGAGAGGAAAGCTGGAAGCTAAGGGGAACTAGAGGTAAATATCTGTTTACATAGAAGGTGACAGTGTTGGAAGTTCAGTGGTGCCTTTCACACCTTTTAAACAAGGAAGGAAAATCCCTGAAATGAGCTAATACAAGTCTTATTTCTGCTCCATCAAAATACTCTCCCAGCTTTGGATCTTAGCCTAAAATTTGTCCAGCTGGTATCTCTGCATGGGAAATAGTCCAAATAGGACTGACAGGCAACTGGTGTCCAGATTTATTTTACCAGAGTAACATAACCATAAATAAGTTTTAAATAAAGTAATGCAGTGTCATGTTGGTTAGGAGAACATGATAGTGGTGGCTTTTCCTTATCAAACAGAAGATACAGCTTCCCTCGCTGACCCTTTGGCTTCTACTTTGCACTTGTTTTCCTGAGGGAAGGTGGGTTTGTATCTGGTTCTGTAGCTAGAGCTGACACCAGAAATGATTCATTTGTCACAGCACCTCCTAAATTCAGTGCTTTGCTCTGGAAAAGCTGTGAGTTCTCTGTGCTGCACTGGAGGCACCAGTGTCCAGTTGGCATTTGGGTTCATTCCCTGCAGGAGCCATGGGATGAACAAGTCCAACACAGCCATATCTGGCAAAAAAGCACTGGCAAACTGCATATTAATTAAACAGCTGATAAAGTTTCATTTGGTTCATTTTCCCTGCAATAAAGCACTAATTATGTCCAAATGGGAATGTTTTCTGAGCACAGCAGCAGGATGGGGCTGAAACGGCCGTGATGGTTGTGAGTGCAAAGCCACCCACACTCTGCTGCAGTGACGGGAAGAGCACAACAATTCCAGAGCCAAGGGATGAAGTCAGGAGGAAGTGGTGGGTTCTGATGGTCAAATCTTTCACTGAATCTCTCTGGTTTCAGCACACAGCTCAGCATCTCTCTGCTTCAGCTGACAGGAGGAAACTTCCACTCAGATGGTTGATAATTAGAATGGATTGGAAGCTCTTTGGAACTTTGTGTTTGCATAATAACTCTAAAAAGTAAGAGTGACAGAGTTTTCCTCTCTTAGCAAGAAGCTCTTGGAAGGTGTATTTTCAGTTATTGCAGAGAAAAAAATTACATTTTTTCAACCAGTAAATGCCCAATAAAGATGATGAAGTGTTGCACTGCAATACTTCTTGAATCCTGAAAAGAGCATAACTAATAAAGGAGATAATTTATTATGACTGTTAAAGATTATTTTTGGTAGACAGTTTGTTTTTACCTCCAGATCCCCAAGCCCTTTTCAAAGATGAAGTTGCAGGATGTGGAATAGGATTGATTAGCAGTATTTCTGAATTATTTAAATTGATACTTCCTGTAGTAATAAAAATATTTTTCAGTTAATGTTTCCATTATCAGCTTCCCATTTTGGTGATTGTGTGCTAATTTCAGGACAATTTTCCTAATAAGAACTGCTTCCTTTGCAATTTTCAAATTGGGTTAATAGATTTTGCTTTTGAAAACATAAAATAGTCACCTCCAATTGTCAAAATTAATCTGTGACTGGGACTTTTTTATGTGTTTGGAGTACGAGTATGGAATATGAGACTCTAAGATAAGGTTGATGTTTAGGGAAAGGTCCATAATCCTGTCTTGAAAGGGTTACAAAATTTTTGGTAGGAAGTTTGGACAATGTTGTTGTCTGAGCCCAGGCCTGAAAGTAGAAGAACAAACTGATGTCCCTTCAAGGTCTCTCTCAGAGTTATTTTTTTAAAGATTGAGGGTGGTGCAGCCTAATTTCCTTCAAAAAACAACACTCTGAGTGTTCCTGCCCTGGTAAGGGCACTCCTGGAAATTAAGGTTTTTGGGATCCACCTGGCAGCCTGTGTTGCAGGCAAGGTATGCCCAGATGTTCCCAGATGTGTGGTAGCTTCATGCATGATTTTCTGTAAGGCAAACCATGTTTTTAGGCTGTGTCTCATCTTCTCTCCTCCCCCAGCCTCATGTGGTTGATTCTCCTCTGAGGTTAAGCTACAGACAGAGAGAATAAAATAATGAATGCAATGAGGAAAAGAAGCTGGGGTTTCTTTTTAGCATTTCGATTTTATTTCTTTCAAATGACACTTGAGGAATTGAAGCCTGTTAAAGCTCTCTCCAAGGAGCAAGGTTTCTTTTGAGAGGAGAACCATGGGGAAATGCAGCAGCAACAACAAAAGTGCACCAGAATCTCTCAGACCTGGGCGTTCTCCAAAGAGCTCTGGCTGTCGTAATTTACACACCTTGCCTAATTCAGAGCACATGTCTCAGCTACAAGAGGCATTCAGTAGACATGCTGCTGTCTTCCTCGCAGTGGGCCTGCTGTGAGTTTGTCAGCAGTGTTGTTAACAATGACAAAGTAGTTCATCAATGTATTTCTTTTTTTTTTTTTTACACCAATATCCCAGAAGCAGCAAAAATCTCCTGTGTGGTTCCATGCTGTAGCCTTAGGGAGAAACTCAGCAGTAATAGAGCTGCTGCTGCTGGTTGCTGAAAGCTTGCTCTTTAATCAAGGAATTGGCAGTTTGTCCTTTAATATCCCTGTCTGTGGGTCGTTCTTGTATCCAGGTGGGATTCCCTGGGCTGCTGGTTGTGTTGGCACAGAGCTCACAAATGCTGCTGGGCCAAGGGCTGTCCAGGGCTGGGAGCATTAAATTCATTCCAGGCAGAACCACCTGTGCTCCTGCATCATTATTTTCCAGCTCTGCTGGGTTTGGAAGGGCTTGGAAGGGTCCAGCCTTTGGGCCTGAGCCTGTTCTGTGTCTTCTGTGTGGAGCACAACCAAGTTAGCAAATACTCATGGATCAAGAAAAGCGTGGAAATGTGATGTGGAGAGATGTCTGAGCTGGCTCTACAGGAAATCCAGCTGGATGATTCAATTTCCTGGTGATTTTCATGCCACTGCCATACCCCGAATGGCACTTTATAATCCAAAAATTACCACTTGCACTTACCCATGGGCCTCTAATGTGCCCCAAAATGACCACTTGCACTTTTCCGTGGTCCTTTAATATGCCCCAAAATCATCACTTCTCCGTGGACTTTTAAGCTGCCGGTTTGTCTCTGTGGGTTTGATGGGAATGGAATAGAAATTTGTTGAAATTAAAGAGTGATAACCCAACAACAAAATCAAATGGAACTGGTGAAAATTTCTGGAATCTTCTGGAAGTCCTTTCAGGAGTGGATTCTGGAAATAGATGAGAGAGTGGATGAAGAGTAAATAGGAGTGCATAAGCCAGTCCAGAGCTGGGAGCTGTGGATTACACCTTGTTTCAGTATGAAATTGTTATCTAAGGTTTATCTTCTCCTCAGGCTCCACTGAACCCAGGAGACCCCGGGTACTGACCCTAAGGACTTGGGCACCCACTAGAAAGTTTATGGTCAATAAAAAAAAGAACTCCACCATTTTCATGTGGATTTAATGAATTCCTTAATGGTCCTCAGTCTTCAGAGCCTTCAGGTGGGACTTTTTGAGGGGGGTATCTGTACTGGGGTTTGGGAACTGACCTCTCTTAGCTGATAAAGGAACCTTCCCCTCTGCCCCACCCCACAGCTCCAGGAGCTTGGTCTGACTCATGTCTGGCATCTATAACATGTGGTAAGAGTTAAGGGAAAGAAAAAAAGGGAAAAAAAGTGGGGGAAGGGTAGGACAAGAGGGTTCCACAGAATTTAGTAAGAATCCTTAGAATTTATACTAAAGTCCTACAGGAAAAGTGTACACACAAACACACATAATGTTTCTGCAAGTTTAGAGCCAAGAGATGTAAAATTTGGGTGGAGGTGTTCAGAAAAGACACAGGGCTTGCAGGTAGAAAAAAAACAAAGAAAGAGGTGTTAAAATGAACATGAAGTTAGACCCTGGGCTTGGTGGAAATAGTCCTAAAGCTGTTGAATTCCCACTCCATTGGATACCAGCTGGGGCTCTGTTCTTCTCCCAGAGAATGTTTGGGAAGAACTGGTGGAACTTGCCTTTGGCTGCAGCATTGGGTGAGTGTTTAAGGAAATAAAATGGATGCTGTTCAAGCCAAAGTTGCAGAATCCATGTTCCCTTAATCCCATCTGTATTTTTTTCATCCCCATGGAAGGTGGTTTGGAATAATTTCTGAGTGAAAAGATTTGTTCAAGAAAAGATTTGTAGAACTCAGCTGCAGAGGTCTCAGGCCTGGGTTTGCTTCATGCCTGCCTTCCCACTGCCTTGATCCCAAACTGTGGGAATTGTTCTTGAGTCAGGTCTTCGTGCAGATCCTACAGGGAGAGTCTGTGTTTCCCTGAAATATCTTAAGGCCGCATTTGTTGTGTTACCTCTGTGTGGGCTTTTTGGCTGCCCGTGCACTAATTTGTTGACATAAGAATAAAACCATATTTTCAAGCAGCATCTGCTTGTCTTTCTTCCATGAGTTCTGCATATTTTCTGCTCTGTTTTTCCAAAAGCTGCTGGGCTTACATCCAATAACCTCTCCCCAGCTCTTCCAAAAGTTGATTCCTGCAATTGCCCACAGGCCTGAATAAGGATGAGAAAAAAAAAAAAAGAAAAGGTTATCTGCATGAGAGAGATAGAGAGAGAGAGAGAGAGAGAGAGATAGATAGATAGATAGATAGATAGATAGATAGTAAGAGTGCAATACAATTGGAAAAGCTAAGTCATCCCTCCCCAGGAAAATGTGTCCATGGAGTCCACAGCCATGGAGTTTTAAAAGCAAGGCCTTGGGGTGTAGTTTGAGCAGTGCCATAAAATCATTTTGAAATCTGCTCACTTAGGGCTTTGATTTGTGTTTATTTGCAGTACATTAGCTCAGATGGTGCCTCTTCTCCACTGCAGAGCTGGTGGAGTGAATCACAGAATCCCAGAATGTTTTGGGTTGAGAGGGCCCTTAAACCCCATCCAGTGCCACCCCCTGCCATGGGCAGGGACAACTTCCACTATCCCAGGGTGCTCCAAGTCCCATCCAGCCTGGCCTTGGGCACTTCCAGGGGTTCAGGGGCAGCTGGAGCCAATAAATGTGCCTGAATTTCACTCATGTTATGGACAAGATGTGGCTCAAACTGCAGGTGAGCTGGGTTTAAGCCAAGCTTAGTTCCTTTTACAGGCAGGGAAATGCTGTTTGTTTCCCTCTGCTACTCTGCTCTGAGAGGAGTAACCCCCAAAAATCAGAATGATGAACTGCTGAGGGCAGAAACTTCTTTCAACCCTCCAGGTGGGTGTGTGAGGACATCTCTCAGCTGCCCCTAGTGCAAGTCTAGTGATGAAAACCAACTGAACCACACATCAAGTGTGTAGAGGATGGACTTGTGGGCCACCCTTGTGCTCCACGAGTTGTGAACGTGGATCATCATCTCCTCTGGAAACGAGATGAGCCTCGTCATGCAGTGCCAGCTACAGCTCTTAATTGCCCTGTAGTAATGTGCTATTCCTTTGCTAATAGTTTGAGTTATTTCTTTGTTAACCTTTACACAGCCAATAACAAATTAAACATCATTATCTGAGTTTAAAATAGGCTGTAAATCTTGAAGCTCTGCTTGGTTCTCAGATGCTTACAACAAGGGAGCAATAAAAGGGCATTTAATGACACTCCCAAACACAATGTGGGAAGTGTTATAAGCAAAAGGGAGGAAAACAGGGCAGTTCTGAAGTGTCCATGGGAAGATTGGTTTGCATAAATGATTGATGGAAACATGGTGCTGATCAAAGTGGGGAGCTTTTAAAGTTTCAGGCAGATAACGTGGCTCCAATGCTCTGAATGGTTTTGATTAAGCAAAATTAAAGGCCTATAGGAACATTTGCCACAAAATCACTCAAATGCCTGCCTCATCCCTGGAAGTGTCCAAGGCCAGGGTGGATAGGGCTTGGAGCAACCTGGGCTAGAGGAAATTGTCCCTGCCCATGACAAGGTGTGGAATTAGATGAGATTTAAGGTCCTTTCCAACCCAAACCATTCTGGTGTTCTGTGAAATGCTGGATGTGGGCTAAATATTCCAGCGCTTTCAGACTGGGAGGTGGTAGGAGAAGGGTGGGGATGAGTTTGGAAGGTGATTTCCCTCTTGTGTAGAGAGAGAATCCTTCCTGCTCAGATGTGCAGGAAAAGCCCTTCCAGACCATCCTGTCCACACTGTGCCCAGTCCTCACCTTGTCCCCCACCCAGAGCACTGAGTCCAGGCCACCCAGCCATGTCCAGGCTTCCTCAGACACCTCCAGGGCTGGGGACTCCATGATATTCCCCTTCTCCTCTCTCCGGCAAAAAGTACCCATAAAACACCCCAGAAATGACTTGCAAACCATCAATTGATGTGCAGAAATGCAGTGACAGAGAACCTTGGTGTGACACTGCATTTGTCTGGCTGTGGCCTCTCCTGTACCCGATAATTCAGAATAAACAAGGACCAGCCACCATCTGGTTTCTCTCAGTATTTCATTCACTCACTAAGTCTGGGAACAAGAGGGTTAACAGAGGGTTGGCTGCATCCTGGGGTTGCAGAACAAGTGTCTGTGTGATTGTGCACCAGCTAGGTATTTTTTACTTGTTTGGAGCACATCCCTTACAATTTTTGGCCAGTCAGCAAAACCTTTTGGTCTTGTCTTCATTGTGCCTCAGGGGTGGGGGCCTGGAGCATGGCCTTCTCTGTGCTGGGAGGCTCCCAGTTCCCATCATCTCCAACCCTGCTTATCCACAGGAACCTGCTTTCCCCTGGGATGATGGATTAGTGGATTTATCCTTTCATATGCGATCGCCTGGAAGAGAGTTTTCAATGGGATTTAATGAGAGGATCTGTCCAAGTTGAGGATGGGGGGCTGCGTGAGGATAACTCTTCCTAGCTGAGTCTATTTCTTGGTGTTTTAAATATTTTTTAAATTATTGCAATTACTAATTGTAATTTATCCCTTTTGGGGCATCAAGTCTGTCCTCCTGCCACCTGACATAATCCAACAGAAAGGTGAGTTTCCTTCCTGCAGCACAGAATTGCTTTGGTTTCAGGCTCAGAAATTTTCTCACCTTAGGGACAAACCCATTCACAGGAGAAGAGCTGGGCTGGGGAAGATGTGACAGAAAAGCAAGCACAGACTTTCAATAATTTAACAAAATAGCTTCACGTGTATTTATGCCCCATCCCTGGAAGTGTCCAAGGCTTGGTTGGACGGGGCTTGAGCAACCTGGGATAGTGGAGGATGATTTTAAGGTCCCTTCCGACCACCTAAACCATTCCATGATTATGTAATTTATATATTATAAGAACAGAATGCTGTTTCTTTGATTCCTTTGTAACAAAATGCCATTACTGTTGCTTTGATTACTCACTGGCACAGCCAGCTGTGATGGGGCTCAGGGTTTTGAGGATCTGAGCTGTGAGATTGGCTCCCTTGGCCAGGTTGGGACTCTGTGGCTGGGAATGGAACCTGGCATTTCTGAGTTGTAATATTTCCCTTCAGCCACCTCACTGTGGCATCACCGTGTACTTCACCCTCGTGGCAGCAGCTGTAAATCAGAATTAATGCTGTCTAAGCCTGTTTTGCCTGCTGTAGAACTGTGTTGGTGCTGAGCTGCAGCCAGAGTCTGTACAGAGCCCCAGAAACTGAATCTTGAATCTTGAATCTTTTCTTCAGCAAATTCCAGGACCAGACATCAGGAACAAACTTGCCTGGGACATTTGCAGGCTGTGCATGTACCACATTTGTGCTGCAAAGGGAAGTCCCACCAGCTCCCACCCCAGTTCCTGATGGGTGGAGTTGGCTGACTTGGTGGAGGACAGATTTCAAGCAGACTGGATCTTTTTCTTACCTTTCCAGAAGACCACAGTGTGTTAAACCCTGTTTTATTTCTATTTTATGATGAACATGCATTGTGGCATTACAATACTGTGACGGTTCGTTTTGGAAAGGGAATTGTTTGCCCTAATGTCCTTGAGGCAGATCCTGTTTTGGGCACGGGGTCATCCCATTCTACCTGTGATTCCTGATGAGGCTCTTCACTAACATTTGTCCTCTGTGCTGTCACCTATACAAGGCAGTAATTCCTGCTGGCACTACTTGGATGTATTCCTTCTGTCATAATTTCTTTAAAACCTGTTATAGAAGGCGTTGTGTGCTGGGCTTGGCTTGGGAAGAGAATTAGAAACTGGTTTTCTTTCTGTCTTCTGCTCTTGGTGGCTTTGGCTTCCACCAGCCTAAGCCAAAGATGACAAAAATGTGGGGAGAGGCCAGACCTGGAGTTGCTCCTTGCTGAGGTATGGACAGCTCCTCTGACCTCCTGCAGCTCTGTAGCAAACATTTGCTGGGTTGTGCCTACAGACAGCACTTTTATCGATTTAGTTTTTTAATTTATTTCTTTGTAAAGGTGCTCATTCAGCCTTCGAAATGTTTAACACCTGTTACCTCTTATTGCGGCTTGAACTGGAAATGCTGTTAGAATATATATATTAAAAAAATAAAGTTCAGTGTTTGAGCTTTGTGCTGTCAATGATATGGAGTTTGCTTTTTTTACCTGGAACAAAACCCACACAGAGGTTGCTGTGGTTTGGAGATGAGTGACGAGACCTGAACATCTGAGCCCTGATGTCCTCTGAGGGCAGGAGCAGCTTTCGGAGGCTCCTCGGCGCTGCCCCATCTATTCTTGCACTTGGAGAGACTTTGGAAAGTCCATGGTGCTCGGGGAGGGGGCAGCAGCAATGGAGGAGAAGGAGCCGGGGCTCATTCGCGGTGTCAGAGGCCGGCGATCCCAGAACTGACAGACTTGACCCATTCCCTGCCCGAGCCGAGCCAGGCCGGGCCATGCTGAGCCGAGCTGAGCTGGGCCGGGCTGAGCCGAGCTGAGCTGGGCCGGGCTGGGCTGAGCCGAGCCGTGCTGAGCCAAGCCGGGCCGAGCCGTGCTGAGCCAGGCTAAGCTGAGCTGAGCTGGGCCGTGCTGAGCCAGGCCGAGCTGAGCTGGGCCATGCTGAGCCAAGCCGAGCCAAGCTGAGCCGGGCCGAGCTGGGCCGGGCCGAGCTGAGCCGGGCCGAGCTGAGCTGGGCCGTGCTGAGCTGGGCCGTGCTGAGCTGGGCCGTGCTGAGCTGGGCCGTGCTGAGCTGGGCCGAGCTGAGCTGGGCCGTGCTGAGCTGGGCCGTGCTGAGCTGGGCCGTGCTGAGCTGGGCCGGGCCATGCCGAGCTGGGCCGGGCCGAGCCGATCCGGGCCGGGCTGGGCCGGGGGCGATGCCCGAGGGGACAGCACCAGGGTTGGAGCTGCAGCCACAGCCCTGCCCTCCCCTGGGGTGGATAATTCGGTATTTATAGCCCTTCTCTCCAACAAGGTCTATGGCACCTCGGGGACCCATTGGGGAAAGAATGCTGATTCCCTTTATGAATTTTTGATGGGGGAGGAGGAGCAAGGGAGGCCACAGGGGGAACTTGTGAAATGTTAATATTTTTTTCTTTTTTAGCGGTGCTGTGAACATCCCCTCTGATTATGTTTGCTAGGATAAACTTCCCTGAATGTCTCTTCTCTTCAATTCCTCCCTTCCTGCCTGCAAAGCAATAGCCAGAAATTCTCCTTTCCATTCCACAACTTCAGTAATGACAGAATTTTCAGCTGCTGTCCTCCTCCAAAAAATCAAGAAGCTCAGTAAACAGGATATTTTCCTTGAATATGCTGTAATTGAGCCTCCTTTGTTCAGCTTTATTTTGGTGGTCCATGGGGGTGGCACTCCTGGGACTGGGAGTGTCTGAGTGTGCTGAGGAGGAAATGAAGGGTTTGCTTTTATTAGAGTGTATGAATGCACATTACTCAGCTGTAATTTTTCTTCTTCCCCTCATCAGCACAAACAAATGTTCACCCCTGCCTTCTTTTTGCAGGTGAAATGTTCCCCCAGTGTGACCTTAACCACAGCTTTAATCACAGAGGAAGTCTTGAGGGGTTTTTTGTGAGGTGGTTTTTTTGGTGTGTTTCCTTTTTTCTTATTTGTAATTTAATCAAAGCTTTGCAGAAGTAAATCTGATTTTGTGCTTTTTTCTGCTGATTTTGGTTTTGTATTTAATTATAACTTTCTTTGGCTTAGAGTGATGCAAGGTCTACATGGTAACAAAGAGGAGCCAGTTATGCTTAATTTTTGTAAGGGACCATCAGACAAGGGTTAAACAGGGCAAATGGATCCAAAGTTTCATCGATAAGAAAAGACAGAGTTAGATGTCTTAGAGTTAGGTTTAGGAACAGGCACAGCAGCATCCCCTCTGCTCCCTGTGAGGCTGCAGGGCACTGGACACGCTCTGCCTCTGTCCTCTCTCCTGCAATCCCTGCACCTGGGTTGGCTCCA
This sequence comes from Passer montanus, assembly GCF_014805655.1. Taxonomy (NCBI): domain Eukaryota; kingdom Metazoa; phylum Chordata; class Aves; order Passeriformes; family Passeridae; genus Passer; species Passer montanus. The sequence continues at coordinate 348,369 of NW_024359056.1, forward strand.
CGTTCAGTCTGAGAGTCGTTTGGGCTCTCTAAGTTGTGTTTCCCCCTCTCCCTTCCTGTTCTGAGGGCAGGTGTCAGGCAGGGCAGCTTGTGTGATGTTTTTGGGTGCAGCAGGTTGGCAGGTAGAGCTGGTTTCTAACAGCACAGCTCACCTGGGGAATTCCTAGCTGCGAGGTTTCACTGGGGCCTGAGCACTTTGGGTTGCACAAATTTCTTCATGGTAGAAGAAGGACTAAAAAGGAAATAAAATAATCAAATAAAAAGGAAAAAGAAACCCTCTCCTCCGCATTTGGAGCTGGCCGCTCATTCTGGTTGAATTTGTGTTCTGCTTTCACTCACATTCTGCCTCTTCCTACCTTAAATCAGGGTTTTGTGTGTGCTTGAAAGTCCCATTTCTACCCCCAGAATCTTTATCCACTTTTTTCTTTCTTTCATAAGAATCAGAGCTGCCCTCCCCTAGCTGTGAAGCCTCTGAGATGGTGCAAAATGATGTCACAGAGCTGTCAAAAGCTTTGCATGGTGTGGTGAGCCTCCTTCCCAGTGCAAGGTGATATAAACACAGCTCTGATCAGTCAGGAAACTCCAAATGCCAGCAGGACTAAGAGATTTTGAGATTATTGTTGAGATTTTGATATTATTATGGGCTTTTTACTTTGGATGGGACAGGTAATAAATCCAACATCTGCCATGTTTTGCCTTTCCTGTTGATTGATTTCCAAAACAATGTGAAAGCAGAGGCAATTCCCAATGTAGCCTCGATGCTGGAGATGCTGAAAACATGTGTTTAGCTTTGCTCTGGTGAGCAGTGCTGGGGAATCAGCCAGGGCCTGGACTTTGGGGGTCTTTATCTGTCAGATCAGCAAAGTGGGAATCAGAGCTGTTGGTGTCCTGCCCTGCTCTGAGGGGTGGGATGAAGGAAAGGACATCGGGGAATACAGAAGGTCTGTTCTGGTTTTGACTTCAGAGGAGTTTAAAAAAAAAAGAGAGAAAAAAAGAGGTCTGGATCTTTGCCTTGGATTTCCCATCTGTCCCCATCTGAAAGATTAAGATACTTTCTCTGCCTCCCACCAGGGTGTAAAACGTAATGGATTAGATTGGCTGCTTTTTGATGGCACCTGTTAGGTACTGTATTTTCAAGCCTGGAGGATGCTGTGTTCCCTTCTGTGAAATCTTTATCCTCATTGCTTTTTGCAAAGTCAGGAAAACTTTCTCTTTTAGTTAATTTTCTCTTCTCAGACTGGTCCTCCACAATTTGATTCTGTTTCAATGTTTTCCTTCTCTAAACCAATCCTCAAATATTTTTCCTTTGCTGTGTTTCTCGTGCTCCCTGTTTCCCTTCATGGTCAATGCTTTGCAGCAGCCTTGCAAGGTAAATTTGACTTTTATTCTGATAAAGATGTCAGATTATTTTCCAAGAAGCTTTAGTGCTCCATTATCTTCAAGAATAACAGGCTCAAGGTGAATCTTAATTTCATAATTCCTTTTTGCTGTGCCAGGACACATTTCTTACCTCTTCCCTATTGTTGTCCATTCCAGACCTCTTCATGAGGTTGTTTTTCCCCTGTTCCCAAATTGTTAAAAACCTTTGGGAACTTAGAAAAGATCTCCCAGACTCTTCTATAAAATCACCTTTAACACTAACTTTTGTGATGATCCACTTTACCATCTTTGCCTTCCTTCTTTCTTCTGGAGCGTGTTGCAGTTTGTGTAGGAAACCCAACGGACAGGCTGTGTTTGTGCAGGACATTGCCAAACTCACTGAAACTTCTGCCAGTTCTTTGCAAATATTTGTTTTCTTACATGGAAGTCTTGTTGAGAAGTCTTGTTTCTTACATGGAAGCTCTATGGATGTGGAAAGCTTTTAGTATCAGGAGGCCCAGGGACAACAACTTTCCTACTTCGTTATAGCAGCAGAATATAAAAAGCCTTCACACAAATGTGTTAAAAGGAGGCTGTTAGGACCTCTTAAATAAAGCCTCCAATATAATTAGAGTGAAGGAGGCTGTTAAAAACATTCATTCCCATCATGATGAAAGTGGGCTAATGTGGCATTCACATTCTCTGAACAGAGAGACATAATTCTCTCTCTCAGGTTTTTCCTGGAGAAGCACAGAGATCAAAACAATTCTTATCTCATTTTCTGCTCCTGTGTTGTGCCAAAGTAGAATGCAATATGGAAATTGTTTACCCAGAGTGATGGGGTTTTGTTTCCTTGGCCTGTCAGGGCCAAGCGCGTGTCCAGACTGTCGGTCAGGACACAGTCACAAGATTTTGTTCAGTTGAGTCCTTGTGCAGTTTCAGTTTAGATGTAATGTAATATAGAATAATATAGTATAATAAAGTAATTAATTAGCCTTCTGATACCATGGAGTCAGATGCACCATTCTTCCCAGACTCTGGGGTCGCCTGCTTTTACAACAGGCTACTGCAAACATTGGTGTGACCCGCACTGTCACACAATCAGAGTCCTGCAAACCCCTGTAGGAACCTCCCCGTCCCACAAAGGTCCAGCAGACCACCAGCACTTCACAGGAGCCTTGCTCACCATAATAAAAGCAAATTAGCCAGGCAAATACCACAGGCATCTGTCAGTAGAATCCCTGATCTATTCTGAGTAACTTGAAGCATCTTGGTTCCCAACAGTCTTCTTGACATGTGGCTGCACCGTAAATTGCTTGGGGGAACAGCCAGGCATTTAGCAGTCGTAAAAGAAAAGGCTTCCTGCTGCTGCTGGGAAGGGTTTGCTGCTCCCCACACTCCATTTCCGTGCTCCCTCAGCAGCTCTGCTTCTTGCTGAGCTGCAGGTAAGCCTGTCTCAGCTTTGCTGGCCCTTCTGTCTGTCTGTCTGTCTGTCAGTGTGTCTTTCAAGGAGTGCAGCTCTTTACTCTGGTTTCCATGGCGTGACAAGACTTCAGTGACACTTGCAATGTCACCAGCCTGTGACAATGGACTTTGCTGCTGGATGGGGTTGGTGTTGTTCCATCTGCTCCTTCTAAAGTGAGCAGGGTCATTTTTCTGAAGTGACCAGGAAAAGGGCAGGTCAGTGGGGATGAGAGGAGAGAGGCAGATTCACTCCTGGTTCCTCTTTCCTGGTTGTTTTCTGGGGCTTCCTCCTAAACCCATCACTCAGGGAGACAAAGTGCCACAGTGTTGGGACCTTGGCAACTCCTACATGGACTTGACATTCCAAGTTTCCAGAGCAAGAACTAAAATTCCCCTTTCCCATTCCAGCACATAGGAAATCCTTCATAATCTTAGCAAAACTGGTAGCAAAGTATTCATCCAGTTAGGGAGCAAGAAAATTCTTCAAGTTTGATCCTGCAGGTACAGCTCCTGTTTGGTTTGGTGGCATTGAGGCATTGAGCAAAGCCAGACACCTGCCCTGCATCCCCAGCCCCTCACAAGGCGTTTGTGTTCCTTCTACACCCTCCTCCTGTTCTACAGGAATTATAAATTATTATTATATCTGCATAAGTTAATGGGCTCCTTATTGCTAAAATTGCTGGTGGGTGACAGGAAAGCGCTCCCTGGGTTGTTACACCAGTCCCTGTGTGTTGTATTAATTGTTTGTAGAGAAACATTGTATTCCAGTGGTCATCAGAGGACAATACTTGTTCTACTGGGACCCTTAGTTTTATCTGGTGTGGAAGAGGAAAAGAGGGATGAAGTTAAGATTTAATACTTAAAAGTGGCCTGCTTTCAATTGTGAATTTTGCCACAAGCTTCCTTGGTGACTTGGGGTTACTCAGTTCCACAAAAACTTGGTTTTCCTGTCCAGGAAATGGTTTTTGTAGCATTTTCTTACAACTCCTCCTTGTCTGACATTCTGGGGTTCAGTACTCACAGTGTTTCATGCAGGAGGAAGATCCTAAACGGGCTGAAAGTTGATGATTTAGTGCAAATATTTCCCACAGTTTGTTCTGAGGATGATTCAGTGGCCGGCCCGCTGCTCCTGCTCTGTTGGGCAATATTTTGGAGGAGCTGCTGCTGTTTAGGATCTCATCTCTTTCCATTGTAACTTCTTGTGAGTAAACAGAGAGTATCGACTGCTGCTGCTGGTTATCAGTGAGTTACTGCTCTGGGTTGTTTTGTTCAGCTCCAGCTTTGGAAATGCCTTTTTTCTCTATTCCCTAATTGGATATCAGTCAGAAAACAACCCAGCCTTGGGAACATGAGATTTTAATGTGCAGTGAAAAAGTACCTTGAGACTGAAGCCTGTCACTAGAACTCATCTGGAATTGCTTACCATGGAGTAAATTTACTAGAAGCTGTGCTTAATACTGGAGTTTAAAAGGTGGCACCTAAAGAAATCCTCTTAATGTCTCAACAAGCTGATGTTGACAAGTTCCTTGCATTAAGGACTTATGGCAAAGTCCAAATCCTTTCTCGGTGCGTTAGACAAATAATTATAGGGAATTTTTATCTGGATTCTTTGCTCTGAGGTATCCATTCATAAAATATTTACAGTAACTGCGGAGAAAGCAACAATCAGTTTGAGGGGTTTTTTTCTTCCTTTCTTTTTCTTCTCTCTTCTCAGAACTGTAGGAATGAAACCTAGGCTTTAAATTTTTAGCAGAGACATTTCCTAGGAGAAATTGAATTTTTTTCTCCTGTAAACTTTAATAAATGCAAGAAAATATGGGGAATCATACCCAAGTAATCACTGTGCTCAGAGGGTATTTTTTGCAGCTCGTTCCCACCTTGTGTCATTTTCCAAAGTCTCATGCCCAGAATGTTTTGAGAGGTCCTAAAGATGTCAAGTGACCACTCAGCACCCACTGGGGCCCACAAACCTTTGTGGAAGTCAGCAAGTTCAGCTCTTGGCTGGGCTTTAAGAGCAGCCTGTGATGGGAGATTGCCAAATTGGCCAAATTATCCTGATTTTGAGTCAAAGTGGGGAAATAACATGGAAAAAGTGCCTGCGGTTTGGAGGAGCTCTGTTCAATAATGATTTAACCATTTTAACCACATCCTATTTTAAAAAAAATTAATTTCTTTGTATGAAGCCCATGATGCAATGGTTCATCTCCTGAACATCACATTCAGAATCATAAATTACTCATAATTTGTATTATTTATAAATGTGTGCATGGTTGTCTATTTTTAAATTGGATATTGGTTTAAACATTATTTAAGAATCTTGTAAAGATTTAAGCCAGTAGCATCAATTAATTTTCTGGCTTTAAATTTTTGATTTTCATTGGTATCTACATAAACTCTGACAAACATTCCTGAGAAAGCATTACTATTTAAATACAATTCCATAGCTTGTTGGTGTTTTTCAAATACACATTAAATTTGTATGGTGCCTAATTCTCTGTTTTGAAAAATAACATTGATGTAAAGTAGTTGGATGCTTGGGGTGCTTTTAAATTATTTTGGATATTATTTTGCGATGAAAGTAACATATTTTGAAAAGTACTATTTAGATAAATATAAAAACATGCATTGAGTGCCTCTTCTCAGTTATTTTGCATTGGAAGTCTAAAGTGCAGATAGAATATTTAAATCACATGATTTAATTAGGGAACATATTGAATGAACACACGACTACATGTGTTAGAGAATGGAAACACTGAATCTGATCTGGATTCTTAGTTGAGGTATGCAAACAATTCATTGGGAAAAAAAAGGAAGAAAATTTGCTCTTCTACCTATTTGCTTAATTTTTTTTATTTTCTCCAGCAAATTACTTTGCTACCTAATTTATCAAGCAAATGGTGTTAGTTTATAGCCAGGAATGAGGGAATCAATGTGAATAATGAAAACAACAACAACAACTATAACAATGACAACAACAACAACAAAATAAGAATAAGAATAAGAATAAGAATAAGAATAAGAATAAGAATAATGACAACAATAATAATTATGACAATGATGGTGATGATGATGATGTTGGACTTGGTGGTTTGAATTTTTCACAGAAGCAGAGGTTAATTTAGCTACCACTGGATTTCCCAAACATGAGTGTCTTTGTTCTAGGTGTTTTCAGAACGGCCCAGACAAAAGGCCCTTCCTGTCCCAGGGCACTTCCAAGAGTTTCTAATTTTGCATGGTATAAACCCATAAAAAATGTAGAAATTCCCCCCTTGCTCAGCTCCCAGAAGTGCCACTTTGGCCTGGAGTTACTTCGAGCTGGATGTAAACTTTCATTTGTATTTTTTGGGGGGTAGATGTTGGGTTCTGACTTAAAAGGATGAAAGCACTGAGGGAAGGGGTCATCCCCAATTAATCTTGTGCCTCTGGGTTTCCCACTGCTCGTGGCTGTGGCCATTCCTCTCCCCCAGTGGCAGCCCGGTAACGAGGGGGGAGGCACAGCCAGGAGCTTGATTGTTCTGGATGAACTCTCAGCCATCCACCGGGAATTCTGGTACCTTGACCTCCCTGACCCTCAAAGTGCTGAGTGTGGAAAATGGGAAGTCTCCACGGACCTCCATATGCACAAGATGTCAGAAAAAATGCAGTTCTTGGAAAACTGTACCTTTTTTTTTTAAAAACATTGCATCATTGTGCTAACATTACAAGTTTTCCTCCTTTTTGTTTGGTTTTGTCCCCAAATGCATGTTTTTGGGTTTTTTGTTGTTGTTGTTGTTTTGTATCCTTTCAGTAATGTTCACGTTTTTATTGCATTTTTGGGTGTTTGCAGCTGTCTCAAGAAATGAAATAAAAATGTGAGAGAGGATTTTTAAACACATTTACATCGCAAAATTGTGTTGTGCTCCTTCTCCTTCCTCCACCACAGGGCTGGGATCTCTTTTAATAATCTCTTCCCCACATTCAGCCAAAAATCTCTGCTGAACTTGAGTAAACTTCCTACAGCTCCTTTTGGGCTCATTAAGGGCTGAGCTATATTTCAATTTTGATATTTGGGTGTTTCCTTGGCAACAGTTTTTTTTCATTTGGACGCAGGGCAGCTTATGGATCCTTCACTTGCTGCTCTGAATTCCCAGGGATTGTTTGGGATGGGGGAGCCCGGGCTGGGGCTGGACAATAACAGGGCTGATTGCAGAGGGGCTGCTTGGCACTGACATTGCAATTTCTGGGTTCATAAGAGCTTCCAGATCTTTTCTGCCAATATCCAGAGATGTGTATGGTGAGCAGACAACTTGCAGAAAGTTTAGTCAACAGTTTAAGATTTCAGTTCCTGAGCCAAGGTTTAATTTTTTTCCCCTCCCCCTCCTCTTTAGAGGACAGAAGGGTGTATTTGATTTACAGTTTCTATAGTGCACTTCTTCAGGGCTTGGGTTTGTGTTTTCTTGGGTTTTTTATGTAATTATATATATTTTTTTAATGAATACACCTGCCCTCCCTCTTAGTTCACTGCAAGTGTATTCTCCCCTTTTTCCCAACGTGATCCATAATGCTGGACATGGATTTAAGAGTTGAGCATAAAAGTTCACCTTAGGCTGGCTTGAATAAATTAACTTTTCACTGTCTATGCTTTGGTTTCTGTATCTTGAAGGAAAACCCCCAGATGTTTAGGAGGAACTGAGACTGGATTTTGAAGGAGTTTAAATGATTTGCTGTTGCAAATGAGCCCCTTATCTCAGCACAGATGCTGAGGCAGCAGCCAGGCCAGGCATTGTTCTGGATTTGCTAAATTATTATCAACATTCCCTGGCTCTTGATGGGATTTCATTACTGGAGCATCTTAATAGAGAAGGTGCACTGGCTTTTTAATTTGAATACTCTTGACATGGATGATGGGGTTTGGTTTTTTAGATGCTGTTCTTGATGAGGTGTAATCATTTAGACATGCCAAAAAATTCTTAATTAACAGAAGAAATCAGCAGACATAACTAATATAGTTAAAAATATATGTACTGTATATGCAAAATTCTGATATTTTACTCTTGAAACAGGAATAATTCTTACTGTGTCTGGTCTGTTACTTGAAAATAAAAATATAGAAGGATGCTGAAGAGTAACACCTTTTTAAGGGACACAGGAAAAGGAAAAGGGCTTCTTTCTTTACCACAGTCACTTTAGACCTTCTTGAAAGTTTAAATCAAAACTGCCTCTGTTTTTCAGCCACTTCAGAATTGCCAAAGCAATGAGGCCCTAACAGAGAAAAATCAGGTTTATCGTGCTGCACTGGAAAAATAAAAAAATACATTCAGTACTTTATAAAATGAACCTTAAAAAAAAATTGAATTCTTAATTCCTGCAGACTAAATCCTTATTTACCTGAGAGACCAAACATCTCCAGTGGTGGTTTTCTGGTCTTCAAGGTAAATAATGAACCCTTTACAGAAGTGCTTACTTAACATCCTTAGCCGAGGTCCCTCCCAGCTCCCTGGTGTAAATTATGTGTTTTATGAGGCTGGTAAGAATTAAACACACAAACCAACATTTAAATAACATAGGGAGGGTTATGAGAGTGTCCTTGCACTCCCATCTGTGCACAAGTGGGCCTGAGCCTAAAGATGAAAAGTTCTGGCAGGAATTATTTATAGCTCAGATAATTTTGTCTTTGCCTTTTCTTTTCCATACGAGCCAGAATTTGTTACTATCAGCCTTAACTTTCAATTTCCTGGGCTTTGTCAGCTTAAGCCAGACACTTAACCTCATTCAAAAACTTATTTATTTAACTTTTTTCAGATTTTATGAAAATTTGAAAAAAAAAGACTTGGCTCGAACAATATTGAAGAGCAAAGTTATTTTTCATTTTCTTGAAACAAAGGGAAGGTGAAAAATGCTGATTTTTTTTACCACTACTCCCCCAGAGAAAAAGGGGAGGTTGAGGCAGGAAAATGGCCTGGCTGTGTTTGACTTTGCAAACACAATTCCAAAATCCAGATGTATAATGAAAGTCAGTGAGTCAGAAAACTGTAAATGTTGCAGTAGACTTCAGCAGCACGGAGGGTATTTATCTGGGGCTCAGAGGCTGCAACAAAGACAAAATGAGGAGTTTTTTTTTGGTTCAAGAATCTTCAGCAAGTGTAACACACACACAAACTTATCAATTTTAGTGAGACATTTAAAATGCCAACCACCATTTGCCTGCAATCATTTTTCTTGCAAACTGCTCCTTCTGGACTTTGCTACAATATCATTGAGGGTTCATATATCAATACCCAGAGCCACCAGTGGTGTTTGCATCCCGCCCTGGCATGCTCCTGGGGGATTTCTCTCAGAAACCCTTTTTGGAGGTTTCCAACTCCCAGCTCTTCCTGCATTTCAGACACCTCAAGAGAATGCAACCAGTAAGCTATGGAATAATTTGGGATGGAAAAGATCTTAAAGTCCATTTTTCCACCCCTTGCCATGGGCAGGGACACCTTCCACTAGCCCAGGTTGCTCCATCCAAACCATTATGGGCACTTCAGTTGAGCTGAAGTATTTTAGGAAGCTTCTGATCAGCTTTCCATAGATATTGGTAAATCTGGAGATATGGCAAATTAAATCAGTTGTGGGCATGGAGCAGCTTTTGCACCACTGGAACGTGCTCGTGTGGGAGAATGTCTGTGGTGAAAAAAAATCCTGATTCTACATGGACTGTAACTGCCAGGGGTTCTTGGAATAAAGAATGGGAAGAGCAGCCGTGGAGACAACTCAGTGTTGGAGACAGCTCTGGATTCAGGGGCACCTTCCAGGTTATTTTTATGGCTCTGAAAATCTGAGGTATCTAAGGATGTGTGTAGAGTCCAGAAAGATTTTTTATAAAAGTAACTAAATAAGCTGGCTTGGAAAAGCCAAGTCTTTGCCTTGTGCACCTCAGTTCCCCACGTATTGATCCTCCTGCCTTGGAATGGAGAAATACAAATATTCCTGCAGATACTGAGGAGAAATACAAATATTCCTGCAGATTCTGAGCAGAAATGGACAAATGATGACTTTTTTTCTAGCAGATTAATGGTATTCCTTCCACTGCAGTGCTCCCAACACTGGCTGGAAGGGTTGAGGCAGTGGGGCTGTGCTTCCTCTGGAGTTTGCAGGATTCAGAGATTCACAGCAGGATCCTGCCTTCTGATGAGGGATTTTCCAAGCCACCAACTCAGATGAGGCAAAAACAATTCCCCCAAACCTTTCCTGAGAATGGAAGAGCTCCAAAAGCATTCCCAGTCTGTGCACTCCATGGAGGTGTGAAAGTATGGGAGAAGTGACCCAGGAGTGGCTCTGTTTGTTGTGGGCTCTTTTACTGGGGGAAGGAAAGCAACTCTTCCAGTTTGTGAGTCTGAGGAGAGCTTAATTAAACTGATTTTCTGTTACTTAAAGTGCCCCTCCACCTGCTTCTGTGGGACTCGGAGACGCTCCTGCTCCCAGAAGGCCGGGGCAGATGGGGGAAACTGGGAGGAGAGAGCCACACTTGGATTTTATTCATCCAGGCTCCTGGGTCTTCAGATGCTGTGTTTGGACTTAAATATACAGAAATAAAAGTTGAATTCAGGTGACTTTCATGGGGAAAATTCCCAAATAAGAGCGAATTCTGTATATGTTTGAAAAAATTATTTCTTAGCCAATAGCACTTTAGATTTTTCAAAATGCTATGTTTATTGTTTAGCTATTCACAGCTTTTTAAAAGAATAGTTAGAAAATTATCTTTTCTTTCTGTGTATTTTATTTTATTTTATTTTATTTTATTTTATTTTATTTTATTTTATTTTATTTTATTTTATTTTATTTTATTCTTTATATAGAATCTTTATATAGAAAATTGAGGTTGGAGAAGAAGACAGAAAAAGGAATAAAAAACTAATAAAGCACTGTCTTCCTCCCTCTTGCCCGAGCATAGGAAAAATATGGGAGAGAGCACCCTCAACAAGTTTGTTCATTTAAATTAAAGAAAACTAGCATTTCACCAGCTCTGATTTTAGAACATATTATTCTTTGTACAGCCCAATCTTCTGTTGCAATTTCAGTGTCATGAGAAGCATTATAAATAAGTATTGTATAATAGATATTATACATTATAAATAAGTATTGTATTAATCTAATGGGTGTAATAATTCGAGGAGTGTGTGGCACAGGTGATTGAAGCCACCTGGTGCGATGCTGAGGAACTGCACGGTGTGATCCGATCCTCAGCATCCCGGTGACCCCAGGAAACCATGGAATTCTGCTGGAGGGCTCCAGGGCTGTCCTCGGTCTGCTCTTCCCATTCCCAGCTTGAGGGGAGCAGGAAGGACCTTCTGGGTTCATTCCCCAGAGTCTGGGTGGACTGCCAGCAAGGAAAGGATTTCCCCGAGGGTGCCAGGACAAGGATTTCCCAGAGCATCCGTGGCTGAGGAGATGCTGCTTTGGGACCCTTGGAAATGGTCCAGCCCCTCTGGCACAATCCCTGAGGATTTACAGGGTTGGCCACCAGCCAGCCAGCACCCAGGGCAAGCTGCCCTGACTTTGATGGAGGCCCGTGTATCTGCAGCACTACCACGCCCTGCAATCAACTGTTAATTACTCTAAAAGCTCATTAACATGAGTAGTTCCATGTAAAACTGGCGACGACACCCCAAATGCTGCCTTCGTGCAAAATATTTGCAAGGCAGTGTCCTGATATCAAATTGTCTCACTGGCTCCTGTCCGGTCTCTTTAAAGCAAATGTTTCTCTTGCTTGGGGGATGTGTGAAAATTTGGGGTGATTTCTTTCTCTTTTTTAAAAGTTCCTTGCCTGTAGTGCTGTGGCCTCTTTGTCTTCTCATCGGTTCAGCCTCCGCAGCAGATTCCCAGGCTCCTCTTTTCCCCTCTGTTCTCAGCAGTGATTTAATAAATACATTTCAAAATCACTTTTTCCTTTCTCCTCCACCCAGCTGCCAACTCCCACCCCCAGAATGTGCATCTGAATGTGAACTGAATTCATATCCGCAGGCACTGATAGCTCTGATTTCACCAGAACTTAAGATGATCTGGACTTCTTTATTTTAAACTAGTTCCTTTTTTATTTCTTTTTTCCCTTCTCCCACTGCCTGTGTATTTTGGATCTGGGGTGAAAGTCCATCTTACAGTTAGAGTATTAATTAAATATTAGACTGTGGATAAAGGGAAAATCAGGGTGACCAGGTCGCAGTTACCATCAGATATTGTGCTGATTCTTTTGCCAAAACCTGCTGGCACTAAGTAGAATTCCCTAAATTCCCTGACCAAATTTGCTCAGTGGTACAGTAAATATTTTAGTTCTTGTTGCTTAACATTTAGCAGCAGGATGCTCGAATGCAGTGGGACTGCCTGATGTGTGTGTGCAGCTCTGCTTTCCAGTGCTTGGATATTTATGGGAATTTTCTGCTTCTGAGACCTCAAATTCAATTTCCATTGGCACTGATCTATGGCAATTCCCATGGATTTCGGTGGCACTTACAGCACAGAATCTCTGAATATTTCAGTGGAGCACTGGAGGACAGGGGTCTCTGCTTTCCTTCCACTGTCCCAGGTTACCCCAACCTGGCTTTGGACATTTTCAGGGACGGGGCAGCCACAGCTTCTCTGGGAATTCCATCCCTACCCCTCACAGGGAGGAATTCCTTCCCAATATCTAATCACGCTGCACCACAAGGCTGCAATCCTCAAATTTTCCTCTCCCTGGACTGCTTTATCTGCTGTTATCTTATCTTTACTTTAAACTTCCTTTCGCTTCTCGTATGCAATAAATTTAGATCCAATTAATGCGTAACAAGGAATTAAATCAGAAAGTTCTTGTCTTCTGTTCATTCATCCTCGCGGCTGTAATGAATGCAATAAAAACCCATGCAAAGGAAGGAGTGGTTTGCTCTGAATAAACTCGGGACAGAACATGGCCCCAAGATTCCTGCATTTAATGTACTTTTAAAACCTGCATTTCTAAGCTGGTCCTGCTGGCCCTTTGCTAAAAAGCAAAAGCATTAAAGACCTGAATATAAGTGAAGTAATGCAAGACAAGATCTGTCAGCACAGGCTTTAATGTTGCTTAACAAAATATGTTACAGTAAATCTTTATAGACTGTATAAGTACGGCGAGTTCCAACTAAGTAAACCAAAGTAAACATTTCTCTTATGGGAAATTGAATTCCGTGTGGTTAGTGCAGAGCCATGATTAATTCAGAGGCAATGAGAATATAGTAAAGTTATTGACTGTGTCTGAGAAACAATTTAACATCAGGGAGAAAAAGGGGGAGAAAAAATAAAAAGTTTAAATACCAGATAGTAGGAGGGGAAAAATAGAAGTGGAGTTTCTGATCTTTAATTATAAATGAAAGCACTGATGCTGTAGGTATTAAAGGGGCATCAATTATTGATAATGAGCTCGCTGCAGTAGTAGGGAGGAATTCTTTGCACTGAAGATCCCACTCAGAGGGGGTGTGTGTGTGAGCACACGAGTGTGAATTCCCTCTCTGCCTTCCCCAGGAACAGCGAGACTCTGAAGGCTCTTGGACAGCAGCCTCAGCCCCAGTGCTCAGCTTCATGATGTTCGTTTTAACTTTAAATGATTTTTAATATTCCACATATGGTTTCATGGTTTTAAGCCTCCTCACTGGGAATGAACAAGGCTGTGGTATTATGATGAATAGTGGATCAAGTCCAGGAACACCCACTTGCTTCCCTACATATCAAACATGTGGCGCTCCCATTAAATATGGGAATCTCCCTGGGGATTGGGGTTGTCCTATCTAATCCAGTCCTATTTTGTTCCTCCGACCCGAATTGAGTAGGATGCATTGTTCCCATACATTCTTCTTTTAATTAAATGCAGTAGATATGTCATGTCAATGAAATATTCCAGGTCTGTTTTTACATCTGTAGCCATTTTCTCCTCCTGTACTTCCATTTGCCTTCTTGGAAAGAAACTCTCCATTAAATGCAGTCTTGGATTAGTTGATTGGCTATGTGTGTGTGCTGCCAGAACTGTTCAAATAAAAACCTTAATGTTGTTTTTTATTTTTTATTTTTTCTGCCTGTGTAAAACTAGATCATAATGTCACAGAGACACTGCTCCTGTGAGAAGCTGGAGAAAACTCAGCCTCCAAATTACCTGTGTTTGTTTTGCCAAGTGGATGGGGTTTGCAGCAATAGCACTGAGCCTTTTCCACCTTGTCCCTACTCTAATCCCTGCAGGAATCAGCATGATGGACACCAAACTGGGCTTGTTGTGTAGATTTGCTGCAATAATTTGGTAACTGATCCAGTGGCTACAAAGATGCAGCATTATTTAAAATAAAAACCCTCTCTGAGTATACGCCGCATGGATTATCCAGGTTTGGAAACTGATCTCCTTTTAAGAACCCAGTGTTCAATTATTATTTTTAAAATGCTGGATTACAGCTATGAATTCTCTGGAGGTTAAACCAGAGCCTTATTATAAGGGGAACTACAAGTAAACATTATTAATTATAAAAAAAAATTGCTTAAATTAGGTTTTTTTCACACCTGCTTCTTTCTTAATTAGCTCGTAGTCCACATATTTCAGTCAGTTGAACTCTTTAGTATTTATTCAAGCATACTTGACATTAACATACTGTTTGATGTTTGATATCCTGAGTTTTTAATTTACCACATGACAACAAATGGTATTTATGAAATATCAGTGAGCTGGAAAAATATCCTGTGTTGCAGTCGTGTGCTGGAGTGAGCTGAAAGCTGCTTCCTCTCAGAGGTTTAAGAAGGGCTTAAAAGCACAGGGGGAATTTGTGCCTTGTGCTGATACCCCTGGTTTTTATCCTCAGCAAGATTTCCAGGCTGCGGGGGGTGCAGAGCTACCAAGAGGGAAGCAGACTTGATCTGGGAGGGGGGAAGAGCCACCAAAATACTTTCAAAATGATGTCATAACTTCGAGGTTTCTTACAAAATGGGAATTTGTTCTGAAAAACGAGTCACCAGCAAAATATGTGGCATCTATTTGTCTGGGTTTATTCATGCTGTTACATTTATTTGGATTATGCCTTCCCCATCTTCGGATAATTTACAGTGATATTTACAGTTATTTGCATCCAAATTTACCAATTCGTGTCCCAGCAGTGCTGGGAGCTGGCCTGGCTCTGTTGGGTGCTGCTCACCACAGTCCCTGTCAGAGAGAGAACTCACTTTTAAACCAGATTGCAGAGACACAGAGCCCAGAAACCACAGCAGCCAGGGGAACAACTTCCTGAGGATTTCACAGCAGGAGGGCAGTGGCAGCACCAGGATTAGTGTACATTCTCCAAATCTCAGTCTGTTTTGACAGCACTTTACCATGGTTAGTTTATTTATTTATTTATTTATTTATTTATTTATTTGATTTAATGAATTAATTTTAAAGTGGGCAGGCTGAGGTATACAGTGCCCAGCTGGATTTTTTTTTGATGCTGGGGACAAGCCCCAGTCCCTCTGCTGGTCCTGGGGGACAGCGTTGGTTTGGGGCTGGCTGAGCCCCTCTGCCTCCGAGTGAATAATCTGACATTTGGAATTCTTGAGCTCCTGGCCAAAGATGACAGTGCTGAGCACTGGCCAGTGTTAAACTTGCAAAAGTTATTGCCAGAATCTTGCTACCTGCTGTGCTGGGCTTTGTGTGTCATCTCTGCAAGGTTACAGGGGCTGGCTGGGCTGGGGTGAGGCTTTCCGTGGAGGGTGGGGGAGATGTGAGTAATTCGTTAAATCTGCTGCAGATTCTCTTGTGCAAGTCTTGTCCTCCTCAGGCTCTTTCCTCTCTGACTGCAAAGTTTTCTCATTTTGCTGAAAAGCTCTTGCATTAAGCAGAACTTGGTGTTTTCCACAGAGGTGTGCTGTTAATCAGCTTCTTGGTTTATTCACTAAATATTTCAGAGATCCCAAATCAAAAGTTATGAAATACTAAAAATAGGAAATTTCAAGACAATTTAAGATTAGAATTTTTCATGATTTTGAGTCTAAAAACTAAATTCTGTCTTAAAATCAAACTCCGTATTTTAAAAGGAGTTATTGTAACATTTTTTTGCACCCTTAATGCCTTTGGTCCCTGCGAAAAGTGTAACAAATGGCAAACCTCATTTTGTTTTTGGCACACTGAAATTTGAGGTGGGATTCTGCATTTGTAAAAATGCTGTTAATTACAATGATGACATTTTAAAGTTTTTTTCTAAGCCATGTGGTTAGAAGATGAAAAAAGTGAAAAATTTTTGAGGATAAGTGTATATCACTTTTGTGACCCTTACTTCTAGGTCAGCAGGAACGACCAGAATTCCAGCAGGAATATCCTTCTAGTGAGGAAAAAACTGGTATAACACCCTAGCTTCAGGATAATACTTGTTTTTTTTTTTTAAATGCTTGCTGGTTATTTTAGCAGATGCAAGTTTGCACGTGGTCTTGATCACCTGTAAATCACTTTATCGCCAGTCGTGGCTGTGTGAACACACCCGTGTCACCTCTGCCTGGCTGCTGCTCCAGTTTGATGGCAGGGACTGGCTCTTTCTGTGCCATTTCAATGCTGGTAATCAATAAAAGGAGGCAATAATATAATGTTTGTGCTTGCACCTCATAGCTCAATGCCCCACACCAGGAGATGCTGCTGGGGTGGGGCTGGGCTGGGCTCAGGCTGTGCTGTGTGACAAATGAAGCATGTAAAGAAATATTAAACACAGAGGTTAGAGAAAATCCCTCATGTTAGAGGAATGTTCTAAGCTGAGGACAATATCTTCATACGAATAAATGGGAGACAGATGCATGGATTGGAAGGGGCAGGATACATGGAGTGCAGAGGAAGCTCAGGTTTAATGTTCCCACTTGTTAGCAGGTCAAGGTAACAGGAGAGGGGATGAAGCTTTATATACAGCCACTGGAGCTCATTCATACAAAACTGCATTCCCTCTGCTGGGATCTGCACTCTGCATCTTAATTAACATGGGATAAGGATGCACTTAGCTGGAATTGTGACTTTGGAGAAGAAAGCTGATGTCAGTGGAAGCCTTTCACTGACCTTGACTGACTTGGTCTGGAACGTGGGGTTGAAAGCTCTGTCACAGTGCTGCAGGCACACCAGTGTGGGTGAAAAACTCTGGGTTTGGGGATTTGGCAATAGAATAATTGCTCTGATGAGTTCCCAGTCCAAACAGAGAGAAGAACAAGCACTGACCTTGAGGAGGAGTGGCAGCTTTGCAGGAGAGGTGAACAGGAGAGCTCAAACCAGCCCTGGAGTGTTGCTGTGGTTCATGAAACCCACACTGCACTTCACACCCTGTTTGACTGTCTGGTTCAGAGACACACAGAGAAAACAGTTTTTCCAAGGCTTACTCTTATCCCTGGCCTGCCAGGCTGTGTCACTCCCTGTCTGGAAGCTGAAACCTCACTTCATTCTCCTCATAATTACAATTTGTCTCTGGCAGGTGGACTTGGCCACACGACTGTTGCCTTTGGGCAAAGCTTGTGGAAGAGCTGTGAGAGGCAGTGTCAGCCCCCAACACTGCTGGAAAATGATGAAAGAGGACCAGAACTGTGAAAAACCACATTGCTTTTAAAACTTACTATCATTACTTTGAATATAGCAAATAAAGAAATAAATAAAAAGGCAATGTAATGAGGTTTGCAACACATTTGTGCCATAAAAACTTCCAAGGAGGCAAAACTGCCTTTGAAAGGCTGATCTTTAACAGCAGTGCTGCTCCAGCCAGGGACAGGGAATGTATTGGAGCACAATGAAATTTTTATCTGTGTCTGGGTGTGTTCTGAACCTAAGTGTTGCTTGAGTTCTCTCTCTCTTACAGGGAGGTCAGTGAGAGGCTTAGGGGACAGAGTGGGATTCTGCCAGGTGCAAAAACCAGCAGGTCCCAACAAAGTGAAGGTCTCCCTCAGAGTTAGGTCCTCTCCTATCTGAAAAGAAGAAATATTTGAATAATGGTAGTTCACTGTCCAAAGTTAAAATCTACAGTTGTTAGGTTAAAGGGAAAGGCCCAAATCTAAGAAGGGGTGAAGGTTTTGAAAGCTGCAGGTGGAAGTTCTGAATTGCACCAGAGGGGAAAGAACAGAAGGACCTAATTCTGTCATTACTTATTGGGTGCAGGAATTATTTTGGAGAGGGGGTGCTGCAAATAGTGATGCCAGGGATATAAATGTAAGTTTAAAAGTCCTGAATAAAATTGCTTATGGAGTGGTCAACTCTCAGAAGAGTGGAAAAGACTTAGGGAGATGTGGAGAGGTTTGTGAGGATGCTTTGAAGCAGGAGTCCAAGAAAATGCATTGGGATTGCTGCAATGAGCTGACCTGGAGCGAGGAGGTGTTGAGGAGAAGCTGATCTAGAACAAGACTTGATGATAAGGAAGAAAGGCACCAAACCCAGCAGTCAGGAAGGGAAGAGCCAACATTTTCCATTTGCAGCTTGAGGGAAATATTTCCCCTGTAACCCTGGTTAGTTTAGGCTGCTTTTACCTCACTTTCTGGTCCTTTCCCTGGATCTCTGTGATCTGTTGGTGCCTGACACCTGCTCAGGGTGAGTGGCAGCACTGCGACTCTGCTTCCCATTTATTAACAGCATTTCCTTTATGTGTGAAAAGTGGAGAGACTTTTTGCAACACCCCCCAGAACAGTTCTGTATAATTTAGAGCCTGGAAAGTTCTTTTACTCTGGACAGTTTTAGTGAGAACTTCAGTTCTGCTGCAGTTCAACTTTTGGGCTCCACCTGCATGAAACACACCCTTAAATGAGCCACTGAGAGGATGATTTTTCTTTAAAGACCACAATCCTAATGCCAGATTATTCCACATGTCCAGAGCCAGATCAACAGACCTGTGTAAACAAGACACCACAGACTCTCTACTTGATTTTTTTTTAAATTTTCAGCCATTAAAAAAAAAAAAAGTATAAAGAGGCTACTTCAGATTCTGCAGAAGTAATAATAAAACCAGACCTAATGGGTCACCATATGTGGAGAGGAGTTCTCTTGGGTCTTAGGATATACACTTAGAGAGTGAAGTAAAGAAAAGGAAAAAAGCAGTAATATTGGCAACTGTTGTTAGGTAGTATAAACAATAGCCAGCCATTGGCTTGGAGCAGAGGATCAAGTTCCAATAGCACTCAATAGGGAGCCTTCCTTAAAAAATTAGAAGAAGCTGGGTTGGAGCTGGTCCATGCTGGGAATGGCAGAAGAAGCAAAAACAAGAGTAAATGAATGGAAATTAAGCAGCAGGAAATGGGGATTTGGCACAAGGCTGGAATTTGAAACTGCAGAGAGGTGTCAGTGATAAAGGTTGGATAGGGTTTCTGGCCAAAAACAGAAAGAAAGAATGCAGATGTGTTCATTGAATAAAGTACAGATGTAGAAACAGGGAGAGGGGGGCTGATGGGGAGAGAGGAATAAAGAAAAAGAAAAAAAAAGAAAAAAACTGAGGGGAAATAATGCTGAAAGTAGGTGCATTCATGTTTAATGTTTTTTTGGAACAATTTTTCTCAGTGAGTCCGTAGAGGACGACAGGTCTGGGCTCAGCTCGAGCATTGCATTCTACAGGGAGCAGATTTTTACATTTCACTTCTTCTTGCCCCTTGTGTGTTTTGGCCCCACATTCCTTTGGACTGTTCCACATCGAGGTGTGAGGTGGGACTGGGGATCTGTTCATTTATCATCTGACAGAATCTCTTCAGGAAGAGGAGCTGATGTCATTGCTGGGACTACACGGTTTATGTTCTGGACCTCTCATAAAGAGCCTGGGATGTAAAGTCTTCTGTGCAGGTTTTTATTGGCATTATCATTTTCTCAATTGTTTTTGCTCCTTTCTACCTCTCTACAGTGGAGTATTTATGCCTAACTCCAGGCATATGGCAGCACAATCAAAATTTATCATGTATGATTTAAATAAGCCGCATTGTGGCAATTGACAGTGGGTATGTTCTTGCTAATTACAAAGTAGGCTGATTTGCTTAAACTGTTGTGAATATGAGCCCATTTCCCCCTGCAGTTGGGCAGGCTAATGACAGTTTTGTTTCCCTTTCTGCACTTCATCTGATGAGCGATGCTGTTGTGTTCTTCCCCCAAAGTCCTTTTATGGCCCTCTCTGCAGTTGCTTCTGATTTCTTGTGTGGAGATCTGGCTTCTCACTGCTCCAGTGATGAGGGGAAGCCCTGTCACTCCTGCTGAACACCCAGTAAACCCAAAGCTGGGAGCTTTGGAGGCACTCAGCCATTTGTCTCCTACTGATCTGAGCCACAAAATAAGAAATATGGTGTTAGCAACTTGCCAAATAATCCCATAGCCTGGAGCAGAGCTCAGGGTAGGATCTGGACTTTCTAAACTTAGGCTGGGCTTCAGCTATGCAGCCAGCTCCTTTGATGCTGTGCTTACAGAACTGGAGCTCAGGGAATAACCAGTCCAGGGATCAGGCAGTGTCCTCTTTGCAGGGGAGCTGCCGCACCCTGGAGATCCTACAAACCTAATTACTTTTAATTGATGCTTCGTGCCTTGAAGTCACAAGTTTAAACCTGTGTAAATACAAAATCTGTTACAAATGTCATGGTGGGTTTCTGGAGGGCCTGATTCTCTTCTGACCCCTATCCTGTGTGTCATTTGCCAAGCAGCAGGTTGGTATTTTGTGTCTGCCCCACAGTAAATGTTAATAAATGACCTGCAGGGCTGCATGAGGCAAACAGCAGCCAAAATGAATGGCAGCCTTTGAGTAATGTTGGACCAAACAATTCTGTGGCTTATGAATTCGTGGTTAGACCCTCATCTTGTAATTCAATATGTCCCAGGCCCTGTTGACTTTTAAGAGCCTGTCCAGGAAAATTGTTTCCCTACCCAAGGCAGTTGCAAAAAATCACCTACTGATGTTTTAGGCCTTTCCATGTGTAAAGGTGGATAACCCCCTACACAGGACTGGATATTTGACTTTTAAATTCAGTGCAAAGTTCACGAAGAGGACTTCGTGTATTATTGTGGCTCAACACAGGTAAGGGAAAAAAGATACAGAGAAACTGAGTAAAAAGCAAGGCATGGAGAGATTGAAAATAAAACGAAACATGAAGAGGTTAAACAACTGCTTTGGTAAAAATGACAGGAAGTTTAATGGAAAAACAGGGATTTTAAAAGACAGCTACTTATGTGGATTTACATCTGTTCCCTCCCCCTAACCCTCCTACCACGAAAGATGCAATTCATCAAAGTTACATTGATTGATAAAAATAAAGTTGTGAGGAGAAATTAAAGCTCCCATTTCAAGGCTTTATGATGATCTTTTTTGCTGCCTTTCTCCTGAAATGGCTCCTGGTGCTGGCTCCGATCAGAGGCTAAGTTTGAGGTTAAAGGGCCCAGTGTTACTATAAAAGAACACGGAACAACGTAGGATTGGATGTGATGTGCCAATCCTTGTGTTTCCTGGTTATTAGTGTTTTTACCACTGGACAATTTTCTGATTAAAACCCCTGGCATCTTGCTGGTGCTCAGTGAAAGCAGCCCAACCTTTCTGGACATTTTTGGAGTGCCCATTGAAAATCTGTGGTTGGATTGTCCTGATGAAAACTCTGGCAGGTGCTGTCAGCCTCAAAGGCTTGGATCGGGGAAGTGAGGCCAAAATATGGACAACTGGATTGTCTCTGAGCTCTGTCCCTGATCTCTGTGCTTTGTGATACCAGTTTCTACAAAATATTCCAATTGATATTGTTATCTGAGACTTCATGAGAGCTTAGATCCCATGATCATAACAATTACAAAAAGGAAGACCTTAAGCAATCTAAACCAACAATAATAAATAAAAACTTCCGTATTACTTATAAGATATTAACTTTATCTATTAATAAACTCATTGTAGGTTGTTTGCTATTTTACTTCTAATTTTTGCAGTCTAGGACCTGGCCATCTGACTCCAGATTTTATTTTTTATTAAACAGAAAATAAATGATATTTTGGCATCTAAGCAACATTTCATATTTAGCTCAAGTAGCTCCACTCCAGAAAGTCTTTATTGTCTTTTGAGCTCTAGAAGGAATTTGTAGCCTTTTCACAGCTGTTGTTTTGCTCTTAACTATGACTAGTGGTTGCACAACATTTCCTTTATGTTTCAGGGTATTGTTAAAAAAAACAAACCTGCAAAATGAAATGTGTTTTTAATGGACACAAAATTTAAAGCAGTGTTATCCCAGGTTTTAAAGCAGCATCTGGCTACCTTCTTTATTCTATTTCTCCATTTCTGCTTCATATCTCATCCTCTCTTCCCCCATCCTTCCTTTTATGGAATCTTTTAAATGTAGATGCTACTTACATGCCTAAACAGCTGTAAAACTACCAGTGCAAACCCCCTGGAAATGCTGAACAGATGTGCAGGGGTGGGATACACATCTGGGCAGCACTGTCACCACATGGGAGCCTGGACCCTGCACCTTTTCCCTCACTGGGAGGGCAGAGTGAAAAAGGGTTCTGCTCGAAGATTTAGCTCCTTTTGCTGGAGTTTTTCACTGGGTAGACTGGGAAGGGAATGTGTCCTCATGGAATCCTGGAATGGTTTAGGTGAAGGGACCTTGAAGTCCATCCCCTGCCATGAGCATGGACACCTCCCACTACCCCAGGGTGCTCCAAGCCCCATCCAACCCAGCCTTGGACACTTCAGGATTCTCTGATAGGGTCTGATCCTAGTCCTGGATTAAAATGTGGACCAGATGTAAGTAACACAGGAGAAATTCTATAGGATTATGAATGACAAAACTCTATGTGAACACAAGGCAGAGATGCCAGAAGGTGTAAAATTAATGCTTAAACCCCCTCAAACCCTGAGGCTGAGGTTGATGAGATTATCTTAAAGTGTAGAAACATCTTTGAAAAAAAAAGGCAAGAAAAAAGCTCAACAAAGCAAGACACAAAAAGGTGAGAAACGAGAGGTGCAGAGGGTTGACCTTTAGTGGTTCTTTATCAAATGCTTTGAAAAACTGCATCTGAAGACACATTTCTGCTGCTGAGAACATATAACCACACTAATAACAACCTGTAGATTATAGTACTTGGCGCATGTCACCCCAAAAGTGAGGGTGTCACCCCTCCAGGAGGGTCACAGGCCCATTGGAGTGCAGCCAGCCCGAGGGTGGGGGTGAGCAATCAGGCAGGCAAGAGCTGCCACGTGAGGGCAAAAATAACTCCTCAGGAGAGCACCAAACCCCTCCCAGCTCCACCAAAAATCCACCCCATTAATACCAAAGTTAATGCTGGCTGGCAAGCCTTTCCATCTCTTTCCATCCTCATGGAACGTGGTGGGATTGTTGGGGGTGTCCTGTGCAGAACTTTGATGATCCTTCCAATTTATTTGATGATTCCACAATTCCACCCCTGTGTGCTATTTCCACACCCTGCGTGGAGCACAGGAGAGCAGGAAGGGGATGAAGAGTGAAGGGAAGCAGCAATTTACTGGAAAATAAAGAGAAAGGGAATAGTCTTTGCAGATAGAATAGGCCTGGAAAAATCCACCATCTGATTCATGCTGGCGGGGAACTGATGTGGGATGGGGCTGCTCTTGGATGTGGTTGGCACTGCCATCTCTTCTGGGAATCCCCTCCTCAGTGCCCACGGCTCTCTTGTGCCTCTCTGTGCCTGCTGTGATGAGGTTGGGTTACATTCCCTATCTAAAAGCCCTGCTCCAGTGAATTCCTGACTCATTCCCTTTCCACAGACTGTATCCCACACCAAAAATGAGTCAGCTCTTGAATGACAACTCTTCCTAATCATCCACTTTACAATAAAAAACCCCTTTGCTGCCAAGCAGTGGTTTGTCAAGAATCAACCTGTTAATTTATCTGAGGCTGCTGGATGGGAGCTATATCAGTGACTGAAAGGTTCTATCATCCACTGGAATCAGAAATGCTTCCACAGCTCAGATCTGACTGTTATGTGCAACTGTGGCTGTGATAAAATTGATCTCAGTTTTAAAACTCCAGATCTTTGCAACATGCTTAAAATGATCTGATTGAGTTTGGGCAGTCGTCTGAGCTGTCTTTGTGTGTGATGGGATTCCCATTTCAGCTTGAATCATTCACAGACCCCGGTTTTGGGGGCATCCAACTTCCCTGATTTAAACCTATCTGTGAGATTGTTGCCCATAGGATAAATGGGACATGGTGGGACTCACCTCTAATCAAGGTTCTGGGCAGTTTTTTTTTATTAACAATGGAGGGAGGTCAAAATTCCCAACCTCTGCTTTAAGGTACTTGTAAAATCCTTTAAATCCTATATTTTGTGTAAAATGGGAGGTTAGCAAGGTGATGACTGGTGAAGGAAGATGGTGCATTTCCACACTCCAAAATAGGACCAGATTTGCAAATAAGGTTGAGAGGACTTCCTGACCTGCGGGGGTGTGAATGAGGCTGGTTTTGTGTTGAAACTGTGTGAAAACTGCAGCTATGAATAAGGATGTGTCTGAGCCACAAGGTTTGGATTAATTTCCAGACTCACAGGCATGGGCGTTGGGATGTGAGGTTGCAGTCTGAGCTACTCCTTGGGTTGGATCCAGTCAAATGCTTGTGTTTTTCTTTTCGAGCTTGTTTTGTTCCCTTCAATTTGCAGCCTGAACTGGTGGAGGTTTGCAGCCCCTGAATTTCCAGTGTGTTGTCAGGGAGGGCAGAATTGTGCTGGAGCAAAGGAATTGTGAATGTCCTTCTGAGGAGGGGTATGGGTCCAACGTGGAGATCTCATGTGCCTGATGAAATATTTGTAGCTTGGATGTTAAAGCAGCAATGCTTTGACTGGGCATGGGGCTTGCATTAAAATTGGAATAATTGCTCCCTGCCTCGCCTCTGCGTGATCCTTGCACATTTCCCAGATTTTGGATTGCAGTGTTCAAATTGCAATTCCTGCTGCAGGGAAGCTCTGAGGCCCAAGTTCTGTGCAAACCATCACTGCCCCAAACAGATCCCTGGAAATGAGCCTGCCTGCAGCAGGGAAGTGGGATTTAGTTCTTCCCCAAACTGCAGCTCCAGCACATCCCCCTGATTTCAGTAGTTTGGCCAAATGTTTAATTACTGCAATTACAAAAGGGCATCGTGCTGCATGTCAATCATCCTGCTTGGCAAATATTTGCACATAACCAAGATTGAGAAGAAAACAAATATAGAGGATGTGCATATGTTCTAATTTCAATGTGAAATACTAATCTTGGAGCCTGTTAATGTGCAGCAAGATTGGAGCAACACTTACAGAGACTCCCTCTGAACTGGCTGAGAGCTTGAGCTGGGATGAGCATCCTTTTGTTAGGAATGTTAAATATGAGTTCTGTGACTTTTTTGGAAAAAAAGCTTCTTTCTCCAAGTATTTTGACACTTCTGTGAATGTATCTCTAAATTTTGCATCAGTGTAATTTAATTCACCAGAGTAGTAGCTGGAAAAAAATATTTATTTCTTCCCTCTTGGAATTCTACTGAGTAAATATCCATAGGATCCTACAAGCTAAATTATGATAGAACCATATGGTTTATTCCCAACTGAATATAGGACTTCTGAAAAGGAGGATGGTGGCATAAATTTTTTTTCAGTACAACCATCATTGTCTATTTACATCAGTTTCACAAGTATATATTAGGGAAATGAAGCTGTTAAAATATTCCATTTTTTGGTTTGTTTTTTTTTCTTTTCTTTTTTTTTTGAAGAGCCACTGTGGGATGGTGGGAGTCGATTTTGATTCTAAGAGAAATGTTTCTGACACTCAAGCCTGTGAACAAATATGGAAGAAAAATCTAGAAATGTGTGAGGTTTTTTTTTTTTTTTTTGTTGTTGGCTGATATTAGATTCTCTGTCATATCTAATTTTTTTTAATCAAGAGACTTCTTTCTGTGCAACTGTTGAAAAATCATCTCTGGGCAGTGACACAGTGTTGGCTGATATTTGATTCTCTGTCATATCTAATTTTTTTTAATCAAGAGACTTCGTTCTGTGCAACTGTTGAAAAATCATCTCTGGGCAGTGACACAGTTGCACTCCCACTCTTGTGGCTTTTTCCTCTATTAAAAACCAGATGATGTCATTAGGGTTTCCTTCCTAATTTTAATTTCTGTCAGGTATTTATTTGGTTCTTTTTAGCTAAAACTCTTCAAGATACATTTGGATCTGTAAAATTCTGCACAAGGTTAAGATATGAGGCATCTTGGTGTATTTTAAGCCAGGCAGACTTTTTAACATGTAGCTAAACTGGTTTTTTTTTCTTTCTCCTTAATTTCTTTTGACTTTTGGTGGGAGTGAGGGGAGGTGGGGGTGGGGGGGGGCAGGGGAATAAGCAGAGAGGAAAGAGAAAAAAAATAACGTTAACACAAAGGAGCACTTCTTATTAAGAGTAGGTGGGTAAAGGCATTGGAAAAATAATACCTCAAGATGCATTGAAACATTTTAGGGAATTAGGGAATTCTGATCTCCTGCAAAAGAAAAAAAAAAAGGAGGGGGGGAGAAAATTAATATTAAAGACAAGCTGTGAGTTTCCATCTGGCCTTGCCGCTTTCGACTAACGCTTCCATGACGGAATTCATCTGTCCATCAACTGTCAAAAATTCTCCTGTCAGTAAATCCCTGGGTACTCTTTCTCCAGCCCACCCCACTTAAAAATATTCCAAGCCACAGAGTCCTCCGAATTCCGAATGGCCCCCCTGGCTCCCTCCCTTCCCCGCTCTGCTCTGGCTGCTCCCAAACTTGTGGGGCCCGGTTGTTTGTTTGTTTATTTATTGACTTCCATCCTCCTCCTTTGGAAGCAGGGTTCGGGGGGGAGAGGGGTGGGAGGAGAATGGGGGAGCCCTCAATCATCCGGAGGTTAAATTCCCACCAAGATCCTCCTTAGCCTCCCTCTCGCAGGCTGACAGCAGACAGCCCACATCTGTTTTAAAGCACTGAGTGCTTGTGAAGTGTGAACTCCCCACTGTTTAATGTAACTACATGACTATTTAATGTACACAGTGGTAGAGCAGCCCCGAATGCCAAACTGTTGTGACATGCCTGAAGGACATATATAAACATAATATACAGTGGTTTATTGTGACAAAGTGCATCTCTGCCACAGCCAGAGAGGTATTGCTTTGCTCCCGACTGGAGTCAGATGGGAGCAGAAGACGATTTACCACGGGTTGTTTTTTGGTTTGCTTTTTTTTTCATTGCAGGCATAAGATAAATATATATGAAACGTATGTTCCTTAAATTGCATGGAGTCTATTGAAATTCTCCACAGGAAATTTTTTGTTTTAGCGGAGGAATCATCCAAATTTGTGTGTTCTATACTGTTACTGATTGTGGGAATAGGAGGGAAGGAAGCAGGTAGGGAATTCAGGCATCTCCTGTACGGCTCCATCACATCACATGGCCGAAAAATCTCATTTCATAGTCATGATTAAAGGGGTTGCACCTCCCAAAAATTTGTGGCTACTCTAATCTTAACCAGAGCATTGATTTTGGTTTTTATTACATTGTATTTTTTTGACTGAAAATTCAACTGCCTTTGAAACAGCTGCCTGTTGTAGGGTGGGAAGAAAAGTGGGAGAAACATAAAATCTTTAAAACTACATTTTATTTCAGTGTTTTCCCTTCAAAAAAGTGTTGGTTACTTGTGGCTTCTGACACCTCATTAATCAAGTGATCAGAATTCTGTATTTTACAGCAGCAAACCCAATTAACCTTTGCTAGCTACATAGCAGCCAAAAATAATTTCTAATTGTCAAAAGGGGAAAAAACCCTCACCCCAAGCACTGCACCTCTGAAGCATATAAAGGCTTAAAAAAGTGAGATTTCTCTTTTATTTTGCAAGCATTTAATCAGAGAGGAATTCTAAACTCTGCATACGTGGTGGTTTTTTGGTTTTTTTTTTGGGAACTTCTGAAAAGAATGAAGAAATTTGGAGCGGGGAAGGTTCAAAGGTTTGACTCTGCTTGTTGCAGAGGGCCAGCCCAAATGTCCCCAAATCCCTTAGGATGTGGGCCTAGGCTCAAGAAATTCGAGATGCTCTTTGCTAAAAACCCTCCCTTTCACAGTGAGGATGGTGCTGGGAGACAAAAGATGATGGGGAAGTCTCAGCTCAGACTGTTTTACTTCAGTGAAAATTTCATTTCAGCCTGCCCAGCGCTCTCTGCGGCGCTGCTCCCTCTTGCAGTGAGTTTCCCATCCTGTAGAATTCCCGGAGCATCGGGGCAGATCCTCGCGGCACTCCAGGAGGGAATTCTGTCAGCTCCCGGCCTGAAGGTTTCCTATTACACCCGAATATCACCACTCAGGGGTTACTTCTCACTCCTGCACTCCTCAAAATTAATCAATTTTTAGTTATGGGCTGCATTTATTGTTTGCAGTTTTAGAGGCAATCAGAACTAAGCATTCTCTTGGGCAGCTTTAGATTTTGAATGAAGATTATCTTAAAATGTCTTTTAAATATTAATGGAGAGGAAAGATACTGTGATAAGTTATTTGTAAAGGTGAAAAGTTATCCCAATGATCCTTATTTTCTTGTTATTATTTCTCAAGAGTAAGGGTAAAGACTTTATCAAAATTCCATTGTGGATCTTCAGATATACCAAATTAACCAGTTTTGAGGGAGGGGCCCCCAGTATGTAACCTGCTTGTCTACCACACAACCATCTCCTGCTTTCTTATTTCTCTCTCCTTATTTCTCTATTTCCCTATTTTTATGCATTTATTCTTATTTAGTTCTCTTTTTTTTTTTTTTTGGTAATTTAAGCCATCAGGAGATATGAATGCAAAGTCATGCTGAGGTTCAAATTCTGTATGAACTTATTAAGGGAGTTTTATTGTAAACTTTTAGTTAATGTGATGAAATTTGCAGTAAAAATAGAGCTCAGCTTGTAAATATTTTCATTTATTCCTGTCACTTAGTATGATTTTTTTTTTAGAGAGTGGTAACTTTAATTTTTTTAATACATTCATTACGACACAAAATTTGATTCAGGCGTTTGAATCAAATTTTCAAACGTGTGGACTTGCCTTCAAGAAGTATTTCCCATTCTAGGTATTTTTTTCTGTGAGTTAAATTTCACCAGCCACGCTTTTCATCACAAGCAGGGCATCCCCGTCCTCACTTTGGCCACAAAAAGCATCAGGGAGCTGAGCACAAAGTGCGTCACCAAATTGGGCACAAAGTGCATCACCAAACTGGGCACAAAGTGCATCACCAAATTGGGCACAAAGTGCATCATCAAACTGGGCACAAAGTGCATCACCAAACTGGGCACAATGTGCATCACCAAACTGGGCACCGAGTGCATCACCAAACTGGGCACTCAGTGCATCACCAAACTGGGCACCGAGTGCATCACCAAACTGGGCACTGAGTGCATCACCAAACTGGGCACTGAGTGCATCACCAAACTGGGCACTGAGTGCATCACCAAACTGGGCACAAAGTGCATCACCAAACTGGGCACAAAGTGCATCACCAAACTGGGCACAGAGTGCATCACCAAACTGGGCACTGAGTGCATCACCAAACTGGGCACCGAGTGCATCACCAAACTGGGCACAAAGTGCATCACCAAACTGTGTCTCAGGGAGCACTGTGAGCTTGGGGGTGGATTTCTTTTTTGTGGTTTATTTCCCCCGCTCCTCTCCGTGCTCCCCTTCTCCCCCTGCCAGGGCTGCTCCATCCCTCGCAAGCAGAGGAGGTCACAGACGCCGGTGCATACGCAGGAGCCCAACAAATGGCCTTTCTGCGGGGTCGGGTGCCATGTGCCACCCCTGGCAGGGCGGAACAAGGGGGCGAAGGGCAGACAAAGGCGGGGGCGGGCGGCCCCGCACGCCGCGCTTGGTGCGGCAGCTGCCGCCGCGCATTGTTCCCCGCGCCGCTCCCCGGCACCCCTGACAACAGCCACCGCCGCTGGCATCCCACCCCGACATCTGTTCGGCTTTATTGATGCTCTCCTGGAGGAATTCCCAGTGTAAACAGGGAATTCTCCACGGGAACCCCGTGTTGTAAAAGGGATGAGCTGCATAATGCAAAGATTTAACCACTATTTAAAGGTGTGACACTTGATTGAGAGTGACTTGATTTTTTTTTTTCTCTCTCCTCCTCTCTCCAACCACCTTTAACTGTATTTGGCACAAAATGTCTGGGTTGACTCTTATTAAATTTTTTTTTTAAATTTTAAATTTTGGGTAGGATTTCTCCTCCTTCTCTTCCTTTCTCCCCCTCCTCCCTTCTTTTGTTTCATTGTCAGGATGAATGAAAGCTGGAAAAGAGAGAACACCAAAAATGGAAGATGAAGCAAAAAAAATTGCAAAGGTGGGAGAGAAAAACCTGGTTTGCATGGCAAGGAGTCTGGTTACTCCTCTAAAAGCTGTCAAAGCCCACCTACTCCTAGGGCTGACAACAAATGGCTTGAAGATCTTTGTGTCTCTCTACTGAGAATTCCTTCTGAGGGGGCTGGAAACTGGGACAGAATGTTCAACATCCCCATTAATAGGAATGAAAATCATGTACTGAGCCAGAAAACCTCTTTATTCCTATCCTTTCTCCCAGTACTTTTCAAAGGGAATCCTGGGTGCTTCCATTGTGCCTTGGCTTTCCCCACGAGCAGCAGCAGATCTGGTCCTGGGGAAAATATTCCGCTGGATTTTGGCACCCAAAGAGCAGATCCAAGATCCATAGAAGCTGATGAGGATCAGCCCATAGGCTGGAGCTGGCTCTGGGCAGGAGCTGGGGTGCTGAGGTGGCTGGAACAGACGAGGGGCTGGGAATTGCTGTGTGCTCTCATCCAGGGAGCGCCACGAGGAGACCAGAGCTGGCAGTGCTTGGGCTGCCTGATTTGTTTAAATAAATATGTGAAAATAAACGGGGATGCTTGAAATGCAAACAGGAGGTTCTCTGCTAATCAGATCAAGCAAAAATGTACTGAAAAACAAAATGACGCTACAAAAGTCCTTTAGAATTTTAACAGGATATAAACTGAAATTATTTTGCTGGAATTGCTCTATAAAGCATTGTGTCTCAGGCTGGAGGTCCAGCTGAGGTTCCCCAAGCTCAAACACATGGTTATTTAAATTAACTCTGGATCTGGCCTATAAATCCTCATTCTTTGTTCAGTTCTGGTGTATTTCATTGTTTTAAGTTGTGTGTTAGATATAAAAATTTCTGTTACTGGATGACACACAGGTAGAAGAACAAACCCCCAAACAGTGAAGTGTAATAAGAGACACCAAACCTACACTAAAAATTACACAGAAGGAAATAAAATGTTATAAATGTTTAAGGAACAGGAAGAAGGGCTACAGTAAAGAGAAATCTCTGAAGTCTGAAAATGTTATACTTAAAATCAATTCAAGGTTAGACTGTGTTAGGCATTGAAATACTCTGTAGTTATTTTGGTTCTTCCTGGGATATAATCTTCCAGGCTGGAGTTTTTATTAAGTTTATGGCATCACTGGGATGAATAAAGTAATCTCAAACTCATAGCAGAAATGCATAGTCTGCATTGGTTTGGATTAATAAAAATTTCTAGGGTGGTTGTTACGAGGAAAAGTCTTAATGAAATGACAACATGAAATTTTATTGGATTGTCTATAGGATTTCACAGTCAGTTGTGGTTTTATTCTGTAATTCCATTGGATTGTTTAAAAAATATTGCAAATCTACTGATAACATGTAATTTTTAAATTAAAATTAAGTTTAAATTGGAATAAGTTTAAATTATATAAATTTTTTCAGGAATCTCTGGCTAAGTTATATTAGTGCCTTTTGGAATTCTTTCCAAGAAGGGGAGTAAATATCTGAGCTTGTTAAAAAGGAAAAAAAATCCAGAAACATCCTCCTTCCCTCAAAGCCAGTGGCCAACTGAGCATCTTTTTGTGGAGCTGATAGGAAATGTGTGCTGGAAAAGATCATCTTCAAGGTCCTTCCAACTGAAACCAGTCTGGGATTCTGTGAAATGAGGGGTCCCAGTGACCAGAGGGATCATCCAGTGCCAGCATAAGTCCTTAGCAAAGAGAGGCAGAGCTCCCATGAAAGTCAGAGCAAGATCAGCTCCTGGAGATTATTTTGAAACTCAAACCTGGATTGTAGGGAGAGAAACAGGAGACTCCTGATGAAGTCACAGAGAGGGGCGTTTGGTGGCATTTAGACATTAGAGTGTCTCTAATTAGAATGTCTCATTTCCCCTCACTTCTGCTTCCCCCTTGCTCCTGGTAGTGGAAAATCAGGAACACAAACACCAGGGGCGTTGATGGATGGCCAAAGTCGTGGCCAAATCCCACTTTGTGCTTCCTGTACAGCTCAAACTCAAACACAAAGAGAAGTTGCTACTGGAATTCTCCCTAGCAGTCAATCAAGACCACATTTACAATGGAAAATTCGGCTTCCCCTCAGAACAAACCACGGAAAGATTTAGGGATGTAAACAATTCCCTTGTAAGATTTCTTTGGAGCATGAAGTGATTACTGTTTCATTAGAACCTGCCTCTTGCCTGTGTCCTGAAATGCAACTTTTCTCGCCTACTAGGTGTAAATATTTGGGGAAAATAGGTTTTTTCTAAAAAACCAGTTAGCAAACATTCTGTGTATTTGTCTTAATGTGGGAAAAGTAACAGGAATAGTGTGTTTATACACTTAATAAATGTGTGTATAGCACCTATATGTGTATGAATGCATATTTGCACAAATCTATTTGCATCCAGGTCAAATAACAGCTGTTATTTTTAAGTTCAGCTTTTATTATCAATTTGTTGGTAGATTCAGGCACTATTTAAAACCAAAAAAACCCCTCCAAACCAGAAATCCACATCTGAGCTTTTTCCTAATCAGTTCCCTCATTTTGCTAATATTCTAACGACTGTCAATTTACTTCAGTGGTGCCATTTGCAGAATTTTCCAATTAGCAGGAAACCTGTTCCACCTTCTCCCGTAATTACAGGGGACTCGCTTCAGATCAGCTGTGGCCAGACAGCATCTGATGCACTTGCCAAAATCTGTGCTCTGTGGGTTTGGTTTTTTTTTTTTTTTTTTTTTGTGTGTGTGTATGTGTAATTTTTTTTAAAATTTGCATGAGCTGGCACAGATTTTTACATCTCTGTTGTAGGCAGGGATGTCCCTCACTAGTGGCATGTGTCAAAATATCCCAGTAATTCCTGATAAACACACCACAGTGAGAACACAAATACCAGTCTAGCCATGCTTTGATGGGGTGTGATGGATGCTTAGTGCCTTCTACTGACACATGTCTCTGTACAGCTATGAAAATCAGGTAAATATTCAGTCTCTGCTGTGTTTCACTCACACCCAACAATTTTATTCAAAAAATACCTATCTGGTCACTTTTTGTCACCTTCATCTGCCGGTGTCTACCACACAATGTCCTGACACTCTGATATTACCCCAGCTGATCAAAAAGCAATCAACCCCTTTTTTTTTAGAGCTGCTTAACCAGCTGATATCACAGCCCTAACAATGGAGCGGCAATAACTATTATTGTTACATGAAAAGAAAATATATTTAATAATAAGCTCATTGATTTTTAACAGCATCTCTGTGTTGCCTAATTGATGGGAAGTTGTATGTTTGTGTAGCCAACGGGGGTTATGAATTAAATATGGTCGTCATTCCTTGAGGGATGCATGTCAATGCAAGAAGGATGGAGGATCTACATCTCCCCCAAGCTAAACAATCCTCTTGTAAAAGACATAGGAAAGCCTGGGATGGGAGGAAGGGGGTGGGCGGGGGAAAGGGAATAAAAAGCATCCATCACTGTTTATTAAGTGCTGCTACTTGAAGGTAAAAGGGGTATTGAACTGTTTTCAAACTGGAAGAAATGTAGCTAAACAAAACACTGATGGTGATATTAGGCTGGTGACAAATTTTATTCATTTGTCCACATTTATTACAGCAGCAGTTTGGAATGATTTATGCCTCTCGCCCCTCTGAGCCTCTCTGCATATGCACACTCACCAAAATTCAGTGTCTTTCAGTAAGAAAACAAAACTCTTTTGGTGGCAGCCACAAAAATGTCGGATAAAAGCATCTGGAAGTGCTTTTAAATTTAAGATTTTAAATTTAAGACACTGAATAGGATGGTGAGCAGTCTTGGTAAAAAATAGGCTCATCTGAAGATGTCTCAAAGTGGGCTCTTGATAGAGAGTCTCTGGGCACTTGTGCAGACCTAGGCCAGACTGTGCTTAGTTCAGAGGGATGTGGGCAACGCTGGAGGATGCCAAGGACTGGAGTAGTTTATTTTTTGGAGATTTTAAAAGATACTAAGCTCTCTGGAAGTTCAGGTTCCTCAGGTCTTGAGCCTGAACTGTAAATTAAAGGGAAGCCCTGAGCTCATGGCACTCCTGACGAGCAGTGGTAAGCAGAGCATGGTTCAGTACTTGTATGAGCCACCTCCAGCGTCTCACTCATGTGTGTGCAGTCTGTCATAGGACCTAAAAACCCCCAAAATGCCCTCTCATGCATTTATTGGTGTGCTTTCATCAGGAGTGTTCTGCAGACTGGTACATTTCTCCCCTGAGGCGGCAGTTCTTGGTCTGGAGTGAACACGGTGGTTGTTACCTGCCACTTTTAAAGTTCCTCTTGCCCAAGTTTTATCTCATTCTTCTCCTGTTGTAGGATGATTTTCTGCCTGTTCAGAAGTTCATCTTGGCCAAAGAGGGCAAGGTTTGGTGGCTATCAGTGGGCAGTAACAATTTGACCATAAAATGCACATGGAAGGGTAATAGCAGCACAAACTTTGCTGTCCCCAAGGAAGTTCTGAGGGCTGCTGGACCATCCAAGTCTGGGTAGGGCTTTGTCAAAAATTCCTGTTACAAGGTCTCTGAATCATAAATGCCATTCTATTTTGTTCTGTCTGCTGCTGTTCCATGGTCAGATCTATGATCTTGCTGTGATTAATGGGGATAATTTGATGCAGAGCAAAGTTTGGGGTGATCGTGTGTGCAGGGCATGGAGTTTACAAGTATGATTCTGGCTGCAGTCGAATATTAAGTCTTAATCATCACAGAATTCCTGCTAACTTTTAGTAAGAAATGGAGCTGGAGTGGTTGTGTTTGTCAGAGCAGGATTTGTTCTTGTAAACACGCTATGACAAAACCAAAACCAGCACCACTGGGTAGTAGTTAAATGGGTAGGTGACACCAAGGCTGCCACAGGCAGTTTGAAACATTTAGCCCAAAGTTTAGCTCGAGCAGGGAGTTTCCCACAGGATGCTATAGGAAAAGGAAAATCACTCTCCCACCCAGAAAAGGAACAAAATGCTCACGGTGGGAGGATTGGTTCTGAGAAAGCAGGAGGCTTTATTAACCAGGAGAGTCACAGTTTTGAATCATTTCTTCTTGTCAGCTTCACCTCCCACTTCAGACACTCTGAGGTGGGAACAGTCATTGGTAAAACAAAACTTCTGCTGGATTCAAACAAGGCTTTGAATCCAATTTCCCTGATTGTTGGGTCCTTAGAGGCTCAGGAAAGGGACGGCTCTGTCTCCTGCTCTTTTATAACTACTGGGACAGCGAGGCCCTGATCCCTCTTTAAAGGTTTTGGAGAGTCTTTAAGTAAAAATAATTCCTGTCACTGAGAGGGAAAGATGTTCACAAGTCCCCAAGCATGGCCAGCCCAGGCAGTCACAGCCACAGGGAGCCAAACCAAACTATGGCAGGGAATGGGCGAGGAAAAGCCACGTAGAACAACAATTTCACCTTTTTCCAGAGTTTTGTCCTTTTCTAAGCTCCAGCACAAGCAGTGCCAAGCATAATAACTGCCCTATTATTTTTGCTCAGGTGCTCAGGAATATGAGCTTACTCAACACAGAAAGAAAATGAGCAGGCTTTTATTTTATTAGAAAGAAATGCTCTGTTGTGTGTAAAAGACACTTTCCCCCTAATATTTTACTTGCTAATGGGTAAGTACAAAGTAATTATGTAGGACAGATTAAATGGTTTCTAATGCCTCATTTCAAGAATTGTAGTGAATATTTTCCTAAGCTGTCCTCCAAATTGGTAGTCTAATTAAGCAACAAAAAATTATGTTTGCATTCACTGAATTATTACAAAAGCAGAATTTAGACTGAAACTGTTCCTTTTTTTTAATTAATTATTTTTGTGGAAGGTAGAGAGGAAAAAAGAGGACTGGAGAAGGGAGGGGTTTGGGATCTATTATTAGAGGAACTGATTAATTGCCTAAAAATTTTTAAGTGTCCTGGCAGAGATCAGAGCTTCTGCCTTGGCATTCCTTGGTTTGATGATTTCTTATAAGTGTGATCAATAGATTTAAACCCCAAGAGCTTCAGAGCTGTGGCACATCCTTGTAGGACAAGTATTAAAATCTTTTAGTTCATCTGTACTAAATCCTCATCTTCTAGAAAGAGATATAAGGTTTTGGCTCTGGGTCCGTGAGAAAACACATTTTGCCAAAATTAATGTCTCTAAGGTAATTTAACCCTAAATCTCTGTATTGAACTGAATCTTTGGATGTAAGGTCTCACAAGGCAAACGCTGCTGTAATTGTCCCACTAAAAAATGATGCACAACTTCCTACAGAGACCCTTTAGAAGCATCTCCCAGCACTGGCAGTGCAAAGCCAGCTCAGGCTGGGGTTTTGGGGCTGTGTGAGTTCACAGCTTTCACCAGAGCTGGAATTGTACACTTAGGCATGAAGTAACCTCGCAGAGTTAATTTTCTTGGTAGCAAAAAACACCTTTGAAAATGTTTTGGTCTTTTATGGAGCATTTCCCCCTCTCCTGCTGGCTCCTTTTAAGATGGATTTTGGGCCCAGTGGACCATAAGTCCTGTAAAATTGCTGTTCCACAGATATTCCAGGAGATATTTCCTAACAGCTCCAAAGGAGCCTTTACAAGGGATTACATCATGATGTGGAGTCATTGAAATCTTTCTGCATATTGGGGGAAAACTCAGTTGTGCAGTGGAGTGGAGAGGGAATAGACAGGAGCTGATTTCATGGAGAAAAGACTTTACCTGCTCCAAATAATTGTAACTTAACAATTTCTGTGTGACTTTACATAGCTGAGAGTATTTGAGAAAATCAGGGAAAAAGCCTGTAAGAAATAGTAGAAAGTTCAATCATCAAAAGGCTGTCACCATTCTCAGTTAGAATTTAAGAAGTGATTTAAAAAAATCAATTTATCAAAGCTACTTCAGACCTGCACATTGTGCTACTTCCTCTTATACTGACTTGACTTCAGTGAGGTTAAGGTTGGTTTTTAGGAGGTTCAAACTGAAACAAAATGAGAATTTAACAGTGGAGGCAAAAATTAGAACACAAATTCTAGTGGTTTGAGTAGAACCCACATTCCCTTAGACTGAAAGTTTCACTGCCAGTCCTTAAACCTTAAATCAAAGCAGCCCTACTTAGGCTTAAGTCAAGCAACAACTGCAGCATTTTATTTGGGAGCCTCAGAAACCACCCTTGCTGTTTGATGAGCTTGGGGAGAGAGCCTACACAGTGGAGAAATGGGAATATTACCTTTTTAAATTTATTTTTTTAAAGCAAACCATATGAAGAAGCAGAAGCTTCTACAATGGCAGAGCTCAGGATCTCTTTTCCCTTACAAGTTCTGTGCAGTTTGTGTCAAGCCTTGCTCAGTGTCTCTGAGTGTCAGGGATTGCAGTGATTTAATGTTTTCCAACAAGCTGCACTCCTTCCTTCCCCTAACCCATCCTGACAGAGCAGGGACTGAGTCCTTATCCAGAGTCTCATCCTACAAGTTCTCCCTAACGACAGCACGACTCCCATTAGCCTTCCTTGATGTCTATTTACCATAGCAGCTTCTCAATTATTTAAAATGTAAACATCTGGATTAAATAAATGAGGAAAACATCCAGCAAATGTTTCAGGCACTCGAAAACTTTTCTCCAAGAATTATAGCTGCAGTAGAACTTGGGAAGGGAAAAAAAATATCCAAAATTCATTGCACACATCAGGCTCTTGTCACACCAGGGACGTGGGCAGGAAGTCCTAAAGTTGGGAACTGCCAAGAGACCTTTTTTCAGTGGAGAGCACATTGTGATGATGCATCTGGAATGGTACCTTGTTACTTAAGGCATCCAAACAGGAGGATTTTCCAATCAAGAAGCCAACTGTCAGCTGGCAATGTGTGCTCTCGTGGATGTGTGTGTGCCTGCACATAAAACATGCAGTACATGTGCACAGAAATTTGTATTGGACATCTCCAAGAGATAAAGTAGGTTGGCTTTTCTGCCTGGGAAGTCTTTCAAGATCGGTTAAGCGTGGGTTTGTGTCCAGCTTTGTCACTGCCAGACTCCTGACAGTGCCTCATCTCTTACTTTTTCACCACCTTCTTCAGCATCAACCTCAGTCCTTGGGATCTCCACAAACTGGGGAGGAATATCAGGACTGGAAGTGAGTGAAGAATGTGTTTGGAAACATCTGGAGCCCACACATGAGCTCATTAGTGTGGTCATAAAGCAGAGTCTTGCAGAAGTCTTCCCTTAATGGAATTAAAACCAGTCCCAAACAACCCCCTGTGGGAATGACCAGCTCTTGGTTACTTTGGGAGGCTGTTGGGGACTTGGGGTCTTTGTCCATCACTGGATGGAGTTGTGTGATCAGAAACTGGGTGGGGATAGAAAGCTTGCTCACTCAGCTTGTCCCAAACTACCCCCAGTGTTCAGCCTCCTGCAATTCCCCTCGAGGAGATGCAGAATCATGGAATGTCCTGAGCTGGAAGGGACCCACTGGGATCATCCAGCCCAGCCCCAGGCCCTGCACAGACACCCCAAAATCCCACCCTGTGCATCCCTGTCCAAACACTCCTGGAGCTCTGGCAGCCTCGGGGCCGTGCCCATTCCCTGGGGAGCCTGGGCAGTGCCAGCACCTCTGGGGGAAGAGCCTTTCCCAGAATCCAGCCTGGCACAGCTCCAGCCATCCCTGGGTCCTGTCCCTGTCACAGAGAACAGAGAGGAGCTGCAGAGTCTCCCCTTAGCCTCCTCCTCTCCAGCTGAACAGTCCAGTGCCCTCAGCTGCTCCTCCTGTGGCCCCTCCAGACCCTTTCCCATCTTTGTAGCCCCCTTTGGATATTTTGAGTCCAAAGTCTGTAACCACCATGGAAAAGGGGCCCCGTAATGGGATATTTTTGCATTTGGTGCAAAAAAAGTGCAGCTGCACTTCAGTGAGTGGAAGGTCAGGAGCTGAAATTGCCAAGTGTTACCTTAGGGTCTGTCCCAGCAGCCCTGGGAGTGCTCTTGGCTCCAGCCAGAGGGAAAGGCTCTGTAGCTGAACACAAAGTCTTCATGAATATACACACAGATATGCTGGGCTGATCAAGGGGGAAGTTAAGTTGTGACCTTCCCCACCAAGCCTGTGGGAAGGAGCAGTTCCTTGAGCAGAATTCCATGTCCTGGAGGAGGATTCCTGCCCAGCCAGCTCTGAACTCTGAGCTCTGCTCGCTCAGGTGAGCGGCAGGTTCTGCATTGTCTGCAGTGCTGTGGGAGCAAGTGCTACCAACCCACACCACAAGGAAAGCAATCTCATGCTTCAGGGTGCAAATTGATCACTGGGAAGGTCAGGAAGCAATTTTTCCCTGCTGTTAACATCACTGCACAACGTGGGGTGTGTGTGCACACGTGAGGGAGAGGGATGGAAGGGAAGCAATTTCCCCTGTAGCACAAAGTATTGGCCAGGGGCAAAATAACTTCCTGCAGCCACGAGTTTCCAGCAAAGGGACTGCCCCAGTGCTTGGATTTCACCTGGCTGGGATTTCTGGGTGCCCAATTTAAAGCACCTCTAAGGAGTGTGGTTTTGGTGATGTATTTCAGAATACTTGGGCTGTTTTGGAGCTGAGACTTGGCACTTGTAGTTGCTCTTCTTGCATTAAACCTATTCTTAGAGCTTGTCCTGGTCCTTCCCACAACCTCCTGCCCTCTCCTACAGCCCCGTATTAAGATCCTGAAAAAAACATATCAACTTTCTTCAATGATACATCACCTCTTTGTCAGTTAACAGAGTTTGTACCCCAAAATCATGCTGCTTTTTGGTCTCTGTATGTACTACATCAAAGGGTACTGAAAAGGTTAATTAAATTTGGAAGGCAGTACCCAGGGATGAATGAAATGATTGCAGTACAGGGTGGGATCACTTTAAATGCACTAATTTTTTTACAGCATGTAGGGTATTTTCTTCCTCATAAACTCAAAATTGTGTCTAAAATACTAAGTCTCTGGAAAACAAGTGGATTTCTGAGGATATATGTTAAAATAGGAAAAGGTGGGGTTCGGAGTTCAGAATTTTTCTTTTTAAAGCTAAATTGCATCTCCATACACAGGCAGATGTGCACACACCCAACCTTTATTAGGAGTTGAAACAACAAAAAAGTGAAAAATCATTTCAGCTGTGGCAGATGAACTGGGAAATGGTGGGAAGCCCTGGACATCAGAAATCTGAAAGATGTGGATGTTGATATTTAGGGTTGGCTTCATGCTGTGGCTGCAAAATCTCTTCTCCTGACAAAACTGGAATAGCTTTAAAGAATGTCAGGGACTTGCTCGTGTACCAGAACCATGGCTCTGGAGACACAGATTCTATTTCTGCCTCAGCCATGTGACCTATTCATCTTTGGGCCAATTCATCCATGGTAAAACAAACAATAAAGTGCAAGCAGAAATGTGAAGGGAAAAAATACAGGCCTAATGCTGATTTTTTTTTTTTTAATAACTCATTACATCTTTTCTGTCTGCTGAGTTGGGATATTGGAGGATAAGACATGGAGATGGATGAGGCAGAGAGATATTTTCTTTGTTCCTCTTTAACTTCCTTTGTCATCACACTGGTGATGTGTCCAGTGGCTGTTAAGAAAACAACATCTTTTGGTGCTGTTGGTAAATTTATAACTCAGAATTGTTAGAGCTGTTCCATGTCAGTCCTTCAGTCCCATGGTGATTCCATGCTGTTGCTGTGCTTTGGGAGTGGACAGGATTCCAAGAGTGCAATTTTTCTGTATTTTTAATTTCAAGATGATATTTCTTCCCTCAAAGAGAGACCTTTGTTCCACACGTGCCATTCAAAGCACCTCTCTGCTCTGAGGAGGTTCTGATGAGTTGAAGCACAGCAGAATAATTTCCTGTCTTCCTTGGGCCAAAAAGTTGTTTGGTTTGATTTTTATTTTTAAAAAAGAGTGATTTCCTATGGACTGTCCAGTAGGAAATACTAAAAAGAGGCTTGGTTGGCACACAGTGCCAAGAACTTGTCCTGTTTAAGCTTTTATGTTCTCTTTTTATGCAGAACCCAGGTCAATTTAAATGATATATTTATCTGAAGAAGGGCACTTGTCCAAGTTAATAAAAAAATAACAGAAACTTCAGGCAGAAATGCCTGATGAGGATGTTACATGCATGGTTTGGAGCAGACAAGCCACACTCAAAGACCTGAAATGGTTCAGCAATTTCCTCAGATAAGAATTAATTTTTTTCTTGCTTCCTTTGTTGGGAATCAGGAGGTCTTGTCACAGATTTTGCTTACTCACAATTGAGGCAAGCACAGGGTGATGTTGAAGTGGTTCAGCAATTTCCTCAGATATGAATTAATTTTTTTCTCGCTTCCTTTGTTGGGAATCAGGAGGTCTTGTCACAGATTTTGCTTACTCACAATTGAGGCAAGCACAGGGTGATGTTGGTGGTGCTCAATTTGAGGACTGGGGGGAAGACAAGACAAGGAGCAGTAGAGCTGAAATACTACATCCCAAAGTAGGTAAATAAATACAGGGAGAGGGGCTCCAGACAGTGTCTGTAAATAAAAGACTCATATTGTGGGTACCCTTGTTTGCGTAATATTCTGTGTTGTTTTGGATCTCCCTCTTTCCCTGCATGATTATTTTAGGTAGATATATTTTAGATCTTAGGACTGGGCTGTTTTAAGCACAAGGGTTCTTTGTGCATCAGTTTGTGGCCTCTAACCCAGCTCATTTAAAGCTGCTCTGGCACGTGCCCTTCTCTGCAGCCCAGCTCTCCAACATGAAAACACAACCCTTCATTTTAATCAGCAGAGAGTGAATCCAGTGCTAATAGCACTTAATTGTTTCTCTAAAATGCTCTCGGTTGGTTTTGGCAGCCAGGATGAAAACAATTCCAAATCCCATCAAAGGAGCTGATCCACACCCAGCATGTCCAGGGTGAGGGGTTGAGAGAAGCGTGGGGTGGCATCAGATCCTACACGAGGTTCTGTCATCCTGCCCTGCTCACTCCGTGATCTTGGAAGGTCCGAGGGGTAAAAGGAAAAAAAAAAAAAGGAATAAAACAGACACAGAAAATCTTGGTCCATGCCCCTGAAAATAATGTGCTGACGGTCTCTTCAAGCACACACCTCTATTAATCTTGACTTTCTTGAAGCCTGCCCGCTAGTTTGAATTTGTATGCGACATCAAACATACCTTTTCACATATGTTCTTTCCAGATTTTTTTTAACAGTTACTTAGCAGTTTATAGAAGGAAGTGAATGATCTCATCAAGCTGCTTAGAAATTAAAAAAAAATCTGTGCTTATTAATTATGCAGGATTAGTCTAATTATAATTCAGCAAATTAATTAGCGACAGAAGGTGTTCTGAAACATTGGAGTACATTTGCATGTTAAATGGAGAGGCTAGTCTGTAATATATGTAAATTTATGCATGGCTTCATAGTTTAATTTAAAAATTTGCAGCTGCATATGGTATGGGAGCAGGTGAAAAGTCAGTTTTAGTTTAATGATGCTAACAAACATTGGATGCTGTCCTGTCTTAGGGAAGGAATGCGCTGAATGCACCCCTATCTGCCAATCCATAAATCTGTCATAGGAATATAATGTTCCACCAATGTTCGGATTCAAGGTCATCTGTGCCTAGACCCAGAAGTACAATAGGTGCAAATCTGCCCTCTGAATAGCCCTGGAGAAGGGAGGAGGCAGAACGTGCCTGGATCCTGAGCTGCTGGGATGTAAATCTGCCTCTTTAGCAAATGAACGTATGTTTATTCCACAGAATCCCAGTTTGGGGACAGATCCGTTCACAAATGAGTGAGAGCTCTGGCCTGAGTGATATCCACTCTGGCAGGTGTAAAATGGGATCCCAACCTTGGTTCCATCCCTAATGTTCACCTCAGTGCAGCTCTGTGATCTCCTGGAGTCGCTGGGAAGTTATTTCCAAGTTCTGCATTAACTGCAGGGTGGGGAGTTTTTGTGTGCCAGGCTCTGCCATCTGGCAGCAACAGTAAAAACCAGCAGAGCCAGCAGAGAGAGGCCACTGGTGTAATTGGTGCTCACTGTTCAGCCTAGCATGGCTCAGCAGACAGGTTTTGGAGAGAGACGGCCTGGAAGGATGGAAGAGTCACAAGAGAAAGGAATTTTAGATTTCTCTCAGTATGGAAAAAAAAAAGAGGGGATTTGGATCTGTGCTCATTTAACACCTCTGTCAGCCTTTCTGGGATCTGTAGGGTTTACAAAGTAGATCTGGAGATAAATTTGCACTTATGCAGAGCTCTGAGGATGAAGTGATACCAAAAAAGACTGGATTTAAACAGGACTGCAGTGTCCTTGGGCCTGTGTTTGGTGACACAGCCCAGCTCCAAATCTTGTGTGTGCTGCTGATGGCGACAGGAGTGCAAAGAACAAGAATTTGGCCATGTTTTCCAAATCCTGCTAGGTGTTATGTGTGGAGGCCATGAGCTCTATTAAATTTGTGTCACTATTAAAAAGAACCAGTAAAATCCCAAGCGTGGACTTGCAGGAATGGGATGTGCTGTTGCCTGGAAAAGGCACCGAATTTCTCTGTGCCTCGACTTCCCTGGCCCTGAGATGCACAAAAGCGTTTCCTCCCTGCTGTCCTTTGTGCCTGCCCTCCTCAATAACAATTTCACAACGTGGCTGGGCCGTGCCCAGCACAGTTGGAGCCCACAGACACTGTAATAAACCAGGGAGTATTATCTGAAGGTCCCTTTCAACAGCCCGTCAGCCCAATCCTCTCCTCTATTACCTCCCTGCCTATCCACTTTTGATTATGCTCTGGCATTTGGGCCCGTGCCAAATGGCATGAATAATATGGATCTTACAGGATAAATAAGCTTTCAGCCATTGTCTTGGAAGTTACTGGAAAGTTTTGGTGTGGGAGGAAAGGGGAAAGCCCAAAGGATAAAGGGGAAACTGCTCAAATTGCAAAGAGTCCTCTAAAGACTTTTTGGAGAACAATTGCAATTACAAACACGCTGTTAGTGTTGTGTTTCATTTTCAATTCAAGCCCATAGAGTTCAATTATTATTTTCATTAATGGTGTCAGGTTTTCATCAGAGTGCACAAACAAGGAGGTTTTCCTTGGAGATTTTGGGTTTTTTTCCCCCTAGCAAATGTGGCCATGGGAAAGAAGTACATTGAGCAGTGAGAAACTGCCTGGGTACCTGGCAGGGCACTCTCCCCATCCTTTGCTTCTTGAAGATGGGATCATTTTGCAACAGAAGAAGCATTTATTTACCCCAAAGAGTGTGAATTGCAGTTGTGGGGTGTGTCCCTGCTCTGCATGAGGGGGACACAGTCTGCTTCAGAGATGAAAATTGTTAAGCATGTAGAAAATCAGCAGAAAAAAAATCAAGTTTTCTGACACCTTTGTAGGTTGGGTGACACATTGAAGGTTTATATTTGGTTGTTATTGGTTTCAAACTAAGCTTTTTTTAAAAAAAAAACAAACAAACCCACAAGATAAAGGGTGGAGAGAAATATGTTGTACCAGGCTGCAGAGAGAGGGGATATTTGAAGAGGAATTGTTCTGTGGCTGAGGAAAAGGACTGGAAGTTGGACATGGATCCATTGCTGTGGACTTGTGTGCAATGTTCTCTCCTGATCCAGCAGAAATACAGGATATTTTCATCCCGTGTCTTCTTTAATCCATTGCAGAGAGCGTTACCTACCCGAATGTGAGCTCAGAAATACAGGATATTTTCATCATTTTCATCCCGTGTCTTCTTTAATCCATTGCAGAGAGTGTTACCTACCCGAATGTGAGCAGGACATCTGGCATAGGAAAAAATTTATAACTAGAGGCAGTTTTAAGATGGGTTCTGCCATGCTGTAGCTTTAAGGTTA
Organism: Passer montanus; assembly: GCF_014805655.1. NCBI lineage: Eukaryota > Metazoa > Chordata > Aves > Passeriformes > Passeridae > Passer > Passer montanus. The sequence goes on from NW_024359056.1 coordinate 393,214, forward strand.
ATTTTTAAGTTGGTTAGATCTCTTGGACTCCCTTAGCTGACTCCCTAACCCTGTTTTTGTTCCTTTTTCACACCTGTCTCCAACACTGGCTTTTTTGAGCTCAGGGCCACAGGAAATCAGACACTTCTGCCTTCCACAGTTGGCATTGCAGGGATTAGGTCCTAGATAATATTCTCACATCAAAACTTAAACTTTAAAACTAAAATGGAAATTGGAGTGAGTGACTGCAAGAAAAGTCACTTAGAAAGGTCTAACCAGACTGAAGAAATTACTTTGAATCAAGGCAAGAGGATGGAGAAGTGTTACTGGTTTGTCCCATCAGGAAATGAGGTTTTTATTTGGTATAGGAATAACAGGCATAGTGTTAATCTGCTTTCTGGTTTGTTTGGTTGGTTTTTTTTGTTTGTTTTCTTTGGGTTTTTTTGTGTGTGTGTTTTTAGTTGGTTTTTTTTTTTTTTGGTTGGTTGGTTTGTTGGGTTTTTTTTTGTGCAACTGGAGTCTTTTTATTAAAAAAAACCCAAGTGACAAATGAGCAGCCAACTCCTCTTCTCCTGGCCTAGGCTTGGGATCTCATCGTCTGACTCCTGCTCCCTCCTCTCCCAGCGAATCTCTGACAGACTCAGAAAAGTCTCCTGACCTACATATGTTGGTTTTCACGTTTGTTAAACTGGGTTCACACTTTATGCACAGGAGTTTTGTGAAGATTAATTAGCTGCTGTTTGTGGAGTATCATATAAATACTGTGGCTCAGTGCAATAACCTCACTCATTTCTCACACAGTGGAAAGTGTACCTTCATTTCAAGTGCCTTTGTGCACTCCTGATCCCACACTGACTGTAACTCCTGCAAAAAAAATGGGAAGTTTTCTCATCAGCTCCCTAATAATACACACTGACATAATAGATCAAAATGACTCCAGAGATAAATATTCAGATTACAAAGAAGTCTTCCACTGTGATATTCATTAAAATCAGGATGGTGATATCAAATAAATGCAATTAATTGATTTGAAACAGTGACCTGCAAACCTGACCCTTTGAAAGGAAGGAATTTGGAGTTGTGTGGGCACTGGGTAGGGTTACTTGTCACACTTTTCTCAGAGGTTGCCATGCCAAGACACACACAGGTGACCTGAGGGGAGGACCTGACCTGATCCAGAATTCCCGTGTTCTGATGGAGTTGGAGTCAGGCCCTCACACAATAATAACACTTGTGCAGTTCACAGTATATTTTAATGTAATATTGTTGAAGTGACACTCATAATAACAACTTCTGGCCCCGTGTTCTGATGGAGTTGGAGTCAGGTCCTCACTGCAATAACACTTGTGCAGTTCACAGTATATTTTAATGTAATATTGTTGAAGTGACACTCATAATAACAACTTCTGGTTTTTTTCTTTGTTCCCTTTGTGACATTTTGGAAGCACTGAATTATTGAAGCAGAATTGCACTGTATCTTTATATTTTCATTAGATTTTGGGATGGCAGGATTTGCTGGTAGGCATAATCAGAATTATCCTATATGGTAGGCATGTTCTTATGCCAAAAAATCACTGAGGCCACAGCTCCAAATTCCACAGCAACCCCAAAAAAGCCAGAATTTTTTGCTTTACAAGGGAGAATTTTTTGTTATATCCAGAATTTTAGGTGTATCCAGAGGCTGTTCCCAACATACAGCCAATGTTGGACCTCTTGATACTGCACCTCTATTTTAATGAAGCATAAAAGGTGGATTGATTGATTGATTGATTGATTGATTGATTTTTTAAATTACACCTTCTGCTGCACGTGGGACTGAGATTTAGGGCTTCTGCCTAGTCCTGCTGAAGTCACCAGGAGGATTTTTCCGACTCCAGCAGGATTGATTAAGGTCAATTTGATTCTTCTCACTCATCTGAGGTGAATAAACACCCTCACAGGTGTGGAACATAGGTTCCAGTCCCAGCCAGGTACAGAACCTGATTATTTGGGCATAGACAGGCAAGATGGGACTGTGGGTCAAAAACTGCTTTGGAAACAGTTTAACTGATGCAAGACCTGGCTTTGTTTGCCCCCACCCTTTCTCCATGGCCATGCACCCTCAGCTGTGTTAGGAGCTCTCCTGGTGCTCCCCCACCAAGGACTGCTCAAGCTGTTGCCAAAAATTAGTTGAGATAACAGATCTGCCTTTGTACTGCAGTGGAAAAGGGGCACTTGAACCATTCCTCAGCTGAACAGCTCCCAGCAGGAGGAGCAGTAACTTTTAAAATAGCTCAGGAAAGAGGGAGGCAGATTTAAGGTGGCATTTTGGAGACCTCTCAAGTGTATCAGTCTGTACCCAGTGAGGTCAATGATGAGAGAGAGAAAACAGGAAGACAAGTCTGTACTTATATCTTAATTAATTTTATGTCTGTGCATTAATTCAATCAGCTTTTCTATAGCAATGCCAGAGTTTTCAGGGGTAGTTATTGAAATGTGTTTAGGTTTTCCCCCATCACCCTGGAGAGGGCCAAGGATGGGCCAAGGTCCCTTTGCTTGGCTGGAGCCAGAGTCACCTGCTAAACTCCCACCTAATTCTGTCCTTAGCAAGGCTAAAGATTGGCCAGAAACATTAAAATCAGCTAATTTGTTATAATAATTCTCTTTTTTAAAAATTATTATTATTATTTTTCATGTATACACAAGTTAAGGCCAAAAAGTTCCTCATTTAAGTGCCTTTAAATGAGACACTTCAGACACTGGCTAAAGTGTCTTATTTAAAGAAATTAATAAAATCTTTCTGCAATTCTCCTGCTACCCCTAAATCAGCTTCATTTAGTGCTAAACCTTCCCTCCTCTTCGCTCCCCCCAAGTCATTTTTATTCTAATGTTGCAATAAATATTAATGCCTTTCCCAGATGCAATATCTTAAAAAAAAATTACACATGCACATACACACATATCTATGTATATGGGTATGTATGTATATATATGTATGCACAATAATCTTCCAAATACTTCACACAGATGCCCACTTGCAGCTCAAATTTGACTGGAGGACCTCTGAAAAAGACAAAAAGAAAGGTGTGGCTCAACTGGGATAAAAAGAGGAAAAAAAGATAAAAATCCTTGCGTGGGCAGCTAAATGAAATTAAATCTAAATTTTGGGGTGATAAGAGGGAAATTGTCATAGCGCAGCTATCCAGGGATCTCCAACAAACATCCTAGCAAAATAAATATAAATTCTGCCACGATATTTAAGCAGTAAAAGAGAAACCAGCACTTTCTGAATTTTGTGATATTTTAATCAGCAAAAATGTCAGCATTTTGAGCTGTTCATCAATTCCAGAAAGTCCTGGCACCTCTAAGAGCCCTCAGTGGATCCCCAGGCTGGCCGGGTTAGGCAGGCAGGCTGAGCTGCGGGGCTCTGAGGCTGGGATGTGTTTGGTGCAGAGCACTCGGGGAGGGTGGGGAGCGCTCAGCGCAGCGCCGCGGCAGCTCAGGGGCTGGGCAAGTTTTGTTCTCCGGGTTTTTTAATGGCCATCGCCCCCCTCGGCACGAACCAGCCCGGATTTAATTGGAATCCAGCTTCATTTTCGAGTGTGCTGTTGGGTTGTGTTTGCTGGGGGTCTGAGCCCTGGTTTTCTGTAGGCGTTTAGCAGAAAAAGGGGATTTTTGTTCCTTGCCACGCCGCGTTGCAGAGTATGCTCGTGGATGCTGTCAGATGTACATTTGGAATTTTTACCTCTCTGTATCTGCCTTTTAGGGTTGTGTCACTCACAGTCCCCCAGGATCTGTCCTCTTCCCAAAATCAGCCCAGCTGACACAGCAAGTTCTCTCCCAAACGCTTTTCCCTACTCATTTTCTTCATTCTTTAGTTCATGTTGATAATTTTTCTCATCTCTATCAAAAGGGATGCAAGCATTCAAAAAATTAAAAAATAAGCTGGCCATTTTTCTGCTTGATTTATTTTATATTTCCTTAGAAGTAACAACTTGTGATTTTTTTTTGTGGTTTTCCTGCAGAATAATCAGCCAGCAGCTCATTGATTTTCATACAAAAGTTCCTTGTCTTGGCTCATTTTATAGTTTGGTTTCATTCTGGAGTTTTTCTTTGCACAGGCACATCTCCTATAAACTGTTTCTATATCTGAAAATATTCTTTTTTATATCTCTAAGAAGAGGGAAATAGAAAAAGGAGTGTTTGTGGGTAACATTTATGCCTCCCATTATCCTGGGAGTCTCTGAGGGTGCCAGCGTGCAGGGGATTTTTCCTTCTGAAAACGTTTTTATGGATTAAATCTCACCAAATCTTTTGTATAAAACAGGTCACAGGTTTTAGCATGGACTCGACAGGACTTATTTAATAAAATATATTCAGTTCAGTTCCCAGGGCTTGAAATTCTGTAGGATTTTTAGTTTGGAAGCCACGGAGGTGCCCAGGTCTCTGTTGGCAGAAGTTGCCCTCTGAGAGCATTGACACCTCTCTCCTGCTGAACCTCAATGTCCTGCTGAAGGGAGACCTGAAATGAGAAGGAAATCTGGAGCAAATAACACTCTCACCTTGAGAAAATAAACATTTTAAAAACATCTAATATATTTGTGAGATATTTAAGGGAATAATAGTTAAAAAGAGGACATTTTAATTGAAAAGGGTCCCCGGCCAGGGTGGATTTTGGGCAGTGGCTTTACATGATGCAATCTGTGTCTTTTTTGGGGTGAAGCTTCTGGAGGGGTTTGGTTTGTTCGAGCACCACACAAATGGATCCAGCCATGGCTTTTTCTTTGTATTTTGGCAGATGGAGGAGAAATCTTGTGGTGGGAGTAGTGCAGAGGAAGTGGCACTAACAAGGGGGAGCAGATTTCTGTGTTATTGTCTTGTGCTGGGGCTGGCTTGGAGGGTGTTGTTGGTAAACCCAGGAAATATCCATCTTTCTCCTTTAAAGTTCTAATTCAAGGCATGAATGTGTGAGTTCTGAAGGGACTTAGGGACTGCGGTAAAAAATCGTTGTCATAGTAACAGAAAGGGAAATAGGCCTGGCTCACCTGGGACTTTAACTTACTGCAAAAGCAGATTTATTTTTTTTTTAAAGGCAAGCACTCAGCAAGAGAAATAAATAAATAACTTGCTCTTTGTATTCGAAATCAATTCTTCAACTATTTATTTTTTCTTGTATATGACTCTTTTTCCTTCTAAATCTATCTCCAAGTCTTTGATTTATTTTTTTAATTATAATTGTTGCGGTTAAACCCAACTTGTCTGACAAATAGAAGTGGAAAAAAATCACAGGAATATTTTCACTTGCAACAGAGGATGCCAAAATATTTCTTGCTTATGCCTAAATTTTGAAGATTTGTTTGTTTTGTTTTTAATCCAACAACTGTGGCTTTTCACACAATTTCTTTACCTCTGAAATGTCCAGATTCAATCAGAAAACAAAGGGGTGAATCCTTTCCCTTGGTGGATGTGAGACAAAATTTGGTGGAATAGCTTAGGGAATAATTCCTGCTTAATTTTTCTAAATTCTAAAATCTCCATGCAGTGTTGGGTGAGTCACCAAACAGGCTGGAGATTCAACTTGGGTACATGACCAGCTAAACTCTACAGAAAAATAAACCATATGAAGATGGGTGTATGTGACAGAGCAAAAATAATTGGCACAAGAACTTTGTGGGATATTAATGGGTTTATCTGCTCGGACAGCGTGAGCTGTCATGTTTCACTTGAGCTCTTGCTTTCCTTATCCTCCCTCAAAATCTAGGTAGGAACAATCTGGGCTTTTGGCACTTTTGCTCCTCTGCTTTTGTGACAGGAATCTTCATCAGAAAGAAACCTCATCAGATTCTTCTCTGAGCTGTGTTTGCTCCCAGGTCTCTCATACATTCCAAGTCATTCCAAGGCTTCTCTGCCTCGGAGTTGCCCTGTTGGTTTTGTGGTTTCCACAATACCATTATCCTTCTATATTGTTTCATGGGAAGTCCCTCCAGACAGCCAAAGAAAGACCTTGAATGTGAGGGAGAGATAAGAAAGAGACTAAAATTTTGTGGTCAAACCTGCAGAGAGGGAATGGGTGTAGATCAGAGGAATTATGTTCACTTACACCACGGTGGATTTCAGTCACACTGGTTATGCTTTACCTGTTTTTTTTTGTAAATTCTGTTTATTAGAGTTTGGTTTGTTTGTGTTTTGATGAATTCTTGTAGTTCTGTAAGATCCACTATGATGGAAATAACTTCATATACATTTTAAACCAGAATATAACAACACCTTTTGCTGTGGTTAATAGAAGTGATGTGGCTCTTTCTCTTTCCAGATTCTTCCTAAAATTTTTTCTCAAGTGCAATCAGAATTGCTTGAAAACAGCAGGAAACCCAAGAGATATGAGACGGTTCCAGGTAAGTCTTACAAGGCTCAGCATTAACCTGTCTGCCTCTGTTCTTTTCCTTTCCCATCTCCTCTCTCCTACATTGCTCCTAACAAACATGATGACAATCTATGAAAAGCCATATCAGACAGCGTTAAAGTTTTCCCACATTTGTTGTGTTTAAACCTTTTTTTCCCTTTTTCTTTTTTTTCCCTTCCCTCTTTTTCCACCCTGAATCCCCAGGGGAAGTGCTGTACTGTACCAAGCAGCAGTGGATATTTGATTTGACACCCTCGGGCAAAGCACTCGCACATACAGCTGCCCACAGCAGGGATCGTGCTTGTGATATTTAGATGCCTCAGAATTTTTCAAAGTAGCTCTGTACGTGCTACACAAGCAACCTCTTCATTCCCTACCTCTTTGCCTGTTATTTTTTGCTTTCTAACACTCTCGCATCCTCCCTTCAGCTTCTTTAAAAAACCACAACAACAAACCAAGAAGCCAAAATAGTGATGGTGACTTTAAGTGGCTTTAAGCTCTCCCAGCAGCGAGGGCGACCAGCCCGTGGGGCTGCGAGCGGCTGCAGGGCACGGTGAGCTCCGGCTGCGGAGCAGGGGCAGCGCGGCCGGGGGACAGGAGGGGCTCCCTGCCCTGTCCTTTCAGGCAGTTCTGTTCCTAAAGCTCTGTTCCTAAAGCTCTGCTCCTAAACCTCTGTTCCTAAAGCTCTGTTCCTATAGCTCTGTTCCTATAGCTCTGTTCCTGTTAGGGGATGGTGCGGCTCGGGCAGCCGGGACAGGAGGGGCTCTCTGCCCTGTCCTTTCAGGCAGCTCTGCTCCTAAAGCAGTTTCCCGGTATCTCAGCCCTGTTAGGGGATGGTGCGGCTCGGGCAGCCGGGACTGCGCTGCCAGAAGGGAGGAAAGCAGGGCTGGGGCTGGCTCTGGGCGAGGCTGAGGCACAGCGAGGATTCTGCACCCCGGCCCTTCTGGGTGACCTTTGATGAGCCATTTCCCCCTCTTTTCATCTCCGATTCCAAACGGGGTTGCTTACATGAGCTTCCTCATTTATAAATGGGGTTAAAACTCCACAGGAGTTTACAGAGTTGCTTCAGACTTTCCATCAAAATGTGTTCTCACAGAAAGAGTGATTTTTATTTTTCTTCCGCTTCTGCGAGCAATGAAAAATTTAATAATTGTAAAAAAAAAAAAAGTTTCAACTTTTACGAGAAATCCTGCAAAACAAAATCTTCTGAAAGCTCAGAAAAATTAAAGAAATGCAAGAAAAAAAAGGAAGAAAGTTTTATTAGCTTTTTGTTTGGATCATGAAGAAGTTTAAAGAAAAATTCCTGACCAACCTAATTTTTTTCACCAGTAGTTTAAAGAGACCGCAGTGACTTTTTCACTCTGTGTTTTTTAGAGATGATAAGACATGAGAAAAAAAGAGGTGCTCATTGTTAGGGAATTTATACTGAGTTTTTTTTCAAGTGGCAATTTCCATAAAGAAAAGAACCAGCAATTAGTTATCATCTGCCAAGAACACTAAGAAATCTGGAAAGCAAAAGAAAACCTCTTTTACAGCATGTAAACACATCTTGTTGGCTTTTGGAGCTAGCAAGAAGAACTGATTGTGGAATGTCAGGAAACATAAATAATCTCCTTTTTTTTGGAGGGGGGGGATTGTGCCCAGGGCTCCCCTGATTAACACCTGGGGACCTGAGCACTGCCATAATACACAGAATATTGGTTGCAACTGCTCTGGACCCAAACACATCAGAATATTGGAGAAATTCAGCTCTGATTTCAAGCCCATGCTGGCTGCTCCCAAAAAATCCTCAAAGCCTTGATTTCCATCAGATGCTGAGCTGAAGGAGGAGTTTGGATCAAACTTTTTGGTGGGGGCAAAAATTTCTCTGTGGACTTAGCATTATTCTTGGTGTCACCTCGCCCAAATGAGGATGTGACAGAGCCCAACAACTTCAGATGTCCAGGGAAACCTTTAACAGGGAAAGAAAACCAAATCCTGCAGTCATGTGGATGAGGATGGAATTCCTTCATTCCTCAGCCCATCCACCTGGCAGCTCTCCTGCATGGGAGAGAGCCTGGCCTTGCTTTTGATCTCTGTCCCAAAATCAGCACTTTATTGAGGAGAATGAGCTGGGATAGACTCCTCAGCTGGGTTTTCTGCCTCCAAACATGCCAAGCTGGGAAAACAGAGCCAAGTGAAACTGCAGGGTTCTGTTTCTCTGGGATAACTTCAACTCCTCCTGCACGTCCAGTCCATGGGAGTTCGACCCCTTTGAGCCTCAGAGTGAGAGTTCAGTTAAGGCCCCCAAATGAATCAAGATCAGGCTTTAAAACCATTAAGTTCACTTTACTTTTTATCAATTACCCCCCCCCCACCCCCAATGTCAACCTTTTTCTCAGAATTACAGAATAAAAACCTTTGAGACAAATCGCGGAATTCTTGAGGTTTTGAGTGAGAGCAGGATCTTCGTTCAGGCTGCTTCAAAGCTGGACGCATGGGTTGCTGAGCTTTGTTCTGGGCTGCAGAGGTCAGTGTGGATAAAAAACACAAAAAGTGGCTCAAATGGCTAAAATTTGACACCTTGGGAATAACAAAGCTCCATGTTCCAAAGCAAATTAGCCATGATGAACAGTTAGGACAATGGGCAAAGACAGCTTGTTGTCTGTCTGCCTGCTGGTTTCTAAGGATATCATCATTACTTATCTGGACACAGCCAAAGTTAGGACTGTTCTGAAACACTCCAGTGGCTTCTGGACACTTCTTTTATTTTTGGTTGATTTTTGTTTGTTTGTTGTTGAGTTTTCTGTTTTAAAATTTTGATAAATTCTTTTTGCCTGCTGCTTGGACATGATCCGTCAGCAACCCTGAAAGTCAAAAGTGAGGGAGAAAAAATTACTTTAAAATATTACTGGTGTGTTTGCACACTTTGGACATGTTAATTTTCATTTTAATTGTTAAGATATTCACCAGGCAAAGTAATGAATGTGCAGAGTTGTCTGTTAGGTTTGAAGGGGTAGTTGTGCATCCTGCCAGTGCAGAAACCTGTGAGCAGAGTAAAAGCAGGGTCAAAACCCACAGTGCAGCAGAGTGGTTTATTCATTTCACTATTTAATTCATCATGTTTCAGTCTTAGGCCATATCTAAGACTTCTGCTGGTTTTCTCCCAGTAAATTATTTGTACAGCTGTTGTTATTAAGTCCCTCCTTTTCCAGACACTTCCAAGCACTTCACTTTCCTTATGCAAACAGAATTCTGCAGCAATGCTCCTCTAAGTGTGTTTTAATTCCTATCTATGTTCTTCTGCAGAACCAAATATTTTTATTTTCAATGGAGTAGTGCTTGTCAAACCTCCAGGAGACATCAGGATATTCCTTTTCTTCTGTGGTTATTAAACAAAACAGCAGAGAAAATCCTTCTACCAAAGTTCTCATTTAGATCACTACTGAAACCTGGGCCTGAAAGGGCCTCTTCCAGCACCATCTTTGGTCTTTAATAGAGCCTGAATGAAAGCCCAAACCTGAGGCTTTGTTGATGAGACACAAGTACAAATATGAGATGTGGAAATAGTGCCTTACAATGCATCCTACTGAGTTTTCCAGCACGGAGCAATGGTTACTCATGACTGGAAACGTGTCAAGCTAATGCTTCTGATTAAAGATGGGTGTGAAGCTGCACAGTTTGGGCTTGGCTTGGCTCATCCCCAAAGCTCCAAGGCACTGGGATCCAGTGTCCAAGCCTGGCCCCAGCCTCACTTCCAGAGCCAGTACATGATTTAGATATTTCATACTATACTGGTAATATATTAAGATAAATTAAATGTTAGGTTTCACATGCATCATTAAAAAAAAAGGGGGGTGGGGAGAGAAAGGGGAGGAAAGGCTACATTAACATTGTGTTGTAAATTTAATGCAGCTCCAGATGCCTGAAGAGTTGTGGGGTTTTTTACTATAATTCTTTCATTTGGAGAGCAACACCAGCTGCTGTGTGATCCTCTTGCCTTCCTTCTTTAACCAAATGCAATGATTTTGTGCTGTTGAAAACTATGTTTTACATCAGAAGTTAAGGAATGTGTGATCATTATTTTTGTGAGTTTTTTCCCCCTGTAGTAACATGATTTTATTGTGAATCACTACTTCAATGTCTGTCAGTGGCTAAAGCAGGGAAACAGCCTCTTTTTAGAACTAAAGGGAAGGGAATATTTCTAGAACTAAGGGGTACTTTCATAGTTACTTGATGGCTGCCCAAAACCCACGGAGATAGAGCAGTATGTACTTGTGAATTTAACTGAAACAAATATTGGCTATTTATAAATTAAAATATTTCCAAATAAAGCTGGTGGGTGGAAAACTGAGGCAAAAATCATCCTGAAATCACTTATTCAAACACAGGGTTTGAGCTCAGCTCCTCTGCAAATTGAGTTTACATAGGTATTGTTAGTTAGGGCTGTGTTCTCAGCGAGGGATTCTCCCAGGAATGGAACTTAAAATAAAAATAAAACCCCCCAAAACTATGCCCTCCATTTAATGGGGAATTCTCCTGCAGAACTTGATGGAAGCCCAATGATACTTTAATGGTAATGACTGGTGTGTAAAGGGGGACAATAATTCTGTAGAATTAAGATGAGGCTCTTCAGCTGAAATGCTTCAGCTGAGACCTGGTGCTCACACATTAGGCTCCTGTTGATTGGGAATTCGGTTTCCTCCAGGAGCACAGTCATTAAACAGGTCCTGCAGTGCCAGGGAGGGTATGAGGCAGCAGACACTGGTTCTAACAGTGGTCAGCTTTGAACCAATGTCCTTTTTTAGGAGCAAAACGAGAAAGGTCAGTAATTGCCCTCTGTTTTCAGCAGAAAACATGACATGGAATGTTTCCTGGCAGGTACCCCCCTCCTCTAGATGCTCTAGGGAGGAAGAGAAAGGAAAAATAACAAGGTGCACCCCTGGGGAGGTTTCCTTCCTGACCTCGGAGTGGTTGGATCAGTTCATCATCAGGCACGTGAGCAAAGCTGGCTGGGGCTGGGATTTCACCCAGCTCGCTCTAATCCAGAGCTCTGAGGGGTCTGTGTCACTCAGGGAAATGGAAAATGATTAAGAGGGGTGGGATGATATTGGGAGTTAGGAATGTAGGCTGTAGGAAGCAAAAAGGATGGCAAGGATAAAACATAACTGCTGTGAATCGGAATCCTGCTCAGGCTGATGGGGAAGGAATGTGCCAGAGACCCCCGTGGTCAGGCTGGGATATGGATAGGGATCACTGGACTGCTGGTAGAGGCGAATACTACATGGAATAATCATGATGGGGGACTACTTTCCCAGGTAGAGATTGCAAAACAAATGCAGCTGGTGTCAGCAGAGCCTGGGCCTGTTACTGGAGGGGGCAGATTTCTTCATCGGGTACTGACTGAGCCAACAAAAGGTGATGTTATTTTATATTCTGTGTGAGTAAGGGAAGGACTGACTCAATTGCAAGAGAAAAAGTACTCAAGGAGCTTAATATGCTCAGATCTGAAGGCCAAATATCCATGGGGAAAGAGAGTTCCCAGAGTGATGTTTCATCCATGAAAAACAAACCACAGATGAGATCCACTCAGTCTCAGACTGCCAGCAGTAAGGAGGTGGATTTGTTGTGTTGGGCCCCTCTGATTTCTTGTTTGGGTACAATACACTGGATTAGCTACAGGCAAAGGAGAGCAAAATGACATTGGAACAAGTGCAGGAATAGGTCATTGAGGGGACAGGGGCTGGACAAGAGCTTGGCTCAAATACTTGCACTGAGGAGGGGTGGAACTGCTCTCTGAAATTACCCTCAGGAAGGTCAGGAAGGGAAATAATAATTGTAAAGCTAATGTTAAGTATAAACTGACTAGGAATAAATTTAGGCTGCAAGCCATAAATTCCCTCTTCACCAGGCTTTAAAACAAGATGAGTGTCAAAGGCAGAAGGTGGAAATGGTTGCAAATGATTTTAGAAAACAGCTCCATGGTTTGGCTGTGGATGATAGCAGGAGACAAGGTGTCGGTGACCCAGGAGTGGTGTCCAACCCCTGTGTCCCAAGAACCTTCAGATTCCCTGGGGTGAAGGCTGAGTTTGCTGTCAGCCCCCAGTCTGCAGGCTCAGGGCCTGGAGAGGATTTCCCAAAGAATTCCATGGAAGTTTTGAGGAGAGTGATATGGCATTTTCCACATTGTTTATCTTATTCCTAATCCAACTCTGAGGCAAGCCCATCCTATCCAGGCTCTCCTCCTGTGTTACTCCCTCAACCAAAATTCCTGTTGACATCAATGGGAGCCCTGTCCAAGTCCAGACAGCAGGATGAGGCCTGACATATTTTCTTCCCCTCAGCTGGAAAATAATAATAATAACAATAATAACAATAACAACAACAATAATAATAACAATAATAATAATTTTAAATCCTCATAGCAGTTTGTTGTTTTTTTTTAAGAAGTTAAAATAACATGGTGCTGTGACTAGAGAGTTACAAGGGAAAGTGCATCAGGAATGCAATATTGTTTCCAGATGTACAATGTCATAAAGAATTTTTTCCACACTTGGAATGGTAACAGGAATTTTTTGAGAGAGATCATTTACACAGTGATGAGATATGTTACATGTAAGTAAATGCCTGTATGCCTGGAATGTTTGTACCATATGTCTAAATAGGTGTCTGTGACTGATACAGATTTTATATCTGGGGATGTGAATGGATTTGCATATCTGTGATTTGAAGAGCAGCACACTTTAGAATACAAAAATACTGATATAACACAGTTGGGGGAGGGAAATTTGTAGTACCCAGGTGAAGGTTTGTAAAGAAACACAACCCCCTGAGCTGTGCAGGGAGGTGAAAGAGGGGCAGCAGAGCTCAGAGAAGCTGAGTTTAAAGTGCTAAAGACACTTTGGCTGGATGTCACGGGAGGTGAACCCTCCCTGTGGGTTCTGAGCGAGGATTGCATTACAGAAACCCACCTGGGAAACAAAAATAATGTGGAGATACAGCTCGGGCATTTCCCCAGGACTGCTGGGGAATCACTGCTTTATGGCTGTGGCCTCTCAGCTGATAAGAAGACCTTTGCAGATTGGCAGGGAGAACCTCAAGGAGTGTGAAAACAGCTTAGAATCCTGTAATCCCCCCAGAGTTCTGAGGGAGATGGGATCTGTGCTTGGGAGGATGAAGGAATAACACATTGCCCTCTCTATTTCCTTCTTGTTTGCTGTGCTCTGAAACCTCAGCAGAGGTGACAGTTTGGTCCAGCTTCTGGGTGGCACAAAATCTTAAGTTTTTATGCTGTCTGTGCCTAAAATTTGGCCCTCAGGCCCACTTACCAGAATCCATGGCCTACCTGATCTGTTTTGTTGTTCTCAGATCATTCCCTTTAGAATAAATTTTGCATTAACAAATGGTAGTTGGAAAAAGATCATCCACTGAGAATAGGCAAAGAAGCCAAATTATCATACACAAGAAGTGGTGCCATCAGGGCAGGAAAAGAAAAACTCACCAGAACCATTCACCAGCTCTGTGGGCAAAAGTGGGCAAAAGTCAGAATTTAAATCTCCAGGGAAGTTTGCACATCACCTTTCATCAGCACTAAAAACAGGGCTTTTTAAAAAGGGCTTGGACTATTTTACGACGTTGGGAGAACAAGTGTTGTTGATAAATATGTGTTCAGGAGGGTACTGGCAAAAGTGCATAGAAATGGTTAACAAGGTAATGGTAAGAAATGTTGACCTTGATTTGTTTGGCTAAGATGTAAAGATTTTTGAAGGTCAAAGGTGTTCTTGTGTAGTGTTTTGGAGTCTAACTGTGTCTGACCCTCTAACATTAAGCTGCTGTGGCCTGCAGTTTTGAAGAGTGAAGCAAACCAGGGGGAAAGAGGGAAGGGGGAGAGAACAGGAAATGGAGTGAGGTGTTTCAGGAAGTTGTCAGGAGTTGACTGATTGATTCCAGATGGAAAGGGTCACCCTTCATGACCCAGGAAATACTCACTGGGGGAAAGCAGTTGGCTTGTGAAAGGGAAGGGCCTGGGAGTTAGAGACCATGGTGGAATGCACATTCCTCCTCCTTTTATCCATAAAACATTGGTTTTTAATCTCCAAAATAAAAAAATGTATTGTGATCTCCATCAGGCAAGAGGGAACAGCTGGGGCAAAGTGAAGAAATTCAGTCATTTTGATGTCCATGATCTCATGTGTCCTTTCTCCACACCATGGATGAGGAGTTGGGTGGTGGTATAGCAATGACAAAGGTCTCTGCTGCAATTGAGGTTACAGCAAAAAAAGTCCCAAATTTTGAGAAGGTTCTGCTCCAAATCTGAACTTTGCATCTCGTCCTGTCCACAAGAATGCTGTCGTTATTTACCCTGGGTCCCCACCTGTGACAGGCCAAGTGGCTCTGACCCTCCTGTCATGGATGGGAGAGGTGGATAAAAATGGAACCACACATGGAGAGAGGTCTAGAAGTGCATCTTCCATTCCTGCTGGCTCGGGGAGCAGAGGATGCTCAGCACTTGTCTTCTGGACTGGTTCTTGCCATTACTCTGCCATTGCTGTGGGGGTCTCTACATCTCCTACCAAAATGTGGCTCTTGTGCTGTGCACAACCTAAATGGGGATTCCAACACTGACCTCTGCTCTGGGACAGTGACAGGACCCAGGGAACAGCTGGAGCTGTGCCAGGGAGAGCAGGGAAAGGTTGGATTTTGGGAAAGGTTCTTCCCCCAGAGGGTGCTGGCACTGCCCAGGCTCCCCAGGGAATGGGCACAACCCCGAGGCTGCCAGAGCTCCAGGAGTGTTTGGACAACGCTCCAGGGATGCCCAGGGTGGGATTTTGGGGTGTCTGTGCAGGGCCTGGGGCTGGGCTGGATCATCCCAGTGGGTCCATTTTCCACTCAGGACATTCCATGATTCTGTTCTATGTGTAAACACTTGAAGTCTGCCTCTATTCTCTCTTCCTGGGAGCAGGTGGGTGTGTACTTATCCCACTCGTGTGAGTGAGCTCAGAGATATCTATTCCACAGTGTAACTGTATATACAAGACACACTTTTTATTTACATTTGGTTGCAATTTAAACACTTGTCGTAAATATTTCAGGCACTGGAATAATTCAGGCCTATTCCCCTTTGCCACAGTGTGTTCTGGGCTGGCCAGTGAGAGACTAAAATTTATTTCCATTGTTTAAGGGAAAATAATGAAGTGCATCTGAGTGGGCTCAGCTATGTCATGCAGGAAACGTTCCCTTTGGATGGAGTCACACCCCACCCTAATGGGAATGAGGAAATCAGTTGGCACACAAAAGCAACACATTCTGTGACAAGAATGCTTGAGAAGTATAAGAGTACAGGATGACAAGAGCCTTTTGGAATGAATTAGAGTTGTCTCGAGAAAGAAAGTATTCTTTAAGCTCGCCTAAGCCTGGGGAGGGCAAGGTCTCTCCTGCTCTGTGCTGGATAGAGTTTTATCAACAATTAGAGCTTGACATTCTCTTACCTCGGCTGTGACATCTGAGGCTGTGAAAATCCATGAACACATCCAGGGTTTGACTCTCCATGGCTCTGCATTGCTGTAGGTGTGGCAGTGGGATGGAATTAAGCTCATTTACACCAACTAATGGTCAAAACCACTCAGTCAGAGGGCATTTTCTTTCAGGAGTTAAAACACTGTTTGTTTTTCCCAAAAGCTTGTGGTTTGAAGTCACACATCTTTATCTGGATTGATGGGATTTAGAGCTTTGGATACTGTAACTAAAGTGGGATTAATTAAAATATACAGTTATTTCCTCTAAGAGTTAAGATTGGAGCCCAGTCTTGGACGTTGAGGTTAAAAACCTACTGCTTGATTTGGGGTCCTCAGGCTCAGATGATTTTTTAGAAGGCACCATGCACTCCCATATCAAAGCCAGGCATGATATTAGGTCCTGTTTTCATGGAGTTTCCATCCTGCAGGAGCTGGATCATTATACAACCCAAAGGATGCAGTGTTAAATACAATTAATGCACTGAATGAAGGTTGAAAATATTTTCTCCCCCTCTTAAACCCCTGCAGGGTGTGCTGCCATTTTGCAAAACAAGGCTTTAGCTGAACTGAATAATTAATCCTTAACAAGTTGAATTTCAAATAAATCGTTTTCCTTCTCTTTCTAAATATCCAGGTGGTGCTATCAACAACAGTGAATGTGGATGGGCATGTGCTGGCAGTGTCTGACAACATGTTTGTGCACAACAACTCCAAGCACGGGCGGAGAGCAAGAAGGCTCGACCCCTCGGAAGGTGGGAGTTTTGTCTGGAGAGCAGAGCAGAAATTACCCATTCTTCCATTTCTGTTTGTTTTCAGGAGGGAAGGAGAGCTAAGGGGGAATTGCAGAGCCTCAGGGGGTTTGGAGAAGGCAGAGGCAGGAAAACAGTGTCTACTGCATGCAAAATATGATCCTCCTCACATCTAAGGGACTGACTCCCCATCCCCCTGCAATTTATTAATTAGTATGTACTGCAAAGATGAAAAACACAGAAACACCAAGTATTATCTAAATTTCAGCCCTCTCATTCAGCTGGGATAGATTTGATTTCAGGCAAATTAGGCAAGATGACATCTTAGTTAAACAGAGCCGTTCCAGCACAAGATGTGTATGAAAAAGTGTCACTGGTTCCCTTAAACAAACTGTGCACGGAGCCTAACGATGCGCAGAGGGAGCTGACACTAATTGATGTGAGTTTGTTTGGCTATGCCAGACTCATGGCCAGCTCCAGGATGGGTTGGGGACTGTATTCAAGCAATTACAAATTCTTGTATCTGTTAAGTTTCAAAATGCTCGGCCCCTCCTCTCCCTCTTCATTCCCAAAACATTCCACCTCCCTCACGCAGACAGTGCTCAAAAACTACTGGAAAATGCTGGAAAGTGCTATCAGTGCCTGCTTTTCCCTCTCCTGCAGCCACTGAAAGTGAGAAGAGCTGGTGATGTTAGTAGAAAAGACAAGCAAGGATATTATTTCATTATAATGTTTTGCTGCCCCACTTCTTAACTGTGCCCTGTATCAACCTAAAAGAAGAATTAATGAACTGGAAGAAAATGATTGAATCAGTAAAGAATTCAGAGTGGTGTTAATTCTCCCCCAGCGGGCAGTGAAATGGTAGAAGGAAAATCCCAGGATTCCTAGCCTAGGAAGCCATCCAGTTTTTCCTTGACTGATTGGATGTGATTGACTGGCTGTTCAAAGGAGTCTCATGTTTTTGGAGCACTGCCAAAGTTCCCCTCCACCTCTGACCCTGTCAACATTGGGAATGGAGTGATGGATTGACTTTGGTTATGGCCTGGAAACCATATTGGGTTCCTGATGGGATGCATAGTCCATAGGCCTTGAACATATGGAAGAGAGAAATAAAAAAAAAAAAAAAATAAAGGCTCTGTAAAATCAAGAAAATTATTAGAAATTATCTCCTGATAGGAATTGGAGGAGACATTTGATATTCCCATATCTTCTTTCACCCATTGATAAATGCAATGAATGTGACTCTACCTTTTTTCCACAGGGTTTGTCTGTGGGATCATATGCTAATCAGTGGGTGTCATTTTGTTTTTTTAAGCAGTCTCTGCACAATCATTTAAACATTTCATTTTTACACCCACTACAGTTGGCCTATTAGGCTTTAATGACACGATCTTAAGTGCCAGTAATGAATAGGCAAGTAATTAACACTTGCAAGGCAGAAAACACTCCTTTATTTATTTATTTATTTATTTATTTCTCAACATTCTGGGGGTTGTGGAGTGGTGAGAAGCCTTCATGGGTGAATGGCTAGAAGGGACCTGTCCTAGGCCTCTGCTAGCAGTGGGAATTCAGGAATTCCCAGGTGTGGATGGGTGGAGCCACTCTCAGCTGCAGTTTTTGCATCACTTGGGATGTTTGATGCTTGCAGGAATTGCTCCAGGGATCTACACCCAGGCCTCAAAACTGTTGGGGGGATGAAAAATGACACCTTAAAGAGTTGTTTGGATTGTTTTTTGTTCTTGTAGCCACGCCCTGCATCAAAGCCATCAGCCCAAGCGAGGGGTGGACCACGGGGGGAGCCATGGTGATCATCATTGGGGACAACTTCTTCGATGGGCTGCAGGTGGTGTTTGGGACCATGCTGGTGTGGAGTGAGGTGGGTACAGCTGCCCCTCTGCCCCTGAGCTGGGGAGACTTCCCTTTTCTGAGGAGGAACGGGGTTAATTCCTGTTCCTGTTCCATGGTGCTGTGTGAGGTGGGACATAGAAACCTGTGTGAAGGGAATTTAAGGAATGTGATTTCCTTGCTCTGTGATATTATTGATTGATACCCAGAATGGAACTGAACAATTCTAGGTGTCTCTAAAATCAAAGAAATTATTCGAAATTGTCTCCTGATATGAGCTGAAGGAGACATTTAATATTCCCATATCTTATTTTACCCATTGATGAACTTAATGAATGTTACTCTACCAATTTTTCACAGGGTTTATTATTTACACAGGTTTATTTACATAAACAAAGGTAGAAAAATAAATAAAGGGTTTAAGTTTGGGAAGGAGAAAAAAATCCATCTGGGCCCAGGAATAAGCCATCAATTAACCAATGGGCTTAACAGTACAAGTTTCTTAATGACAATTTATCCTAAAATGTGTGCTCCTCTCCCTGGAGGCTAGGATCTAACCCAGGTGTATCCCTCTGCTGCTCTATATTGATAATTTTTTTTTTAAAAAAGAGTTTTTACTGCAGCCTGTGGTGGCAGGACAAGGGAGAATGGTTTTAAAGTGAACTAGGGTAGAATTGGAAATGAGGATGACATTTTTTATGGTGAGGCCCTGGTACAGGTAGCCCAGAGAAGCTGTGGCTGCTGCATCCCTGGAAGTGTCCAAGGTTGAGCAGGACTTGGAGAAATCTGGGATAGAGAAAGGTGTTCACTGGGAGTGGGTCTGGATGATCTTTAGGGTCCTTCCAACCCAAACTTTTCTGTAATTTACTGGTGAACAAAAGGGCAGAACAGACCCTGATGGTGCCTCTCCTGTTGCTGTTCCCAGCTGATCACCCCTCACGCCATCCGCGTCCAGACGCCTCCGCGGCACATTCCCGGTGTGGTGGAGGTGACATTATCCTACAAATCCAAACAGTTCTGCAAAGGAGCACCAGGCAGGTTCATTTACACAGGTGGGTGCCTGGGATTGGGGCTGCAGGAGCTGTGCTGGTCATTGGTGTTGACAACCCTTGGTTTGATTAATTAATTAATTTATTAATTCACGCTCTTGCTCGTCCAAGGCCACTCTGGCAATGGTGCCATTTGGGGGTGTAAGGAGGAGGTTTCATAAGGCATTTTTACTGCACATTAATATATTTCCCAACTGCTGTCATAACATATTCTGCCTACAGAATATACAACCAAATACTTACGTTCAACCAGATTATATTTGAGCTTTTCTTTTCTTTATTTTTCTTTTTTTGGAAAGAGTGCCACTAACACTGTTTGAAACTGTTGGAAAGATTAATGTAAAAATTAGCTATACATTTCAAGGGTAAATCTAACTGGCACAGTGAGGCTCTTGTGGGAGCTCATCTGTGTCCTGTAATGTGCCTTTATGTCAGGCTTCAGCAAAGTGTGCTGTGCTGGCACTGCTGCACTTCTGGGGCTCTCAGTGTTTACACCCCCAAGTGCTCTCACCCAGGGGTGCTGCAACCCGGCCATCAGCCTCCTCTCCTCACCAAAATGGGACGTGTGGACTTTTCCATAAGGTTCCCACATGGAAAATTCCTGTCAGAGTGAAGCCAGCAGGATTCTGTAGACATGTAACCACGTGCTGGAGAGTACAGCAAAAACCCAGAGAAATGGCTGAACCAACTTCAGCACATGAAGTAAGAGATGAAATACTTCAAATGAGAAATAAAAACCTGTTTTTAAATCACCACATCAGGATCTTGGAAGCTCGCTGTTATCTCCTTGCTTGGCTTAGCTGGGAGAAAGTGGCTAAAAATGAGGAATGGGAGTGATGGACCAGCCCAGAAAATAAAACTTTAATAATGAAAATAACAAAACATGGCAACCACAGGGTACAGAGATTCCAAAGGCTCGTGGGCAGGGCAAATGCAGTCAGGTATAGGGGCATCTGAGGGCAAAGGTCCAATTGTGAACGTGAACTCAGAACAGGAAAAAGAGAAAAGAAAATTATATAAGGAAAAAGATATAAGAAAAAGATCCTGAACCAACAGAGCAAAAGAACAGGAAACTTGATATGTAGGGTAGAACTATTAGCATACTGGCTCCCAAGAACCCACAGTTCCCACTGTGAACCAGCTAGGTGCCCCCCCTCAGTGTATCATGGTCTGAGGTCAAAAACCTCTCTAAAAGCATCTGAGGTGAAAATCTCAACAGGATGAGATCCCACAAGAACACCCAAGCACTTGGTCCCCGTGTGTGCCTTCATCCAGTGAGGATACAGGTTGCACACATCCCTGTTCTGAATTGCTTTCCTTTCATCAGCTGCTCCTGGAATAAAAAGACATTTGTTCTCTGCTGCTAATCTTGCTGTAGCCTCATATTCTGCTTTTAATACGACACAAATTCAAATTCTCTGCTGCTGTAAGTGGTTCTATTATAGTTCCCCTGGCTTTAATAACACACCACTTTATGCCAGCTGAGGGCACATCTTGTAGGCTTTCCTAGTTCAGCTTTGATCACAGCTCTGCATTTACTTTGTCACAGAGATGCTAACCTGGAAATGTGTATATCAGGGAGATTTGGAACATAATTTTCCTTGCTGAGCAGAAATCCTCCAGGGGTTACCTTGTCAGAGCAAAGCAATATAAAATCATCTGTGGGAGAGGCTGGGCTCTGGGTTGTGCTGTATCAGCCTCCGTGCCAGGATCCAGGGATGGGAAGGGGCTGGTTTGCTAAATCTTGTAAGGAGATTGAAGCTCTTGTTTTCTGCTTGTGAGAAACAACACTTACAAGGATGCAGAGAGCTCTATAAATTGGAAGAGTGAGTTCCCTTGGACAGAAAAAGCTGAGGTGACAAAGCATTTCCTGCTGTCACTGCTTTAGCCTGTGAGAGGCATGGGGAAATAGAGAATTCCAGGATCTGAGGGGGCTGGCAGGAAAACCAGAGAGGGACCCTTCATCAAGATCTGTAGTGACAGGACAAGGAGTAATGGGCTCAAACTGAAAGAAGGGAAATTTAAGTGAGATTTACAGAGGAAATTCCTCACAATGGGAGTGGTGAGACCTGGCACAGGTTTCCCAGAGAAGCTGTGCCTGCCCCATCCCTGGGAGTGTCCAGTGCCAGGCTGGACAGGGCTTGGAGCATCCAGGACTAGTGGAAGGTGTGACTGCCCATTGCAGCAGGGTAGAACAAGATGATTTTTAATGTTCCTTGCAACCCAAACCATTCCATGATCCATACTTAGGTGCCTTTTCTCTGTTAACACCTTAAGCGTTGGGCAGCCCACTGCAAAAACTGCCCTCCCTCTGCAGCAATTTTATGGGTTCAGAATATTTCTAGAGATATCCAGGCTTTGATTCTCCTATTTTCCCTGTGCTGTGCTTTGTGGGGTAAGCCCAAGGCGAGCTGCAGAGCTGTGATGAGGAGTGGCCCTCAGATGTGGCCCTTTCCCACATCCCCCAGGGTGATACCAGCACGAGCTGCTGCCACTCCTCCTGCACAGTCTGAGGGGCTGTGACGTGTGGTGAGACAGGGAACCCTTCCAGGGTCAGCACTGTGCTGGCTGGGTGTCACAGCCAGGCCCTGCAGAGAGGGCTGAGCTGATGCAGACAAGTGTCCTGGCAGAACTTGCTCAGCTGTGAGAATTCTTCTTCCCTTCCTATTCCAGCAAGCCAGAAGAGCTGTGTTTAAAATGAAAACACAGGTTTTGAGGGGTAAAGAACATGAAAGAGGAAGCACTGTCCAGACTCTGAGCCTCACATAAATAAAGTCAGGTAGTTGGTGACACATTTAGATCCGTCCCTACTCTTATACAACAAATCTGTTGTTAAAACAGTAGTGCTAGGGAGAGGTTTACAGGTTCACTGATAATTTAGCTTATTCCCTGGGTGGCTTCTCTTTTTGTGCATAAACTATATCATGCCATGCCCAGTTTTTTAAACTGTTTTGGGAAGTTAGAGAGACCCCTTAAACCTGAAACTCTGGATTTGAGGGTTGCCAAAGGGATTTTGTACCTGAGTCCATTTTCTGAGGGGTTTCATTTCAGATATCTGATTTCTAGGAAACAGTGAACAGCCTGCTTGTGTGTCAGACCCCTTTATGGTCTCTGAATCCGCAAACCCCAAAGCATTTGGATATAATTCTGGTATATTTCTGTGTAACACACAGATAAATCACTCCTGACCCAGCAGCTCTTTCCTCATTGGAAGTGGGATTGTTGGGAAGCTGCTTAAACTTGCTGGTGGATTCTTCATGTTTGGCCTCCACTTGGGAAGGTGTCATTTACTCCTCCAAATACTTGGTACTGGTTTTTCGCAGGATTTCACAACAGAGATATTTTTGTTCCATTAATGAGTAAAACCAGTAGTGGGCAATTTTGTTGCAGGCTGTACAGAAAACCTTTGTGCTGAAAGACATAATGTACACATTGATTCAGGATGGCAGGGTCCTGCGAACAATTCAGCATTGTTGGGAAATGATTTGCTGCTGTTGATCTCTCAGAATGAAACTGTCCATGTCAATCCATTGAAAAAATGTTTGTTGAGTAATAGCCAGCTTCTTCTTCCTGAATTAGCATTTTGCATATTCCCACTAGCTATTTTTAGTAACTTGATATATATTTGAATCCTTGTATACTGCACGTTTGAATTCTGATATATTTCACATTTCTTTAGCTTTAGATATATCACTTAAATGAACAGATTTGTGATCAAGAAGAGAAATGCCACATAATGATGTTTACGCTCTTGAGACAATAGGCCTCTAATTCTCAGGATTACTGGCAAAATAGCCCACCCCCCAAAAACTCCTCTTCCCAAACGGGATGTAGATTCTGTGGCAGTTGAAATGTGTATTATTAAACTCCTTGAGCAAACCAGAATGGCTCCCAGTGGACAGCAAAGACATTCTAAGTATAGCCAAGACTAAATTCTCAGGTCTGGGTTTTCTCTGCTCAATTCCCACTTGATTATCTCCTGTAATATTTAAACTTCATGCCATGCCATAATTATTTAATAAAAAGTAAATATAAAATGTATCTCCATGGAGAATGTGACCTTTTACCTTCATGTTGTTATACAAAGGCAGACAGGGATAAACAGGGAACAGGGATAAACAGGGAACCTGGATGTCTCACGTGATGGGATCTTCTCCTGGTGCAGAAGATGGCTCTCCTGTGAGGTGCTCAGGATATTTTGAATCATTCAATAAGAATCATCAACATCTCTTGTAATCACGGGTTTTTAAGCTGTGCCAGTGCTATTTATTTTTAAAAATAATGATTTTTTTTTCCCTCCCAAAAGAACCACAAATGGTACAAGAAAGTCTAAGCCAGCACTGACTGAGGGTGTACTAAAGGCCTTACATGTGTTACTTATTAAATGTGTAATGAAATTCTTCGCAGAATCCTCAGCATGAATGTGTCATTTGTGTTAAAATGTGCATTCTGAAGAAGAAGGGAATTCAAAGAAAAGCATCCCTGTAACTGTGCTGGTGCTCAGTGGCACTGCTGAGGTGTTGGAGGCAGGCAGAGCCCAAGCACACAGAATGCTGCAGGCTGACTTTTGGGCTCTGCACCAATTTAAACTGGAGTTTGAATAATCAGAAATTCCAGTATTATTACTGCGATTTCCTAGCAGAGACTAGGAGTGTCTGAAGTTTCCTGAAATCATCAGCGATGCCAGTAGGGCTCTGCCAGCTATTGCAAACTGAGGATCTGGGTCAAAATATCCTGGTTTATCCACCAGAGATTAAGATCATTACAGGGAAGTGGCAGCGTATGCAGAACACACAACTGGGGAAGGGAATGTGTCTAATGAATAGCTGTGCCCTACTTCGGGACTGCAAAACATTGGGGGCGTGTGTGGAATGTGTTTATTAGAGGAGCAAACACGGCTGTCTGATTTCTGGCTGCGTAACCAGCAGGAGAAGGCCTGTTCTGGTGTGTATTTGTCTCATAATTTGCTTTATTGATGTAATGGTTTTGTCCAGAGTGAAACATTCATCCTTAAAGGAGTATTTTGTGACAGTGCTGCTGCATCTTGCAAATTATTCATTCAGCCTTTGATAGAGGATGAGAAGTCAGCCAGGGAAACAGGAGCAGTTTTAAGTGAAGAAGTAATGATTTCTTTGTTGCCCTATTGAGACAGAGCCATATAAAAATACATGTTTAGATACAGTCATATAATGTGGTGGGGTTTGATGTTTTCCTTCCAGCTTTAAATGAACCTACCATAGATTATGGCTTCCAAAGACTGCAGAAGGTCATCCCAAGACATCCCGGGGACCCTGAAAGATTAGCTAAGGTAAAATAATTTTAAGCATTTCACTCAGCCCACCAAATGTGTTTTTTCACTTCTAATTCATAAAAGAGACACAATTATGTCTTAAATGACAATCTCATCAGAATTCACCAATTAGCTGTAAATATGGCAAGAATGGATGGGACTGTGCAGAACCCACAGTGATTTTTGTATGTTAGAGTTCAAACAGTCTCTGTGTAATTTTGCTGCTAGATTGAGTCCATTGAACATTCCCGGTTCATTGGCCTTGTGCTCTGCCCTACCCCTGGAGGCACATCCCTGAGCCCAAATGCTGTGTCCATGCAAAGGAATGTATTGAGTCCTCCACACGTTCGTGTGTCCGTGCAAAAGGACCCATTGAAATCCCGGGGGAGCAGGGACGTCTGGGATTTGTCTCCGGTTTTGGTGCAGCTGAGGGGGAGCAGGTTCAGGACTCTGGAGAGCTCCGGGTCACGGAGCTCGGCACGGCCGAGCCAGGGATCAGCCCCGCTGGCTGCAGAGGGACTCGTGGCTTGGAGGGGCTGCTCTGACCCACTGGGAGGGCTTCAATTCCTCGGGTGCCTGGCAAATAACACCTGAACACAGCACCTGAACGCACCGGGCTCCAGAGCGACCACACACAAACACTGGAGACACTTGAGAGAATACTAGCTCATGGTTTTATCTATTTAACTATTCTATTCTATTCTATTCTATTCTATTCTATTCTATTCTATTCTATTCTATTCTATTCTATTCTATTCTATTCTATTCTATCCCATCCTATTCTATTCTATTCTATTCTACTTGTCTATTTATTGTATTTATTTTGTTTTATTATACTTTAGGCTACTCTAGTCCGTCTTATTCAATTTGTTATTTTCTTTTATTTAGTTTCTACTGTTTTATTTTATATTACCACTGTATTGTGTTTATTGTATTTAGTTATTTGTTTGTATTTTATTTATTACATATTTATTTAATCAACTGTATGTTGTACTTATTTTTATTTATTATATATATATAATATATAATAAATATATATTTATATTTATTTTTTATTATTTTTATTTTATTATTTTTATTTGTTATTTATTTTTATTTGTTATTTTTATTTCATTTATTATATATTTAAATTATATATATTTATTTAATATATATTTAATAAACATATATATATTATTTTTATTTATTATTTTTATTTTATTTATTATATATTTTAAAATTTTTGTTTATTTATTTTCTTTTTTTTAATTACATATTTATTTTACTTTATTGACCAGAGCTACTTTTTGCCATT
Source organism: Passer montanus (assembly GCF_014805655.1). Taxonomy (NCBI): domain Eukaryota; kingdom Metazoa; phylum Chordata; class Aves; order Passeriformes; family Passeridae; genus Passer; species Passer montanus. The sequence continues at coordinate 419,296 of NW_024359056.1, forward strand.
AAAACATGATATATTTTTTATTTTTTATTATTTTTATCTTATTATTTCTATCTATTATTTTTATTTCATTTATTATATATTTAAATTATATATATTTGTTTAATATATATTTAATAAGTATATATTTATTATTTTTATTTATTAATTTTTATTTCATTTATTATATATTTTAAATTTTTTTGTTTATTTATTTTCTTTTTTTAAATTACATATTTATTTTACTTTATTGACCAGAGCTACTTTTTGCCATTAAAACACCTCCTTCCCTCTGCCCCTCAGGAAATGCTGCTGAAAAGAGCCGCTGACCTGGTCGAGGCCCTGTACGGGACGCCCCACAACAACCAGGTCAGGCTGCCGGGGGTGGGAGGCTGCAGCCCAGGCTGGGGGCTGCCGTGGCTCCGTTCCGTGCCTGAGCTGTCCCTCGTTCGCAGGACCTGATCCTGAAGCGCGCGGCCGACATCGCCGAGGCGCTGTACAGCGTGCCGCGCAACCCCGCGCAGCTGCCCGCGCTGCCCAGCTCCCCCGCGCACAGCTCCATGATGGGCATCAACTCCTACGGCAGCCAGCTGGGCGTCAGCATCTCCGAGTCGGCGCAGGGCAACAACCAGGGTGAGCCCCGGCGCCTTCCCTGGGCTCCGAGAGCCCAGCCCGGCCACCTTCCCCATCGCTCTTCTCTGGATCCGACTGCCAACCTCTCCTCCTGCCCAGTGGTGGATTTAACTCTGGGCATCCCTAAGGGTGCTGCTGCCTCTGTGTCTTGTCTGAAATAATTTTTGATTACTTTCGATACCAACTCGCCCCTGAATTCCCTCCCTGTCCCCCTCAAAATATCAAATTTTTTTGATTGTATCTCTGTTTTCACAAACAGCAATGGCAGCTGCTGGAAAAAAACCTCACACAGAGGTGGGAAATTTTCCTCTTTTTCTGCTTTTAAGGCAGCTGCTTCAGTGTTAATTTTACCAACATTCATCTATTGTATGTATTACATTTAGTCCGGATACACTATTGATTGTGAGGAAAACAACCCATAAAACAATGTATTAACATTGAAAGAATTATCAACTTTTCTGCGACCTCAATATTTTGATTTTTAGCACACACAGTCTGTGGTTGATCTCAATAATTGGCTGTGTGTAACATTAAACAAACCCAGGTTGTTTAATGTGAATTTTCTGTCCAGTTAAAATCCATCATCAAGATAATTTTGCTCATTTTTTCAAGGTCTTACCAGCCCTGAATTAGAACCTCATAATGTAAATGAGCAGATATGCTGCTCATTGATACACCTACATATTATATCTAAATAGTGACTGCTCTTAACGTAATTATTGTATCAGTCTCTCTAATGAAAGTTTTTTCATGGAAAGACCCTTTTGCAGAGGGAATAATTTTATCCTTTTATGCTGCTAGCTATCATTTTTAACTCTCTTTTTGGAGTAAAAAAATGCTGAAATTTGGCTCTCAAATATTTGTTAGCATTTTTTAATACAGCAAAAATGGGGTTTACTTATCCAGTTTATTCTTTCTTCCAAGTAGAGGAAATTAAAAGTTAAATTACAAACTTTATATGGGTTATAATTTTCCCTTAGTAATGTACTTGCTTTATCTGTAATTTAACAATTCAACAATCATTTGAAGAGTAAAACCTCTCCCATTCAATGGTAAAAAATCCCATATATTATAAATTCTACCCCAGGTAAACATAAGCACACACACTGTTGTCCAGGTCTTTGAATTCATTTAAAATTTTAATAAATCCAATTTTATTGGAAAAATCTACATTGGATCACTTCAAAAAGTTGGTTCAGAACTTAAACTGCAGGAAAAACCATTGAATTTATTGGTGTTGCTTAAATGTTTTAAATAATCTGGATTTCAGTGACATTTATTACAGCAGGGGATGTGCAGGAGGAAGTTTTAAGCCACGGAGGTGTCCTGAAATGTGCTTTATTTCCAGGTTACATCCGTAACACCAGCAGCATCTCCCCCCGGGGCTACTCGTCCAGTTCCACCCCGCAGCAGTCCAACTACAGCACCTCCAGCAACAGCATGAACGGCTACAGCAACGTGCCCATGTCCAACCTGGGCGTGCCCGGCTCCCCCGGCTTCATCAACGGCTCCCCGACGGGATCCCCCTACGGACGTACGGCCCTGCCCTTCCCCCTTCCCCCTTCACCTGCCCTTCATCCTTCATCTGCCCTTCACCTGCCCTTCACCTGCCCCTTCACCCTTCACCCTTCACCCTTCACCTGCCCTTAACCCTTCACCTGCCCTTCATCCTTCACCTGCCCCTTCATCTGCCCTTCATCTGCCCTTCATCTGCCCTTCACCCTTCACCTGTCCCTTCACCCGAGCCCTTCACCTGTCCTTAATCCTTCACCTGCCGTTCATCCTTCATCTGCCCTTCACCCGAGCCCTTCACCTGCCCTTAATCCTTCACCTGCCCCTTCACCCTTCACCTGCCCCTTCACCCTTCATCCTTCACCTGCCCTTCACCCTTCTCCTGCCCCTTCACCCTTCACCATTCACCTGCCCTTCATCCTTCACCTGCCCTTCATCCTTCACCTGCCCTTCATCCTTCACCTGCCCCTTCACCCTTCACCTACCCTTCACCTGTCCCTTCACCCGAGCCCTTCACCTGTCCTTAATCCTTCACCTGCCCTTCACCCTTCACCTGCCCTTCATCATTCATCTGCCCTTCACCCTTCACCTGCCCCTTCACCCTTCCCCTGCCCCTTCCCCCTTCACCTGCCCTTCATCCTCCACCTGCCCCTTCACCCTTCACCTGCCCTTCATCCTCCACCTGCCCCTTCACCCTTCACCTGCCCTTCATCCTCCACCTGCCCCTTCACCCTTCACCTGCCCTTCATCCTCCACCTGCCCCTTCACCCTTCACCTGCCCTTCATCCTCCACCTGCCCCTTCACCCTTCACCTGCCCTTCATCCTCCACCTGCCCCTTCACCCTTCATCTCGAGTCCTTCTGTCGCCCTGCCCCAAAAACAGAGCAGAATCAGCCAAAGGCTCTGATTGTCCTTGGGTGTCTTTGGGTACCAACTAGAGAAGGCTCCCATTTTTTGAGCATTGAACTTCTTTATTTTCCTCCGTTTCTTTTAATCCTTATGCAGATTCCTGAGTGGCAAAGCCACCGTGGGAAATGAGGTGCAATTTGCAGCTTTATTAAGCAAGTAGCCACTGCTTTTAGCATAGAGACTTTGCAAATCCTGGGTAAAAGCCACTCTGAAATAATCTTTATGAGTTTGAAGGCATTATCAATACCTGAGAGCTGAATTGGGGATTAATTTCCTGTGAAACCATATTAACTTCATAACCAGAAATATAACATATAATAGAATTAATCTCTCAACTTCTGCTTGTTTTACCATGAACAGCCACTTTCCCTTCCATACCTTGATTTCCCTTTGTCTAGGGAATGTGTGAAAAACAACCAAAAAAAGTATACACCACCAGCTATGGTGTAAGTAAATAATTAAATATATGTTATATATGTATATATACATTAACAGGATGAAGAGGTAAACTTCTTCATCTTCTTGTTGTTATTATTATTATTATTATTTTCTTGTTATTATTATTATTTTCCATAAGGAAAGGATCAGGTCTTTCACATGTTACTGTGATTTCAAACTAATACTACCAAGAGACCTGGGAATTCACATGAAATATTGTTATTTATTCCTCCTTTTGCTGAGGAATGGCTGATATTGTTCTGGGAGCTCAGCAAACAACTCCTGGACAAGTTATTGGACATAGAAAAGGGCTTTTTTTCTTGCAAGGCACTTCTTTAAAAAGTAGCCAATTTAGAGTAAAATCTAAGCAGCAGCTTGAAACCAAGGAAAATTAATTTTTTAAAAACTGGGGAAAACACAGGATTTGAAAACACAGGATTTGAAAACACAGGATTTGCCAGCCTTTCCAAATTTCAAGGACACTGAGTGGACAGGCCATTACTGTTCCTATTGACTCCGTTTTTCCCTTGATGATTTTCAATTTTCTGGCACCCTCACCCTTAATTTTGAAAGAATTAAGCACTGTTTTTTCTGAACAATTCAGTTTAACTCCCTCTGTACTTCAGACCTACTCTAATTATACTCACTGAGAACGAGACCTCCTTCGAGAGGTAAAACAAGAAATGGATTCTTGAAAGTTTTACCGAATTTCTGATGAGAAATTCCTTTTTTTCCTTTGGCAGTGATGTCCTCAAGTCCAACAGTCGGCTCCTCCAGCACTTCTTCCATCCTCCCGTTCTCCTCCTCGGTGTTCCCTGCTGTCAAACAGAAGAGTGCCTTTGCTCCTGTCATCAGACCCCAAGGGTCCCCCTCCCCTGCCTGCTCCAGTGGCAACGGGAATGGCTTCCGAGGTGAGGAATGTGCTCCTGTTCGCTCACATTAAAGCTCCCCTGTTCGGGAAGGGAACCCCCCCTGCGTGCACCAGTCATCACCCTGAGTGCCACCGCAGCCCTGCAGGGCTCAGGAGGGAACCCTGCCTAAAGCTGCACTGAAGGATCAGCCCAAGCTCTTGGCTTCAGGGCAGGGGCCAGGCACTGATTTCCTCAGGAAGGTTCCGAGCCAACGAATTTCAAACCCAGAATGGTTTGGGCTGGGAAAGGATCTTAAAGATCCAGTCCCAACCCCCACCACAGGCAGGGACACCTTTCCCTGGAATATCAGCTCTTTGTGGGGAATGACTTCTCCTCAGGCTTGGGGACTTGTTAAACAGAGCAGAGTTAATCCCCAGCTCTGTCCAGAACACAAACCTGCTGCAAGATTTAGGCTCAGCCCGGGAATTGAGCCCCACAGCCCATTTACAGCCCTTTTAAAGGTGATCTGTGAAACAAATGTGAGCAGTAAGATAAGAATGGAAACCTGTAGCGAATTCTTGCTTTTAACAGGCTGGGGGGGTGTGTGCAGCACATAAATATGTTCCAAGTCTCCATAAAAAATGCCTTTATAGGGCCTGGGAAGTCATCTGGCTCCTTCAGACTTCACTAGAGATAGCCTAGGAAACACAGCTCTGGGAATTGAGCCGTGCCAAGAGCCAGTGGTAATTCCAAATGAGCCCCACAAACAGCACCTGTTTGGCTGGGTGTGATATAAACCCTTAGCTGCGCCACAGGAACTTGCAGAAAGTGTGATTATTTTATGTAATAAGGAAACTCTAAGTGTGCTGAACAGAAACAGTAACATTTTTAAGAGATAACTCAGAGAATTCTGAAACAGCTTCTTCCCCTGTCCCAGTTAGAAGAAAATCCACACTTTCCTAAGATAATTTTCTTCCCATGAATGGGTATATCTATTGATCTCACCATGTGAATGCACAGATTTAAGTCTGCTTTAAACTTGTCTGTTTTGTAAAGAAGGCCTAAATATTACGCCTAAATATTAAGGAGTTACCTGAGGTGGTGCTAAACACAAATCAGAGAGAAAACCACTTAGGCTGTTTCTGGGAGACAGAAAAAGGACAGATTAAGAAATTACTGAAATTTTAAAATTAATTTTCCTTAAGGTAACACTGAATGCTCTGCTTAGAAAGAGTTTATCTCTCTTCCAACCTATAAAGAAATAAAGTACTAGAGACCAGCTGGTCCCACCTATGCCATTTGGTGTTCACAACATATTTTATCCAGTCTATAAATCAGTAATCAATGAGAGATTCTAAAAATCGAGCTTTAATACTAAATATAACAAAATGTCAAAGCTAAAAGCTGACATCCATCCATTTCTACTGACCAAAGTCCAGTCCTGAACTGGTCAGGATTAATCTATGAGTTAAGGTTGTGAATAATGCTGAATTAGCAAAATCATACAGATTTTGGATGGATACAAAATTTATTAACTGCATCCCTTTCTTTGTGGGATTTCTACCTGTACATCAACACAAACATAAGGATACTCGTATTCTACAACTGTTAAATTTAAGTATCCAATAAAACAGGACTGGTCAGTGACACAGCAAGAAGAAACAAGGTTTGTTGGGCCAGGTCTTGGTAACTATTGAACTCTTTCATCCATGGATGCCAATTCCAGCTGAAATATTTAAATTGATGCAAGCTGGGGAGCACATGCTTTGGAAAAGATCCAGGTACACGCAGCCTGATATCCAAATTAACGTTCCCACAGTGCTGACAGACAGATGTGGCCAAGAAGTCAACAGGAGGCTCCCAAAGAGGCTTCTTGCCTGGACTGGGGCAGTGGGAGATGGATAATGCTCTCTGCCACGCCACCCCCTGGGGCTGGAACCAGGCATAGGTGTGCTGGGCATGGAATTTAGGATTTATTTCCTTATTCATCAAACTTAGGTATCTGAAAATGCTTCTGGAGGGAATAGCAAAAGCACAGGGCAAGCAGTGAATATGTGCAGGCCCCTTTCCAAAGCCATTAACTCAGAATTTCCCCACCCATAACATGTGGAAAACATCTCCTCAATACATAATAACAATATATATATTATAGAATTATATATCTACATTTAGAGGATGATATTCTTCTTCTCCTTCTTTCTCTTCTTCTTCTTCTTCTTTACCAGCCCCTCAGAGCATGCCACTCTCCTTACAGGCAGCACTGAAAATCTAGATTAGAGCTTCCATATATGTTAACCACAGCAATATTTAAGGCTGGATTAAAACCAGTCTAAACATGAGCAGCTGTGCAATCTTCATCCTCAGATTTGCATTCCCATTGTTCCAGCAGTTTGCAGGGAGTGTTTTCTCCCAGTAATGTATTTTAGGAGGATTTTCTCCCTGGGAGGGTGCTGAGGGGCTGGGATGGAATTCCCAGAGGAGCTGTGGCTGCCCCAGCCCTGGAAGTGTCCAAGGCCAGGTTGGAGCACCCTGGGACAGTGGGAGGTGTCCCTGCCCAGGGCAGGGGGTGGATGAGATCAGCTGTAATCAACAAACCCAAACCATTCCATGATCCTGGAGTTCAACACTAATCCTCTTCCCAGTTCTCACATTTGAATTGCAGCGAGCCCCTTTCCACTCCAAGACAGTTTTCCAAAGGCCACTTGTACTCACCAGGCTTGTGATCATTATTAATTACACCCATTAAAGGTGCCTATCACCAGATCATCTGGGTGCTACCCATCTTTGATTATTTATTTATTAAAAAATTCTCCAACCTTGTGACAATTTTAATCAAGTGTTTCAGTTGATAATTGCAAGCTGTCAAGGTTAATACAATAAGGCTCATCTCTAATTCTTTTTCCATTTCCCTCCAAGAGAAAAAAAAAGACCCTCTGGGATAATGACTGGTGGTTGCTATATTCCCAACTCATCAGGGAGTGTCCTGCATTGAACCACCTTTATTGAAAAGTTACATCGATTCAATATATAGTAATACAGGCAAAAATAATTACAGCTTTGCTAGCAGTGTAAGACCTTAATCCAAACCTCCCAAACATTCAATAAAAAGCGATCCAGGCTGGGAATAGGCTTTTGACAGTGCAGCCCCAACGGGGAGTGGAGGTGGGGTGGAAATGGGCAGAGCAGGGTGTGTGAAAAGAGAGAGAAGCCGTGAGATGAGCTGGGGAAAACCAGGTGAGAATTCCATCCAATATTCCTCCACCGACTCATTCTTTGTTGCAGGAGGAGGTGAGACTGAGAATGAAATGCCAGTGACACAAATTAGGCTTTGTTTGTATTTTCTGTGTTATAGAACTTGCTATATCAGATCATGGAATCACAAAATCCCAGAATCATTTGGATTGGGAGGGACATTAAAACCCATCCAGTCCCACTCCCTGCCAGGGGCAGGAACACCTTCCACTATCCCAGGCTGCTCCAACCTGGTCTTGGACACTGCCAGGGATGGAGAAGCCACAGCTTCTCTGGAAACCTGTTCATTCCAAAACATATATTATTTTATTATTAATATCTCTAATCCTACAGTAAACAATATGCTTTCATTTAAAGTTAAGCAACTTCCCCAAATGATGCCTCTGAAAGTTTTCTCAAAATATTTTTGAAGACACATGGCAGAAACTCAGGTTTAAGCTTTGCATTGCTTTGCTGGAAGATTTTCTTGATTAAAAAAAAAAGTGAAAATACTGTTAATAAAAATAGCCACAAAAAGCATTTATACTGTTATGGACTGACTCTCTTGCGAACAGAGCTGAAGCTACACTGGCACCAGCCCCCAAATGGCTGAAACTCAGCTGTGCTGAGCTGTCCCAGGGGTGCAGCCCCTGTGCCCAGACATCCAACACCCAGCTTGTCCTGGATGGGGACAGCCAGGCACCGTCTGTGCAGGTGCTCCTTTACTTGCTTCAGGCAAAGAGCCAGCCAGGACACCTCAGACAAACACTTCAAACTCCCCGAGGCAGCCTGGATGATTTTGCCTGGAGCAGAGCACGAGGATCTGCTCCCCTGGGATACCTGTGGGATGGAGCCAGCACGGAGGGCACGAGCCCACCTCTTCCTCCAGCCCAGCAGAGCCTGCAGCAGGGCAGAAATCCAAATCAAGTTTTCCTTTCTAGGGACAGAAAGGCAGGCATGGGGTCAATACCCAGCTCTCCATGTCACTCTGGGACACCACCAGTAGGATTATTTTTGGGGTTTGGGGGTGAGGAGAAAGAATGGAATGGCATCCTTGGTGTCATCAGAAAATCTCTCTTCTAATGCACCCACACATATCCCAAAAACAGGCATGAAAGTGTTTACCTGCTTTATTTAGGTTTGAAAATATGAGGAACAACAGCAAATTCCAAAGCAATTACAAAAGGTATCTGTTTGACTTCAGGCTGTTGGGTTTCACTTTCCCTTTCAGCTATCTGCTAAAATTGGCAGGGACTTTAGCCCCAGTCAGTAAGAAAATATGAAAATATTTATTTTCCTATTGTATTAAATCACAGACCATATCCACAGTTGTTTAAAAACACAGCTCCAGTAACAGACTTGTGTTAGCTCAGGAACTTGCCCAAAGCACTTTTCCAAACCCTCTCAAGGAAAGGGTGAAATGAATTCTCAGTGGGACAGGGTTTTAAACACACCAATAATTCCACAAATTTCAGTGAACATAAATCTTTGCAGGATTAGAACCTCGCACTGCGCCGAGGCCCCTTTGAAAACGTGACTCACTCATTTGTTATATAAATACATCTAAACTCAACTTGCCCCTCAAAACCTTGGGGAGCAGCACCGGTCCCAGGCAGCTCCAAATGTTGCTGCTGTCGGTTACGAGGAGCAGAGCTGCAATTAAAGGCAGGAGAGTGACTAATAAATAATTTACATAAGCCCAGTGTTCTGGGAGCGTGCCAGGTAGGGCTGCAGTGACTCAGACATGTGGGGGAAACAAAGTGAGGCAGTGAGGCTGTTTCCACTGCAACCAGACTGGCAAATCCAGCCCTGGGCACTGGACCGTGGTTCAGGGCTTGGAATTCCCTGGCTCGGTCTTGTCAGTAGCACAGGGGGCAGTTCCCTCTGCTTCCACACCTTTCCTCACTCCCAGCCCTTCCAAGCACATGGGTAGGGAGCAGAGACCCTGCTCAGTTTAGGTTTTTGAAGATGGTTTTGAGTGTTCAGCTTGAGAAGTCTGAATTTGAGGGCAGTTCTGAGCAATGTCCATCTCCAAGGACTTCTCTCCAGAGATAAGAACTCAAAACTGGGAAGGGTTTTCTGCAAACACACATGAACTGAATTAATCCTCTCTCTTTCTCATCCATTTAACCCTGGTGGGCCTGGGTTTTTCACAGAATCAGAAAACCCTGAAGTGGTTTAGGAAGGGACCTTAAAGCCCACCCAGTGGCACCCCTGCCAGGGCAGGGACACCTCCCATTGCCCCAGGGCACTCCAACCTGGCCTTGGGCACTTCCAGGGATCCAGGGGCAGCCCCAGTTGCTCTGGGGTTTACATCCCAGCCCCTCCCCACCTCACGGGAAGGATTTTATTCCTTTTTACCCTGAAATAGCCCTTTGTCCATTGCCCGTGTCACAGTCAGTCCTCACAGCTCTCACTACAGCACCAAAAGATTTAAAGAAACCAAAACTCTAATTTGACCTCAGATCAGGCCCTTCCCATAATTCCTGACTGCTCACAGGAGGGCAAAAGGCTCGAATATATTTTGTTCCATAACATTTTGCCACAATTTCATCTTTTTCACTTTTCTTTTTCAGCCATGACTGGTCTTGTCATTCCCCCGATGTAAGGAAGGGGCAGCTTTGCTGCTCTCCCTCCCTCTTCCCTTTTTTCCTCCTTTTTTTTTCATTTTTCTTTTACAGCACAAAACTACTTATTGTGATGGACCACTAAAAAGAAAAAAATAGCACTACAAGCTCTTTTTTGGGGAAAAGCCAGGCCCAGGAAAAAAAAAGGAACATTTTTTATGGATTGGACAAGACAGAAGTCTGCATCATTTACCTGTTTCATATTTCTGACACAACCACATCAACTCCTCAAACATTGGGAATGAAGAATCAGCAAGAGCCAGGATGAACAAGACTTGGCAGAATGGAATTAGAAATGCAACGTCTTTCCTGGAAGACACGAAAACCTTCCTAAGATTTGTAAAATATTCAAAGGGAAAAAAAAAAGAAATTGGCAAAATGATTCAAGGTTGATATTTTGGATACAATTTGTTTTACTTTGTAAGGGTAAAAAAGTTGAAGTTTCTATTTTCTATGGAGCCTTTCAGATATCGATTTAGTTTATGCAGAAAAACAATTCAACAAAACAGGGTACCAGCATGAAAGAATTTCTAGGACAAACTGACATGAATGATGGAACTTTGGTGTATGTGTGTATTTGCTTATAGTTTAACCTCTTTAAAAATGTAAGATGTTTTACAATTATTTAAATAAATAAACTTGTAACTTATTGTATGTAGAGGTAGAAATGAAACCCTGTTTTGGATTTTTTCCTCCAGTTGTACAATGAAGACAGATGATGCAAAAATGTAGTGATAAGTTTGAGATATATTATTACTGCTGCAATTGCTCCTCACTTTCCCCCCCTCTTACTGAATTCATGTGCAAGGATGTATAGGATTCTTTCTGATTAACAAAACCCTCAGAAACTTTTACCTACATTGCGGTAAACAGCTCATGTAGGAATTTTTCACCCTCCTCATCTTCCCCCCTTTCCATTTTTTGCTTCAATTAAAATATTCAGGTACTAAGATTAACTGCTAAGTCTCAAAGACCCAGCTGACGAGTGAGTGGCACTTAGGGATTTGAGTGAATCGGATTTTTCATGAGGTACTGAGTTTATTTTATAGATTCAATGTATGAATTAGGAGGGGAAGGGTTCTCTGGGGTTTTCCATGTAGTTAGAACACCTTAAGTTCAGTTATGCTTCATATTAAGGGTGCATTTAAAAGGGTGAACATGTATTTGAATGATTTATGCACTTTTATCCTGAGTCATTAAAAATGGTAAGTATTTGCCAGTTATATATTGAAGTTCATAGAGGTAATAAATTGCTTTGAATTTTTCTGCATTTTAGCCTAAAAAAAGAGTTTAATTCTCCTTTGCATCTCCTCTCCTGAAATTGGAAGGCGAGGAAAAGTCTGATAAAACAAATAATGAATTATTTCAGAGAACACTCAAAAGAATTTCGTTGTTGGAAAGCCATTTTTAGTGGGGAAAAAAATAAAAATCAGCTACACTACAGAGGCCCCTCTAAAATCCACACAATTAATGGCTGCATGGACAGTTGCTCCTATGGAAACATCTTGATTTTAATCAATAAACCCTAAATAAGGCCCAGGATCTGAACTTGTCCATTTGCCCAGTAGTTTTATGGATGGGTAAGGAAAATTGTGTTCTTGGTGATCTTTAGGGATAGTAGAAGTTGAGTTGGGCTTGGGATGGTGAAACTGGGACAAATCACATGGCTGAGCTCTTTTGGAGCTGCTGTGGAGCTAACTGGGATTAGGAAGAGCCCAAACTCCTCTCTGCAGATGCACAGCTGGATGGTGATGGGAGGCTGAGGGGGGATGCCCTGAGGGACCCTCTCCTGAAGGACAGGGTTTGGGCACAGGGCAGCCTGTGCAGGAGAGCAGGGCATGGAACCAGGAAATCCTGGAATGATGGCCTTGGAAGGACCTTAAAGCCCATCCAGTGCCACCCCTGCCATGGCAGGGACACCTCCCACTGTCCCAGGGTGCTCCAAGCCCCGTCCAGCCTGGCCTTGGGCACTGCCAGGGATTGAACAACGCTCCCAAGGATGGCACCAGGTCCTCCAAGTTCCCTTTCCTGGGGCAGTGCACAGCTCAGTTTATGGGATAAATCCATCCACTGCATGTGGGGTTCTGAAGGAGATCTCAGAGGGACTGGAGACACCAGCTGGGCTGCTCTGGCCATTCCTAAAGGAGGTCCCACTTCACGGGAAGGAGTGTTGTGTTCCTGACTGTGCTGTGAGGTTTGGCAGGGTCGTCATTTGGTGCCTTCTCAATGCCATTGAGTCCCATTTTAAAAAGGTGGAGGAGGGTAAATCTCTTCTAAAACTCAAGACCCAACTTATATCAGCAAAAATGACAATTTAAGGAGAGATTTGGTGGGAATAAGGTGGGTTTAAGAAACATGGATATAATTAATATTTCACAGTCAGGCTACTGAAACTGTCTGAGTTCCACAAAAAATGAAATAAAATAAATCCCTGTTAGTTATGGCTGCAGGTTGATTGTCCTCACGGGTTCTCTGCGTGCCCCTTGTGCCACCAAGGTTGTGGCAGCCACTGGAGGTCAACCAGCACCCCTGAAACCAAGTGAGCTCTGAAATATCAAAGGATTGTAGATGTTAAAAAGTCTGGAGTTGTCAGCGTATCTCTGATAACACAACAGGGTGCAGGGTCTGACCTGGATGTTCCAAACAGCAAAACAGCAACAACAAAACCCCCAAAATATTTCATATATTCATAGGCACTGATATCCCAGCAGGGCTAAGTAGGAAGTCCAAATTCATGTTTGGAATTATGCATTTATCCAGGGATAAAAATGGATTAAGGACTGGAAGAGCTGGAATCAAAACTTCCATAATTTTCAGTCAAAACACATTGAGTCCTAATTCCAAAAATTATCTTGGTGGACCAGGTTCATTCTATCAAATCCCTTCCTCCATTCCCACCTACTAAAAACCCCAAACAGCTCTGAAGCCTGAAGATGGTGAATATTCCCCCTGCCCTTCTCTGTACAGGCTACTTCTAAAACTGATCATCAAACAGACTCAATATTCTGTCTGGCAAATATTCCAGATCAATCGGAATTTCTAGACCACCTGCTGGAGAGCAGCAGTTTGCTGCCTTAAATCCTGTTCTTTTTTCTTAACAAATGGGATTTTTCATTACAAAATCTCAGTCAGGAAAGTTTCCAATTGAAAAAAAAGAGAGATATTTCATGGGAAAAACTGGGTTTTGTCCATCCTTCTGTTTTATTTTTGCTTAGTCAGCACAGGTACATGAAAGAAAGATCTACCACATCACTAAAATCTTGGGAAGATTCAGGGGTAAAAATGACAGTGTGGTAATAAAAAAATATATATTAAAAAAGGAAGGTTCCTGGAACACTGAACATTCCTTTCACCCTTCAGTTATTTTTATTAGTTTTGTCCAGTTGCCCAGTTGCCATGAGTCCAAGTGAAAAAGAGAAACCTCCCTGAAAAGCTGCTCCAAGCACTTGCAGAAGAGCAATTGCCTGTGTTGGTGCAAATATGAAAAATCTGGTTTGCTTTGAGAAAAAAGAAAAACAAAAAACCAATAAATTAAACCTAGGAATTATTTAGAACATGGATTTTGCTTATGCAAGGAAATAATGGTACTAGAGATGAGTGTAGTTAATTGAGGTTTACAGAGAAAAACACAATCAGAAATCCTTGGCCATGAAAAAGGAGTTTGGCAGTGGCAAAACACTCAACAAAAAGGGCAAAGATGATTCCAGAATCGATGTGTAAGAATTTTCCCACTGCAATAAGCAAACCTGTCCTCTTTGAGTGGTTGCTGTTGACAATTCCCTGAGAGTTTTCCTCTTTGCCACTGGGAAGATGAAAGTGTTGCAATAGGTAATGACAAATTTCATCACAACTTTGGCAGAGCTGGTTTGATCTCATAATTTATCTCGGTAGAGCATCTTCCTCTCCCTCTTTCTTTGCACACTTCCAATATGCATGGTTTCTCCAAACCCTTCCTCCCTCCTGTAATTTAAGGCCTCATTTCTCCCTCCTGTATAGTTTTGGGGTTTGTTTGGGGTTGGCTGATTGTTTTTTTGGGTTGTTTTGGGGTTTTTTTTTGCTTTGTCAGTTATATACAGTATGAAGTTGCTATGCACAGAGCTTTTGTAAAGATAGCTTTTTGGTTTTTTTGTTTACTGTTTTTAATGGTCCTACTTATGGAAGAATATCTTGTTTGTAAAATGAGTATGTCTACTTCAGTTTTAAACTTTAAATTATCCTAACAAAAAAAATAAAATTTTTGTACTGTAAATAAGGGGGGAATTATCTTAATTTCAGAGTGTTCAATCTGCTTCTTTATCATCTTCATGGGTAACAACAACACTTAAAAAATGGTATAAAGTGTTATGTGAGAGTTTTTAAATCAAGATTTGAAGATTTGCTTGTAAAACATCCAACCACATTTGGGAGAGCCAGGTTGAGATTATGCTGGGCATGGAATAATAGGATAATTAATGGTCTTTTCTGACCATTCCTTTATTACAAATGGACAACACCAGTGTGAGAGTTCAGTCCTTTTTTGGGGGGAAGGACTCAAAGGGTTGGACAGAGGGAATTTGGACACCTCCCCCCTTTTGTTATGAGCATACAGCTGGTCAAAGAACAAAATCAAAATTAAAAACTGGGACTAACTGATCCTGGCCTCTCCCTGGACTGAATTTGGGGTTGGTCCCGTTTTAGGAATCTTCTCTGTGCAAAATTCTGAGCAAACAACGAACTGATGCTGCAGAGGTGAATCATATTTTTTCCCAAAAATAATTTGGATCTATTTACTCCCTCTTGTGCAGAGTGCATGTCTCAGCCACAGGGATGAACAAAACAGAGTGCTGAAAACTGCTTGGAAAACAGTAATTGGCCATTTGAACCAGGAATATTCCATTTTCTTCAATGAAAATTACTGGAAAGGTTCAAACAAATGAAATTTTAATGATGAAGGTCACTTTTACTGACATTTTCGACAGAATGTGAGTCAG
Organism: Passer montanus; assembly: GCF_014805655.1. Classification (NCBI taxonomy): domain Eukaryota; kingdom Metazoa; phylum Chordata; class Aves; order Passeriformes; family Passeridae; genus Passer; species Passer montanus. The sequence continues at coordinate 434,443 of NW_024359056.1, forward strand.
TATTTAAATTACTGCCAGATGTCAGTGAAAGCATCACAAACATGAGGCACTATCAGCCCAAAACTGAGGAGAAAACAGAGGTTTTTGGTGACCTGCAGCCGTTCCTCCTTTCAGGATAATGTGCAATCAGCAGATGACCTTCATCCCAGCACTGAAACCAGGTCCTGATGAAATATCCTTCATCTCCTCTTGAACAGAGGCCCATTCTCCTGAAAATCTTATTCAGCTCTTTTCCCCCCCTAAGAAATCCCAGCAGTGTTTTAAGCGATGATTTTGGTGATAAAACCCGCGGTTCCTGTGAAAGAGATTCTCAGGTTTAACAGGGCCCTACTGTTGTGCTGCAGGGAGGAAGTGTGTTGGGCAGATGAAAGCTGGAGATCTGCTGCTCCACTCCTGCTTTCCTTACATCTCTTAAGGACTTGATGATGGACAGACACAAACACGAGCCTGGGATGTGTCACCCTCTGAGCTGGAGCCTCAGCAACTTCCAAACAAAATGCTGAGGGAGGGAAGAAGGAGATGTATGAGAGTTTCAGACCAAAAAATCAAGTTTTTAACTCAAATAAGCACATGTACAACTGCTTCCAAGCCCAAGTAGCTCAGATTATCTAGAATTATCTACACAGAAATGTATTGAAAAACAAAAAAAAATTCTCTAGGATCATTGTCATGAACATATTTCATGTATCAGTCTTACTCCATTCTTAAAAAAAACATTGTGAAAAGAGGTTTTTTGGTCAATGTTAAGACCAATAAAGGCTTGAAACCTCCCCACATGTTAAATCCTTGGCTCACCAGGTTTTACAGGAAGATCAGATGTTCAGCCTTCCCTCCAAGGTTGCTGCCACACTCTGGGAAGAGCTGAATGACTTTGGTCACATCAGACATAGAAAGTGACCCTTTTCCAAAGGCAAAGTGTCTGGGTCACTGTGAATTTGTAGAGTATAAAGGAATATTCCTCCTAAGAGCAGTGATAATGGAATTCTAGGAGTGGTCAGTGATCGTGCAGGTTGTCCTTCCCCAGGGAGAGGACAGTCACACCTGGGCATGGCCAGGCTGATCTGCCTTGGCTCAGAAAGGCCTTCTAGAACAGCACATCCTCTCCCACCCTGTTTTGTTTTTGTGGGTTTTTTTTTGGTTGTGGTGGGTTTTTTTGGGTTTGGTTTGGGTTGGGTTTTTTTTTGTTGGTTTGGTTTGGTTTTTTGGGTTTTTTTGTTTCTTTCCAGGTATTTTCTAGATGGGAAAAAATTTCAATTCCACTTCAATCGATGGTGAAACAAAAGCCACTCCTTCAGCCACTTGTGCAGGGCAGGCAGGGAATTGCCAGCCCAGTTAAAATATTTATCTCTGTGACAACACACAGCTGCTGAGGTGCAGAGATCTGAAGCTTTAATGGCAGCACGTTATTTAGGCAGGAATGTCTCATTAACTCCGTGTGCAGGACTGGCTTAACCAGCAGCTGGGCATGGAGCTGAGGGTGCCGACAGAGCAGGAGAACAAACACCAGTGGAGATAAGGGAAGGGGAAACCCAACACTTCTCCACCCTGAGGGGGAAGGCACCAAAACACGTCCATGGAGGCAATAGAAGAACTCTGGGGGAAGCACAGCGGGAGGCTGGGGAAGGGAATGGGATCTGTTGTCCTGGGTTGGGTCTGGGCAGAGTTACAACGTGAGAAAACACAAGCCTGGCCCTTGGCGCGTCCCTTTCCACAGGGACACGTGGATGCAAGCCTCCACCTTCTGGAGGCACAGGAATTGTACCTTCTCAAGCCACCTTCTGGCCTACTCATTGGCAAGGGAAGATCCCTGGAAATACGGTGCAGCTTTTCAGAGAGACATTTTACACTGCTTTTACAATGGTGGTTATTCCTAATTTAAGTTGTGATTTTTAAGATATGACTCAGTTATTTCTGAGAGTAATAGAGAAAAAATATTTCCCACAGCAAGCAGCCTTTTGAGAATGCTTTGGATCAATTTTAAGAGTGTAACTAACCTGGATGAGAAATTCAAGCACCCCTTCTTTTCTCAAGGCTCCCTTTAGGCAGTGGCAGCAGCACAGCACAAGAGTGGGGTTTGTGCAGGGCTGGGCTGGAGAAGGACTTCTCCCAACACCTCCCTGCCATTGCAGACTTGATTGGAATTTACCAGCAGGGTCCCTCTGACACTGCAATTGCTGCAGTCATTTCTTTGTCTTTAAAATGCCATATAATTGCTAATGTAATTAGTGATGTATACAGAGGGGGCCCGTGCAATTACCAAGTCCTAAGATCAAGTAATTAATGTTCTGTCAACAGAACAGCAACTGTTTCATTAACAACTGTCTGGGTTTGAAAACAGATCAACTCAGAACATACCCACTCGGCTGAGTTTGGCAAGAGCAGTGGATTTCAGCCCAAAACACACCAGCCTGCATCACCTGGGTGTGGAAAAGAGGATTGTGTCAGTCCCACCTCCAGCTCCCAGTTATTCCTCCCCCAGTAAGATGAGGATTCACCAATACTGCCCACAGGGACAGGGCTCACAGCTGGAAGTCCCAGTTTTATAGGTAATCTCAGGTTTTGAAAAAATTTGCAGAGGGTTTCTAGGACCTGCAAAGGTTTATTGAACTGGAGGACTTGGAATTTTGGAGAGGTGAGGCCTATGATTTTGCTGACCTCTGAACTAACTTTGTATACCCAAGGTTTTCTCTACTACCACAACCCTGAGCACCTCCCTCAAAGTGACAGGAGTGGGCTGCCCACTCTGATCTGATTTTTCACTCTCCTTTCTTTATGAGTTTGAGTTTTGCAAACAGGTTTTTAACCAGGTTTTCGCCATGTCCTTTTCCTCACGGCCCACTTGGAGAGCTCACATCCCTCCAAGTGTTCACCAGCCCCCCTCTGGTGTCTCTTGCCAGTCTCCCTGTCTCAGTGCTTCCATCCGAGCCCATTTTTAAGGGTGAGACCCTGAACAGTGAAGCCTGGAAGGAGCTGTGCTGGTCCTTCCCAACTCCAGCCTCTGCTCTGTCCCCACTGCTCCTGCACCTCTCCGTTTGCTGTTTAGAGGGGGACTCCAGATTCAGCTTTCCCAGGACACTCCACAGACTTGGAGTCCGGATGCAACACCTCACATTTCCAGGATCCAATGGTCGCTGTCCCCTCAACACCACATCTGCTGAGCCTTCAAGCCAGGACGAGCTCAGTGCCCCACCTCATTCCCTGGGAGGACGGAATTCCCAATCCTCCAGAGGCATCCCTGTTCTCCCTGGCCACTGCTCCCCTGCCTCAGGCAGCACAGGACACAACACAGCACAGGAGCTCTGGCAGGGTGGAATTAAGCAGCAGGAGCAGGAGGGATCAACGGGGATTTCCGGGGAGATTTGAAACACAAACAAGCACGAGGAACTCTAAAAGTACACAATTTTTCCTCCCGCTCTGCGCGTGTCGTTTTATTACAGGGTAATTAAAGAACACTTTAAAATTTTGATTAATGGGCTTTTTAGCTTCAGAGAAATCACATCTTTGATGTCAGTTGCTTAAACATTCCGTTTACTTTGCCATTGAGGAATGGAAATAAATAAAGAATGCTGAGGATGCTTTTATCCCCTCCTGCTTTCTGCAGGGAAGGTTTGTAACAGCCACATAGATAAAAATGGGATTCGTGCAAGAAAAAAGTTCCATCTCAGTCTGAGTGAATGAAACCCTGGTCACAAGGAGCAGCTCTGGTCACACTCAGTGCCACAGTGTGACTCCAGCAGCAGTTGGTGTTTACACAGAATTTGGAGGTTCCTTCTTCTGGGAAGCTCCACACAACAGCAATAATTCAGATTATTGGACATTAAAGGGGGTGGGGAAGCAACAGAGGTGATCCAGATCCCAAACCAACACCAGGTACCTTCACAGCCCATTCCCTGGGAAGAAAACACTTCCCTGGGTGGAGGGAATGAGCTGTTCCTGGTCTCTTTAGCAACACTAGCAAATCTCAGGTGCCCAAAGCCTTGTTTGCTGCTTAGTTTGAGGCACTGATTGGAGCAATGCCTCTCTAGGGTGCTTGGTTTTATTTCATAGGACTATTTTTAACCATGGATGAATTTGCACAGGGTGGAGGGTTAAGGAATAGATCAGTTCTAATTGCCCTTATTTTTCCTTCCACTTAAGATCCGGGCTCCAACACCACCCACAAACCCTTGACAGCCTGAACCCCACACCCTTTATGATAAAGGTTATGGAGGTGCTTAGTCCTATAACAGTATTTTCAGCTCCCTGCCAGCCTATTTACCAATATGTTTTATTGAAGACTAATTGTCACCAATTTTTCACCATTTCTCCTTTCTAAGCCTTTCCCCTTACATCCATAATTACAGAAAAATTTAAAAAGCAGGTTTTGGAGTTTGAGAGGATAAATAATCAGTTAGCCTATATTTGAACATCATTTTCTTAAAATATTTTTGAAGCTTTATTGGTGTTGCTTTATATATTTTTGAAGCTCCATTATCAGTGGGGTTTTTTTGCATAAATCCTGTCCCCCCCACACTCACACACACACACATCTTCCTTTCAAATATCCACCTCTATGCAGATTAAAATTATGGATGCTTTTCGTTCAGCTGCTTTTGGAAGAAAAAGGGAGGAAAGGAAAGCGGGGAGGGGGGAAGAGTCAACTTTAATACTCTACAGTAGCACAATCCCCCTGGGCATAAAGCAGTGCTCAGGTAGACACATCTGGTGAAATGCATCACATCAAATTAGTATCAAGGGTATTGAGATTCTGAGACGCCTGGCAGACAATTCCCCTTCTAATGCACTGCTTTGGAGCTTGTTGAGGAAACTTGAATCCCAAATCTCCAGTGAAATGAGTGATACTAAACATGCCTGCTCAAATACTGAAAGTGAAGATCAAAGACGCAGTGTCCAAATTGGCTTTGCAAACAAAGCAAGCCCGGGGATCCCCAGGAGGACGTGGTGCTAATTTTATCAGATCTCCTTGACTCCTTCCTCCCAACAGTTTGTCATTTAAGAAAAATAATAATAATAATGAGAATGCATTTCTGGCTGGCTGGCAGGAACCTGGTTGTAAGACAAACAAATTCAGTGTCTCTTAAGGGTGTGCTTTGCACGGCACCTTAATCAAGTTAAAGTGAAAAATGAGAATATTTCCCTGTGAAATCTGCCCACGCCTGGGTCCCCAAACCACACATAGACAAACACATGGGGCCATGAATATTTCAGTACAACTCAGGCCTTCAGATCAATACAGGCAACTCTCAAGTTCTATTGATTTTTCAGAGGTTTGGCTCACAGGGGTGATAAAATATTTCTCAAGTTATGAAACCTGAGCTCGGGAGCTTTTGCTGATGCCTCAGCATTTACCAGACACAACCCTCTCCCCTCCATGTGGATTTATGACTAAGCAATAAGTCTTGGAAAGGTGGGCACTGCCATCCCATAGGGCCCACTTAAGGTCAAAAAGAGAAATCAGGGCGGTCCTTCAGGTCACCCAACTTCTGTTTTCTGAGGTAATCACTTATTCCTTCCCCTCCAAGTCCTTATTCCAAGATTCATTAGGCAGCGAGTGAAATTCCCTTTCAGCGTCCCCTGTAAGCTGTCAGAGAGAAAGGGACACCAAAGCAGACACCAAATAAAGCAGCTCCCTGCTGAGGCAAGGGAGTTAATCCTCTCCATATGGAAAGGAAATACACTTAATTATGTATTTATGCATGTCATTGCAGGCTTATATCTTGTTTCACTTTCATCCACAATGATCCAAACCTATTTCAATATAATGAGTAAACATTTCTGGGTTTACAATAACAGAAGCATTCGGTCACTCACCATTTCCCAACCATTTCCTTGCAGTTTTTATTTGTCCTGGAGCAGCACCCAGGGAATGCTGTGCTCGACTGTGACTGTAAGGTGTTTATAATCACAAAACCCAAAAGAGCTGGCTCCAAAGAGCTTAAAACTGAGCTGAAAAAGCATTGTGAGAGAGAAGAGGGAATCTGTGGATGCTGCTTGCAATATTCCAGTTATTCACTCCCAAAATGGGTATCTGTGCATAACCAAAAATTACCTTTTTAATCCAATGGGTTCCCCATGGTCCAACACAGTCAGTCAGGGACTGTGTGAGGTCATCTGCTGGCCCCACCAAGAGACCTGGTGCATGTGAATTATGGAACTTAAGTTGCTTTTTGCTGGTAGTTCAGGAGAATCCTCTCTGTTTCTTTGTTTAAAGCTGTTTTGATTGTTATTAATATTGGTGGGGGTTTCTTGTTTGTTTGTTTGTTTGTTTTTAACCCAGAAGCACCAAGGAGCTTTAAGGGCCAGGGACACCCTGTGCTCCCTGTTGTCCCTCAGATAACAGGACAATGTCCCAAACAGCCCTTGCCAGTTCAGAGAAGGTTTCAGGGGGAATAAATAGCAGAGAAAAGAGACCTGTCCAGATCCACAGGCCAAGGAAAGGGGGGACCCCAAGAGACATTCCCAGAGCTGCAGCCTGCAATTAAAAAAGGCAACAGAAAGGACATTTTCCAAGTGACTCACAAAAAAGAGGATTTGTGTGCGTGGGCAAAGACCCACTGGCACAGTAGCACTGCCCTGATCTGTGCATGACCTCGAGAGAGCACCTGAATTGCACTGAGACACTCAGAAAAGCTCATTTAGAGACCCTTCCCCAGGTGCCAGAGCTTGGCATGGGAGTCCAGCTTGCCCAATTCTCTCTTTTCCCCTGTGTGATGGTCTTTTATGACTTTCAGGAAGTCAAACACAAAAAAACCAAACCCTTCATTTCACTTCTTCAAACCAAATCTGGCTTTCACCCCCCTGCCTGGCAAAGAGCATCCATCATCCCCCTCACTGAAACACATTCCAATGGGTTCTGCAGCCCAGCCCGGTGAAACTCTGCTGCTGCATCCCAGGTTGGCACTTCAAAAATGCAAGTTCACATCATCCCATCCCCATCCAGCCCTCCCCTGGCAGCAATACCTGGGAAGAATCCTCAGTCAGTTAAAACCCACCTCAAACCCCCACATTGGCCATCTCTAATCAAATTACACTTCTCAAGCTGTTCACTCCCCAAACCCCCTCCAATGCTTTCTAATATTTTTCCCACAACTGGTGTTAAGCTGTAATTGCTCGCTGCATCTTTTTGCCCCTCTTGAATAATTGGTGTTAGATTTGCCACTTTATAGTCCTTGGGAATGTGACCTGTCATTATAAAGCTTCCAAAAAATCTCTGTTAACACTTTCCAATTTTCTCTCCTTTATTTCCTCCTGCAGCAATGGATGTGCCCTCCCTGAACCAGATACCTGATCTACCTTTGGAGCATAAAAAACCTTTCAGCAATAATTTTTGCAGTCATTTACGCAGTAACACCTCTAACATGCCTGGGAATAGAGAGTCAGGTCTTTAACGGATGTAAACTGGCAGGGCTCCACTGATTTTAATGGTTACCTTGGTTTGCACCACTTGGAGGGTTCACTGAGAATTTTTGCACATTTACAAGCTCAGACAAGCTTATTTCTCATTATGTAAAAGGCTCAGTTTGAATACTGCATAGAAAATCAAACTCAAGTGATAAGAGCAGCTGTTATTAAATACGAGATTTCCAGACTAAGTGGAGCCTGTATTTCAGGACATGCCTAATGGGAGGTCTATTGAATCTATCAATCTCCTCAATTATCTCCTTGAACTGCACCCTCAGTTCATAGGTTCAGTGCCTCATCTTCCAACATGCCAAAAACCCCACATTTCCAGTGGCAGATCTGTGGGCTGGGATGTGCAGAAGGTGGGATTTTGACAGCCATAACCAGGAGGATCCTCATTTGGATAAGTTACACACAAGGTTCCCTTTGGAGAGGAGGGATTTGAATACAGAAAATGTTCTGGAAGGCTGATATTTCCTAGTGCAGTCACAAACTTCTGTAGCCTTTTCCTTCAGCAGGTTCTTGGAGAGTTCCAGCAGTGGCTGGTGCTCTGATTCCCATCTTCCAAATCCCTGAATCTCAGCTGGCATTTATGGTGCTCTAACACACACATAGAACCTGTTGCTATGGCTGGCAGGACCTTTGACACCGTCTCCAAGCCCCAGTGTCCAAGACTACTTAAATATAAAATATTTAAAGCACATTTCTTGACCCAGGATTGCCCAAACTCTTTATAAAGTGGATGGAATTCCTCAGCAATACAGGTCTTATCCATTCCTCCTTCCCTGAATGTTCCAGCCCATCCCTCCTTCCCTGAATGTCCCGTCCCGTTTTGCCAGCTCTGGGAAGGGGGCAGGCAGCTGGATCTGGCATTGTTGCTCCAGCTCCACAGTAGGTTGACCCCCTGGCCTCTTCCAGCAATCCCTAATTCCCCTTGTTACATGATTCCTAATGGCACTTCTTTGGCGCTGGACAGGGCAGAGGTCAAGGTCTGGAATGTCACCAGAGCTGCTACTTAACAGGGACAGACAATTAGGGGATTGTCTGGGTGAGGGAGCTCCGGGCTGGGTGTGATAAGCTGCCATCAGCCCCGGGAGGTGATAAGAACAAGCTGCCGGGCCACTGGGCTTCCCTTTCCAGCCTCCTCCTTCTTTCTGGCATCTCTGGAGCTCGCCCTGCCCTGTGCTGCTCCTTCCCTGCATCTGCTGCTCCCCACGCCAGCTGTGGGCATCCAGCTGCACACAGAGCCCTTCCCCACCCTGCAGCAGAGGGCTGGGCCCTTTGCAGGCTTTATTTATACTTACTGTGATGTTATTTATGCAAATACAGAACTCCTAATCCTAAACTAACACCGTTCCCTGGCAGGCATGCACACCCCACAACCACTTGCAGAAAGGAGCTGAAACTGCATTCCCAAAGCCCAAAAAGCACATTAAGCCACTGAGTCACTGCATTTTAAAAAACAAAACTAACCCAAAATAACCAGGCAAACCATTATTCCCAAGCATCTTGAATATCTGTCACATCTAAATTATATGTTTAAGATGACCAAACCCCATTTATTCCTGGTTGGAGATAGGGAATAAATATCACTATGTGGTTTTGTACTGCAAAATACTGATAATGCCATTACAGTTCTCTAACACCTCTAATTCCAATGATCTCCCAGTATTTTATTGTGGCCTTGGTTCACCAAAAAAATGTAATCACAGAATTAAAATCCCATTTACTCCAGCAGAATGTACTCAAGTGCTTTGCTGAACTGGGGGACTAAACTATTAAAATTTACATGCCCACAAGGCAGGAATTATCTATCCTGGTTCACAGAGGAGAGGAAATGAGGCTTGCAGAGAAACTCCCTCAGACCTACACTCGGTGATTCAAGGTATGTCCAAATCAAACACAGGGATGCACGAGGGTCCAAAAACAACAGGCTGGAGGCAGAGCCTGCTTTAAAGAGTTTGATGTGCTCATCCCTGCGCACAGAGACCAGACTCGAGGGGAGAGGAAACAAGACCATGTGGGAGGGGTGAGTCCATGGGCACTGAATATGAATAGTCTGGAGAAATTACATTAATTGCTCTTTTCCCTCAGAACGGGCACCCAGTTTTTGCTTCAGACCTGGCAAACCAACACTAACTCAACATCTGAAAGCCCGATCTTGCCTCTGGGTTCACAGAAGGATTTATGGAAATGTGAGCCTTTTCAAGCTCTAGAGCCAGCAGGAAAAGGCTCGTGGGTGTGTGTCTTACCCAGAGCTGTTTTACAGGACCTTCTCAAGCAACACACAATGTCCTGGGAATCCTTCCCTCCCCTGGCTGAGTGGGTCTTGGGAAGAAAGGCATCTCCTGGGATTCTCCTCGTGTTTGACACTGAACCCACCCACTGGTGCAGGGAGGGACTGTTCAGCCCCTGTTCTATATGGGTACAACCCAAACCTCACAGTTCCCTCCCTCACATCCCTCCTCCCTGCTTTGCTTCAAGGAGCTCCCAATAACCTGGGACAGAGCAGCAAACTCCACACAAAGTGAACATTAGGCAAGGGAAATGCTCTCTTACATGAGCCCCAGTTAAGAGAATACCCAGGACAAGTTTTATTTACATTCCTCAAATAAGGCACTTGGGGCTTTGGGGGTCTTGTGGGTTTGGTTTTTTAATTTCTTTTTGTTTCAAACCAACTTTTGTTGGATGCGTTTGTCTGAAAATTTCTTGTAAAGCCCTGAACAAGTTCTGCTGAGCAAAAGCAGGCCTGCATTTACTATTCTCAAGCTTCCAAGGCACCTTCCTGCACCATAAATGCACCGTCATGGAGCACTGAGGGGAAAAAAAGGAGGGAAATGAATCAGGGCTGGTCATATCCAAACTATTAAATGTAAAACTTCTGTTTGTGAGCCTCAGAGGCTTCTTAAAGTGTGGGGAACGTCATCAGTCTGACAGTGCTGGGGGCTGTGGGCTGTTTAAAGCTTGGTGTAGCACAGTTTCTTTGAGGTCCAGACCCACCTAAGCCCTGCCTCATGTGAAGTGAGAGGTTCTATAAAAACTGGGAAAGAATGGCTCACTTGGAAAACATCTGTTCAAATGTTCTTTGTCATCTAAACCAGTGACAGACTCCGATCCACAGGAGTTCAACCACTACAAATGAAAGGGCTGCTAAGGAGAGAGAGAATGGAGAAAGGAAGTTGTTATGCACCAGCTACAGATCTGTCTGGCTCAAATTCTGGAAGAATTTCTTCACAAAAAGTGCTGTTAAACATTGGAATGAGCTGCCCGGGGAGGTTTGGAGTCCTCATCCCTCTAAGTGTCCAAGGAAGGCCTGGATGTGGCACTCAGTGCTCTGGGCTGGGGACAAGGTGAGCATTGGGCACAGATCGATGACCTTGGAGGGTTTTTCCAACCTCATTTTTTCCCATGATTCTCTAAAATGACTCTGGGAGTCAAAAGACCAAGTCAGAGTCTGCCTTTCCTTTCCTGAAATGCCTGATGCAATAGGAACGTACTCCCTGATAATTTCCATTGCATTATAAACAATAAAAGATGAGTGTTCTTGCAGCCTGGGCAGAATTTAGAGCTACACCGGGTACAAACCTTCAGCTTCTCTTGCTGCTTCTGTGCTGGGTGTTAAATCAGCTGCCACTGGTACAATTCTCCTGCAGAAAGAGGCTCTTCCTCCTCCCTTCATATGATTTGACCCCCGGGGCATCAGAGCTTTCTCCACTGCAGCTTTTGCCCATCAATGCATCTCTTTTCCCCTTCAACTCATTCACACTCTCTTCTAAACTCAGCTGGAAGCATCTCTTTTCCCCCTTGCCCATGACTCTTAATTTCTCTCTCCCTTGGCAGTTATTTAACTCATTAACTGAATTAATTTTAACCCTAAAGCACTTTGGGTGAATAGATTTTATGAAAGATCTGATGCGAAATGAAGTCTTGGGGGCCTTTTTTGGCACTGTAGGTGCACAAAGGAGCCTCAGTGTGCCTGAGAAGCAGACCCTTATTTCCCCATTTCTATGTGGAGTTGAATCTCAGAGCAACTCCCAGATTCCATTTAATGACAAAGTGGCTCTTTGATTGATAAAAGTCCCATGCCTCTGATGCAGACTAAATAGCCAAGCATCCTGAACAGTGGAAAATTATTCTTGGATCTGTATGAAATGAGCTTTGCCATCATTTTCCCACACTTGCTCCTTAGAAAAATTCCTTTTCATTTTAAAAATGCTGTTTTATTAGGAAATATTAAAAGCAGAGGAGACTCCAACACGGTGGTTTTGCCTTTTGCTCTGAGAGGTGGCTGTTTGGCAGGGAAAAACCCCAGAAAGTCAACAGAGAAATAACATGGAAGTTGCCCTACAGATTATTTATTTTGCTTAGGTGCACTGGTGGCTTTGAAAAGCAGTTTAGTTTCTCTTTCAGGTCAATAACACTTTTGTTCACCAAAATTGCACTGGAGACAAGAGTCTACCAACAGGAGGTATTGATTGGAGGCTGCCAGCACCCAAAAAGGAGCATTTTCAGCTGGCTGGGCAGAAGTGGTTACAATTTTCCACATAAATGCTGGGACGAGGAGGAAGGGAGCCTGCAGGAGTGTGATGGGAAGGAAAGGGAAGGGAATTACGGCTGCTCAGCGCCGTTTCCAGAGCCATTGCACATATCCCATGGACAGGAACAGAGCTCCTGGCGTGGAGCACTGTGAGTAAGGAGCCTTGGTGGGGCCCTGCAGGGTCCAGCAGTGCCCAGCCCGAGCTCGCTGCTGCCCCAGAAAGCTGACAGGACAGGCAGGGTGGCTCTTCCTTCCTGTGAGCTCCAGCAAAAGGGGTTCATTGTACAGGAACAGGGTGCAGAGCCCAGGGGGCCCAGGCACGGAGACAGGGTGCCAGCTGAGGGCACAGGGGCTTATAGGGGATGGTGAGGGGGGAACTGAGGGTCAGGGTCCAATGGATGGGGGGAAATGGTGCAAGGGAGGGGTTAAGGGTTGGGTCAGCTAATAGGGAAACAGGGGCAATGCAGCAAACTAGGGCCAGTGGAGGGACAGAGAGGGAGAACACTCAGGGACTAACAAAACATGGGTAATAGGGGTTGAACTAGGGTCATTAGGCCAATGGGCCAATGGGGTATCATAATTTTACATAAATCAGCATGTGCCTGCAAAGATTTGTGGGAGAAGCAAGCTTCTCACCATAACCTAAAGCCTGTTCTTCTTAATTGGGACCAGTCTTCCACAGCTGGGTGATTGATACTCTGATGGTAGACTCCTGTGTCTCCACACTGACTGACAACTTCATGGGATTCAGACCAGGTGAACTTAGATATATCCACAGATTTATACATTTCTATATCATTGCCAATTTTAAAATGATGGTTATTGTCTACCCTGCTCTTTGGAACTGAGAAACTGATTATAGCCAGACCATCCTTTCCAGAAGCAGCCAATTTTCCCTGCAATTTACACTGTTTGGGTCTATCACAAATCTCAACTTTAAAGAGCATTTCTTCACCAATAAAACAATTAGAGAACAACAGAACTAAAATGGCCCATAAAAATCACCTTCTGTTTCCCATCCCTGCCACTTACTCACTGAATCACCTCAAGCAAATCACCTCCCAAATCCTTTTTTATTCCCAACCCTTCCCTGCTCAGACCAGCAGCAACTTGGGACAGGGACACTGGATGTGAGAGGTGAGCAGGTTTAGTGTCATGATGGCTCTGCACTGAACAATGTTCCCATAAAAATACAAATACACAAAGTGCCTGGAATGTGCCCCAGCCCTGTGGGTGTCCAAGGGCAGCATGGACAGGCCTTGGAGCAACGTGGAACAGTGGAAGGTGTCCCAGCCTATGGCAAGGGCTGGAATGAAATCTTTAAGGTCTCTTTCAACCCAAATCATTCCATGATTTATGATGTAAACAATGGGAAAATCAAGTCCTGGTTGGCTGCTATCCTGTTATCCTGAAAGGAAAATCAGCACCTATTTGAAGACCAGTCGGGCACACAAAAGCTTCAGCCCTTTTTCTATTATAACATATTTATTTCAGTGTGTTTGAAAGCTTCATCAGCTTCTGCAGCAGCACCAAACTTCCAGGAAAAGGGATGAAAGTAGCAGGAGCACACTGCTGATGGGCTTGGAAAAAGGGGGGAAAAAGGAGAAGCAGGGAAGAAAAAAAGAACTTGTCTGCAACTGCTGCTATTTTCTCCCTTACAGCCTCTCACACACTTTAATCACAGGCACTGAAGACCCTGCTCTGATCCTCTCAGCACAGGTGACCTCGCAGCTCTTTCCTCACCTGTAATTCCTGGATTTCAGCTCATTTCAGAGACTGCTGTGAAACGACCCCTGGGCAGAGCTCAGAGCCAAAGAGGAGCCCCTGCACCACGGGCACGTCCCTCTGTCCCTGAGACACGGAGTAAATTGACCCCAAACCCAGCCCTGGAGCTGCTGGTGCTTTTCCCTGGAAGCAGAAAATAAGGAGCAGGGCTGAGGAGCTGAGCCAGAGTAATTTGGGCAGTTATTCTCTGCCTGAAAGGTGATCCTGAACTTTTATCCCCTTCTCGTTAGTGGCATCATTCAATCAGGACGACTCAGCCTCGGAGTGAAGGGATTGCAGCCACCCAGGGAATTCCTCATTCCAGCCAGGAAATGTGGGGTTTGTTAGTTCAAACAGCATCTGTAGGAAGCTGGTAAACAACAGCTGAGATGATGAAAGATCACATCAGCTCCTTGCTTTGAAGTAAAAGATATTAAAACCACGAGTGCAGGAGTTCTTATTCTAGCTTAGCCCCCCCTGCCTGCTGATCCCCGAGAACCTGGCATGGCTCTGGCTGCTGCATAACAAGCTGGATAATAAAAATCCCTGAAAATATCAACAAGACACTTGGAAGTGACATGAAAAAGCGAGGGAGGCCTATTTCTCGTGATGCTGCCATTAAAGGCAATTTGTTACTCAATGCCTGGAATGAAATCAAACATCCTTCCAGGCCCAGAGTGACATTTCCAGTCTCAAAAATTTAGGATGTGTCGTCACCTGGATGGGCACATTATGGATATTCAGAGGCAGAGCCATCAGCATCATTTGTACACAGAGTCAGCATCAAGAACAAGGACAAGGGGTCATATTTTAACAGACTCGTGAGGCACTGAGCTGTGAATTCTCCCATTTGCAAAGTCAGGTGGATTTTTGTTATTAATTATGAAGGTACAAAAACAAGTTCAGGGGACTCTGCAGGGCTGCAAGTCAACGTCTATAATGGACCTGATGACCCTGTGGGTGCCTTCCAGGCCAGCTTGTTCTGTGATTCCCTGAAGCTGCTGGAAAAGCCATGGACACTGTTGCTCCTGGAAGTTCTTTCCAGCCCTCTGGAATGACTCTCACCACCCAAATCCAGAGCACACACCCCTGTCAGCCCCTGTCATGTCAGCCCACTCCAACCACAGCAGATCTCCTCACCCACTCCCTACCCAACATCTGCTTTTCCCACCTCTCCTAAATCCCCTCAGCCTTTGGTGCTGTGCTCCCCTTCTCTTCCCCTGCCACCAACCTCTCCACCTCAATTTTTCCTCTGAGCTGATTAATCCCATCCTGTTTGCTACCCTTGGAAGAAATGACATCTCCAGAATGCAGTGGATAGGGCACTGGCCTGGGATGGTGGAGGCCCCTTCATTCCAGGTGGAATTCCAGGGGTGCTGCAGTGCAGTGGTTTCCCTCTCTCAGCCACTTTAAACAAGGAGAACAATTTACATCTTCATTTGCAAAATGCTTTGACGTCTCAAAACGAAAAGAGCCAAACAGCAAGAATGAATAATAGATGAGAGCTACAGGACAAGAGACAGGCTTATTCCTGGTCCTAACATCCTAACATGCAAAGTGCAATATTTGTATCTATGTAAATATTTTTCCACAATAAATTATTGTTAGTAACCAGTTTTCCCCTGGTTTGTTTGTTTGTTTGTGTGTTGGTTGGTTTTGGGTTTTTGTTATTGTTTGTTTGTGGGTTTTTTTGTTAGGGTTTTTTTTCCCCTTTCTTTTTTTTTTCTTTTTTTTTTTTTTTTTGGAAGCCTTGAGCATTCAAAATTGCTTGGTCAGGGAGACCTCTGATAAACATAACCCTGATATGTGAAGTCTCTTTCTAGTGCTACTGTACATCCCCTTGTCCCCCAGAAAAGGACCCTAAATTGTGTATTTAATACATATCCAGGCATCATTACAAGGGTGGAATAAGCACATAAAGAAGAATTCAAACTACTCATGGTCATATGTCAGGAGATGCCTGAAAGCTGAAATACTCAGAGGCATTTTGCCACCTGATTTGTTTGGTTAGATGCCTTTCAGTACATTAAAATACATTTATTTAGGATGCCATGAAGCTTACAGAGAAAACCAAAGTGCTTTAGGGTTCAGCACATCCAGATTCTGCAGAAAACAAACATCTCAGGCCCTGACCCCACAATGAGCCCCACACCAGCAGCTCTGGCTCTTCAGGAGAGCTGGGTTTGTGACTCTAAAAAAATTTAACTGCTGTTCCAAATGAAGGAGAGATAAAGGATGTGGATGAAGGGCTGGACAGGGCTTGGAGCAACCTGGGGTAGTGGGAGACATCCCAGCCCATGGCAGGGGGTGGCACTGGGTGGGATTTAAGGTGCACTCCAAGCCAAACCATTCCATGGTTCTATAATTCTGGGGAAAGCAGAAGTTCCAGAGGCTCCATACAGCCATCATTCCTCCTGGTTTTCTAGGGAATATTGTGAGGACAAGGTTGCAGGACCCTCAGTGTGAAGCCAGGATGGATGGGAGCTGCAGCCAGCAGTGCCTGCTCCCCTTCCCTGTGTCCCCTCCCTCCCAGGAGTGCCTGAGCATGGGCAGGAGCCCAGCCTGGCACCAGGTGATGGGTTATTAATTACTGGTGCTGCACTCCACAGCCTCCCCGCAGCTCTCTCTCCAGGGTGGAAAATGAGGCATTTTCCCTGCTCCAGCCAGGGGCTGCAGCAAAGGGCTGAGCACCAGCAGGGCCAGGCTTTGCTTCTGAGTGCAGAGCACATGCTCCAGGGCTGGGTCCTGGCTCAGCTCGGGAGAATCCTGACCCAAACACTGCAGTTGTTCTCGGAGATGTCTCTTTTTTCCAGCGGCGGGTCTGATTCCATCAGCCTTGGAACACAGGCTGTGAAAACAAATCTGTTCAGGCTCCTTCTCTCTGATTGCAAGACTTAGCACGTCTGCAGAGTGAGCAGGGAGAGCAACACACACTCTGCAAATGAATTAATTAGACCTCAAGAAAGAATGTGTGGGCTTGGAGGAGGGTCTGAGCGAGCAGTTTGCAAAGTAATAATGGGTGAAAAAAATTAAATTGCATTCCCCAGCACCCTGAACAGGACAGATCAGGACAGCCAGGGCAGAGAGGAGGGTGCTGGACCATGCTCTGGTCACCAGGAATCTCTTTGAAATGATTGTGGGCTGTCAGAACATGCTGGGCTCCAGTCACCCCCTTCCCCAACCCAAAGGTATCTGCCTGCATTATGGGGCTGCAAGTAATGCCATAAAATAAAATCCAGTTTCATTTGACTCTTGTTGCTCTGTACACCAGGGCTGCCTGCTTTACAAGTCTACCCGAGTGAAATAAAAAGTAAGACTTCCTGCATGTCTGCTCCACTTCTCAAGGTTATGAGGCAGAGAAAAAAAAAATCATCAGTAATTGCTTTACATATAAATGTGAAAACAATTTTAGAACTCCCTGGCCCTGCATCAACATTCATGTGCCTTTTACCAGCGCTGAACTGGGTATTATCCTAACTTTAGAGCAATGATAAAGGAAATGGTTCTGCTCCACAGCTCTAGGTTAACCTGTTTACATCCAAGTGTTTGCAGAATTACTCTTTTTCTGCTCGAGGTGTTGCTGGGGATGCTGAGAGCTCTGCAGTTTGTTTCATTTGGTGAGGGGTAACAACATAAAAACCTGAGACCATCTCCCTTGGCCATGATCCACCCCAAAGCTGTGGAGAGGAGCAGGAGGAAGAATCCAACACATGAATTACAGCAGCCACAGTGTGGGCATAACAGCAATGTGTGGTGCTGTTATGGTCCATAATAATGCAGAAAGTACAGTACAGAAAGAGGAAGATGCTCAGCTGTGTGTATTTCATTAAATCCATCATGAAAAGCCAAATTCTGTGTGGCTCAAAGGCAGGAAAACTTGCCCCCAAAGAACTGGATGGGTTTGAACCCCAATACAATTTTATTATTTCAGAGCTGATGCATCCACACAAACCAGCCCCACGTTCTGCTGCATCCATCAGCAACAGAGCAACGCTCCACCAAGGAAAAGAGAAAATCAATACTATGCAATTAAAAATATTTCTTCTAAGTAGCAGCAACCTGTCTTTTCCTTTGGCAAAGACAGCCAAAAGCTTGTACAGTACAAACACAACAGAAGTAAAGCGAGTGGACATTCTCCTTCAGCATTCATAAGCAAACCCCAGGGAGCTGAGTGCCACTTGAGGGAGAAACAAAGCACTTACCTCAGTGTAATGCAGTGCCAGAAACCATTAAAAATAAAATCCCACCAGCATCCAGCAGCCAGACACTGCAGCTCCTTCTGCTGCCTGCTGGGGATAGCCCTGCACCCCAGTTCCTGCTCTGGGAACTCCAGTGAAAGCACTTCAGTTCAGCTAGAGCTCTTGGAAAGAGGATCAAAATTCAGAAGTTGTTTTAATTAATGCATTGGCCGGTGCAGGGCCAAAGGCAGGGCTGGATTCTGGCTGTGGGGGAAGTCCTGGTAGCCAGACCTGGTGTTTTGTGGCCAGGCCTTGTGCAAACCCACTGTTATTGTTTGGGATCTGCAGAATTCCTCCCCTGAGCCCAGGAGCCTGTGGAATGGTGTGCTGCATTTTAAGGGCAGCAGTGCTACCATTTAACTCCATCTCCTGTGCAGAACAGGCTGGAGAATTCTCCCAACACCTGAACTCACCAGCTCCTGATGGTTTCCAAAAAGTCACCCAGTCAAAGAGTGGAGAAGGGAGAAGGCTGAGATTCCATCACAGTCATTGTCCCAGGGGCAAAGGCTAAGTTTAAATATGAGACAAACTAAACTTCAGCCAATATAATTCTATCCAAAAAAAGGGATTTTTTTCCCCCTCTGCTCTCTATGCCCCTATAACATTTCCAAAAAAATCCCTCTGAGCCAACCATACTTTTTCAGGTTAAAAGAAGTGAAGAATTAGAAAGCTGAACATGGGATATATGTGGAACAAAAGTACATGAGATATCCGTAATAAGCTGCAGTTTGATGTTCTCTCCTTTTACACTGGGCTTTCATTTCTAAGGGGAACAAATCCCAGATCCTACTCCATGAGCACGGCAGGGTCCTCCTGTCTCTGGATGTGGCTGGTTACAGCTGCTGAGAAGGAATTTTCAGTGCAATCAATACTATTTACACATAATCAAGTTATTTCCTTCCCCATCCTCACCCCTCTCATTCTTTAACTCTTCTACTCATTATGTCCTATCTAGAAAGTTTTTTAAAAGTATGGTGACAAATTTAAATATCTGATCCAAAGGCAAGGAAGGGCTTCCTTGAAGGTGTCTTTAGTCCTGTGGAGTCACCAGCACAGGATTTAACAGTTTTTGTGTAAAGCTCCGGAGGGGCAGATACTAAAGTACCCCATTTTGAGGAGATCAGAAGCCATGGGAAATGGGGAGTGTTTAATTCCTAAGGAAAGCAAAAAGTCAACAGCAAAACCAAGCTGGACTTGGACCTGAGCCATTGGGAGCCAAAGGACCCAGCCTGAACCCTGCCCAGGATGTTTAAGGCTCTGACTTAGTGCTCAATGAAATCAATTATTGATTTCCACAGGAACTGGAAGACATCTTCTGTGAGTTGCCCAAAGGGACACAGGAAGTTTATGGCAGAGCTGAGAACCAGCCCAGCTCCCAGACCTCCCGTGTAACCATATGTCCATGTGTCCTTTCAGATTTCCCTGTCTCATTTTCAGAAGCCATTTCCCCCCAGCTCTGCCCGCCTGCTCTGCTGGGAGGGAGGAGATGGCACTTTCCCTCTCCCAGCCGCGCTCTGTCAGCTCCCTCTGCCACTTGGGATGTGCTGTCGCTTCCATGGAAACAGAATCGTGAATCTTTTTCCCAGGAAATGCCTCCAAACTGCCTTCATTTTGTTTTGTTGCTCTTTCTAGACAAGTCTGATGCATGTGCGTGCTGAGGCTGGAGGACTTCTGCTGTTATTTAATGTAGAAATGTCCTTTTGGGGAACCAAACTAGGTGCAACATTAATTTAAGTGGAAAATATCCTCTTTTTTTCCAAGGATTTCCCCTCTTCTGCCTGGGGCTCCTTTGCCAACATTGGCCTTGCAGTTTGGATGGCATGTGGGTATTAAAATATTCACTGATTTCCCTGCATCTGCCATGGTCAAGAGAAAAGAGAATCACAGAATTATGGAATATCCTGAGCTGGAAAGGACCCATGGGATCATTGATCCTGCACAGACACCCCAAAATCCCACCCTGGAGAGTGCTGTCCAAACTCTCCTGGAGCTCTGGCAGCCTCGGGGCTGTGCCCATTCCCTGGGGAGCCTGGGCAGTGCCAGCACCTCTGGGGCAATCCCAAGGATCTCTCCCACAACAGATCAGGTACAACCCTGTAGTTCACCCTCACCTCTCCTCTCAACGTGAAGATGATTTTCCATGGCCTGGTTAAGTGCTGGGGGTTAGGACTGGGAGGATGTGGAGCTGCTGGAGAGGGTCCAGAGGAGGAACCAAGGACAGGCAGCACTGAATGGAAGAAGTGCTCCTGTTTGGGGAAGCATCCAGAAGTTGCAAGTTAGTCCTAGAAAGAGGTACATGGAATTAGCAGAATTTCAAAACTCCGTGTGATACAAGTGCTCAGGAGAGCAGAATCCTGGTCTGAAACCATTACGCAGAATTTTTATGGGATCCTGGAATCCTGCAATGGTTTGGGTTGGGAAGGAACCTTAAAGCTCATCTCATTCCACTCCCAGCCATGGGCAGGGACACCTTCCACTCTCCCAGAGTGCTCCAACCTGACCTTGGACACTTCCAGGGATGGGGCAGCCACAGCTGCTCTGGGAATTCCATCCCAGGCCCTCACACCCTCACAGGGAAGAATTTCTTCCCAATATCCCACCTAACTCTGCCCTCTGGCAGTGGGAAGCCATTCCCCGTTGTCCTGGCTCTTCAGCCCCTTAGGAAAAACTCTCTCTCCATCTTTCCTGTTGGCTCCTTCAGATCCTGGAAGGCCTCAGTGAGGTCACCCCAAAGCTTCTCTTCTCCAGACTGACCATTCCCAATTCCCTGAGCATTTCCTCCCTGCAGAGCTGCTCCATCCCTCTCATCATCCTCCACTCCCTGGAGAAAAGAGAAACCAGGATAAGGACAGGAGTGACCAAGGTGACCCAAACCCTTGTGGGAGCAGTTTGTGGAGCCAACTCCACTCTGAGAAGGGTTGAACTGTTGGAATCATGGAATTGTTAAGGTTGGAAAAGACCTCTAAGACCATCAAATTGGAATCATGGAATTGTTAATGTTGGAAAAGACCTCTAAGACCATCAAATCCAACTTTCAACCCAACACCACCATGTTCACTGCTAAACCACATCTTCCAGTGCCACATCCCCAAATTTTTTAACACTTCCAGGGAAAGAGAAGCTGTAGGAACAGAGGAAACTTTGCATTCTCATGTCCTTGGACCAACTTGCCACGCACAACAAATGATTTTGGCTGCCAAGGAGAATTTTCCCTCTGCTCAATCTGCAGTGCCGAGCAAGCCACAGAAACCACAGTGTTGGTTTCATGTCTCACAACAGCCTGGGGGAAACTTTATTCCTTACATTTTTTCTAATTCCATTCCTAGCTCTTCCTATTTCCCCTCCATTTTGCAAACAATTAATTATAGTGCTGCACCTAAATTATAAATTACCAACTTTGGGGGACACAAAAAAAACCCCAAACCAAACCAACTTTAAAATTCTGAAAGGCTGAGATGTCAGGACTGGGAGAAGCAGCTGTTTTGGAAATGTTGCCTTTTTTTTGTTCCGAATGCTATTTAAACATTGGCAGGGGGCCTCATTAAAGATGAATCGATGAATTAGTAAGTAGTGTTGTAGCCAGAAGAGACAGCATGTGCTCCTGTGGTGAAAACAGATTTACACAAAAGAAAGGAAGGGGGGGAGAAAATACCCCCCTCTCAGTGTGTAACAAAGTCGGTGTTTTCAATATTCTATCAGGGCTGCACCAATCCCGGGCAGGATCCATCAGAATTTCCAATCTAAATTCATATTTGGGGGGTTAGAATTTGGAACTGGCTGCGAAGTTTCCTCTGGGCTAAAATGGAATAGATAAGTTTGGAGCCCCAGAGCATTTTGGTTACCAAAATGTTATGAAGTGTGAAATAATAATAATTAGGGGTATGGCATGGGAATCACAAGCCAGATATAATCCAGCTGCAAAAGCAAAGAGAGATATCAGCTCAAGCACCACCACTGATGTCTGCAGGCATTAACATGGAAATGGCACCTCACTTTTGGCACCAGACTTCAAGGGAAGCCCTGGAAAAAAGGGTCAGCTTCAGCTGTGGAGCCACAGGGGAGACCCACAGGGCCCAGGATGACGAGGGGAGAAACATCAAGGGACAGACCCCACGTGGAGCTGCTTGTCTGACTCTGAAATGAAGGAAGTCCAGGACAAAAGGCTTGTCACAGCTCCTGCCCCCAGCACGGGGCTTGTTCTGACCTTTCCCTCCTGCTCCAGCTCCAGGAGATGTAAAACAGGAGCAAGGTGGAGGTTTCCATGCCAGAGCAATGGGGATGGAGCTGCCAACGTGCCAGTGATGCCACCTGCATGTCCCACCTGGCCCTGGGTGTGGCATTGGACACCTGGGCTCCAAGCTGTCCATCCAGGTGCCACCAGACACCTCCTTTTGTGCCACCAGACACTCTCCCATGTCCCACCTTCACACACAACCTTCCCAAGTGTCCCCAGACACCTCCCCAGGTGCCCCTGACACCTCGTTATCAGCTCAACACCAAGCTGAGAGCACCCAGAACCTGAGCTCTAATTTTGGTAGCACAAACCAGCTCC
Source organism: Passer montanus (assembly GCF_014805655.1). Taxonomy (NCBI): domain Eukaryota; kingdom Metazoa; phylum Chordata; class Aves; order Passeriformes; family Passeridae; genus Passer; species Passer montanus. The sequence goes on from NW_024359056.1 coordinate 456,935, forward strand.
AAGCACCACCTGAATATTCTTTTCAAAAGCTCCAAGATGTTCCTGATGATCATTTCAAAGAAAAACATGAAGTTCTCCAGTATTTTGTCGTTCAAAACCAAACCATGACAATTCCAAAGTACAGAAGTTGCACCTGTATTTTAAACCAATGGAGAAAACCTGTCCTCTGCACAGGACCATACAATCCCAATCCCATATTGCTGCCTGAGACTTCATTTCTCTGATAATAATTTGACCTCTGCCAATTAAGAGAGACCTGGAATTTTGGTGTTTTTCTGGAAATTTACAGCAGAAACTATAGGTGAAACAATCCATTATAAATTAATAATTAATTACTGATAATGCACTAATATCACCTGTGTGCTGCTAATTCCTCTCCCTTTGTGCTGGACACAATAAGCTGAGGATAAAAGAAACATTTACACAGCACAGAGAATATTTTAGATAACTTAGTGCTTATATTTGCTCTGATTTTTTATTGGAGTGCAAAAAGGGGAGAATTGAGGCCCAAAGAGGTTTTGTGATTCACCCAAGGTCACCCTGGGAGCCTCCAGCAGAGCCACCAGCTGAATCCAGGGCTCCCATATTCAATATCCTGCGTCTCTGACCTGTCCTGCAAACCACAAAATGAAAGAGGACCAGAACTGGCCCCTAAACACGAGATTTCTGAGGGACTCCAGTGCATTTTAGCTTGTATATAAAGAATATATATAAAATACATTGCTCCAGCTTCCCAGACCCTGATTCATTTCAGATCTATCACTATTAATAAAGCTCAAGAAAAGTCCTAAATTCTTACAAGACATTTGTTGGGTTTTTTACCAGAGATCCATTTATCCTACTTTATTAAGTGTGAAGAGTCAAAATGCTCACCTACTTTACGTTTTTATCCATGCCAAGGATTTGGAGCAAATAAAAATTAGTGTCATTTGAGTTGATTCCTACAAGTCCATTCCTCCTCCATTGTTTTGCTATTTTAAATCTTTTAATGTTGTAGATCTGGTATGAGACACTTTGAATTTGAAATATTTGGGGGTTTTTAAAGAAAAAAAAACCCAGACTTTGTGCTGAACCCCACCTGAGTTACTGAGCCCCAGGCAGGCTGCGGGTGGGGGACTGGTGCTGCCCCAGGAGCATCCTGAGCAGGCACCAGGACTGGAATGGAGAATTCCTGCATTCCGGCACTTGAGACCTTCCCACCACCCCCTGCTGCTCCCTCAGGACCCCAAAGCAGAGGAACACGAAGGGTTTTCCACCCTCGTTCTCTCTCCCTCCTCTGGAATCACAGGACAATTAAGGTTTGAGAAGACCCTTCAGTTCATCAAGTCCAAACAACAACTTAGCACCACCACTGTGCTCCCCACCGAACCACATCCTCCAGAGCCACAGCCACACATTTAGGGGTGTCCAGGACATGGGGAAGAGGCTGTTGGAAAGTCCCTTTCAGAGGGAAGAGCCTGATTTCAGCCTCAGGTGCTCCCAGCTCTCACCCCATGCCGGAGGTGGAGCGTGAGCAGTTCCATTTCCCCTTTACAGCAACTGCTGAGACCTTGATGCCATTTTACACTTGTTATCAGGGATATGAAGAGCAGATTTTTTTTTTAATTAACTTTCTGTCCCCTGACTCCTCCCCAGGTGCTCCATGCACATCATTATTCCTGTTGCCTCCGTGTGACCGTGACCCAGATTGGAGCTGGGACCATCCAGGAGGAGCAGGATCAGCTCACCTTGGGCAGCCACACCAGACCCGACTTGATGGCTTAAGTTAGAGCAGCCCAGAGGGCCCTCTAAGACACCTCCAGTCTGATTGGACCCCACAGCACAGGAAAATCAGGTGCCACTAGGTTTTTTGTCTGTTTTATTACTCACATCTCTACAGGAACACATTAATTTAGAGCCTCCCTCCATTAATATTCACCACTGACAGGTAAATTCCCATCACTTTGCACCAGGTGGGGAAAAGCCAACTGGTAAAACACGGGAAAGTTTGGAGAGTAAACAGAATTTCATTCCTTAAAAATCAAATTAATTGCTTGCAAAATAAAATACCACTCAGCAGAAATAAAGGGGAAGATATTTAGACCACACCCTGATTTCAATGAACTACTGGGGAAATATTCAGGATGGGGAAATTCTCCTGCAGATTGTTTTCTAGCTCAGATTGGCAAGCACCAAGAGAAATGCCAAAGGTAAGATGAAATCTGAATTATTTAAATCCAGGGGACAAAAATGCTAAAAAAAGACTGAAAGAGAACAGTGAGGGAGAGGAATATAAAATAATAGTAAGAAAAGAATTGGTTGAGAAATACTTGGGAATGAATAATTGGTTGAGAATACTTTTAATGTCTGAGAAATATTAAGGTTACAGCCCTGAAATTGTTAAAAATTCCTGCAGCAGAACATGCCTTAAAAATAAATAAATTAATAAATGAATAGATCTCAGCTCTCTCTTCTCCTAAACCACCATGGCTCCCACTCAAACTGTTTGTTTCATCCCAGGGCTGCTCCTCTGACTTCAGTGCACTTTCCTGAGGTTGGGTCATAAAAAAAATATTGTACCTTAAAAAAAAAAAAAAAAGAAAAGAAAAAAGAGAAAAAAATAGAAGTACTTGGATCTATTGATTTGTGCTGTAGCAAAGCCCCTGACATTCCAGCACGATGAAGATATTGCTCTGGACCCTGTGTGCCTCCTCATACTTCTCCTCTGCTTATGAGGGTCTCCAAGGATGGTATTAAAGATATTGTAGTTCCCACTTTCCGACTCTGGGATATCAGCGAGATTCTCCTGTGTAAAGAATAATTATCAGCACTGCTGTTACCTCTAGTAAGTGTGTAATTACATGCTCTGTTTTGTGGGCTGTAGGCTGTGCAATTTTAAATTATACAGTAATGACAAATTCTCCCTTTTTTACCACCTTCTTCCAAATAATAATAATAATCATCATCATTATCAACATCATAATGAAAGAAAGAAAACCTTCTTCTCTGGTAGCATTAGCAGTTTGTGTTTGCTTGTGGAATTATTTTAAGGCTGAAAGGAGCCTTGAAATCGAAATTTTTACTGAAAAATAGAAGCAGGTTAATATGGGGAGAAGGGGAGTGAATAAAAGCACAGAAAAAGCCTTAAAGGGAGCGAGGGCAGGCACGGCATGACATCAGATCCCTTGGACTCTGCCCAGGCTGGGCAATGCCAGGGGCAGGGATGGGGTCCCCAGAACGGAAAATCTCTGCTCCCCAGCCCTGAGGAAGGATTTCTGTGCAGGGCAGCAGCCCTGGCTGATGGGCTGTGTGGTGCAGGGTGCCTGTCCTGGCTCAGGTCAGGGCCACCCTGGTGCCCCACGCCTGGCCATGGCCACCACCCCTGAGGGCTCCCAGTCAGCCCAGGGTGGCTCCCACACTCAAACAAGGCCACAGTCAATGCTCAGGCATCGCTGGGAGCCACCACAGCCCTGCTCTGTGCCCCACAGAGAAAGAGATCGATTCATTGGGACTACTCAGACAAAAAGGGATAAACCCCAAATTCATTCCCAGCAGCTCACAAAAGGAGAAAAACCTTTTTTTCCTGAACACAGAAGCAGTTCTTCAGCTGCTTTATTCATCTTGAAGAGAGTTAAAAGAGTTGATATTTGCTGCAAATTTGGTTCATGGCTCTATTTTTATTTTCCTGCTCCCACCAAGGTTTGCATATATTCATGTTCCCTTCAGGGAAAGTTTTATAGTGATTACTGGGGAGAAAGCCAAAAGGGACCTCTATAAATACACCTAAAAACACTCCAGGATTTAAATCAGATCATTTCTGTGGGTTATTTCAAGGATGAGGCTTGCAGGGTGTCCTGGGGAATGCAATGGTTTGGATCCAATCCTCAATGAAATTCCGTAGGAATGTCACAAAATGGAAAATTCATTATGGTATTATTTTCTAATTGGGTGGAGTGGGGAGGTTGTTGATTTCCAGCAGCTTTCATTCCCAATATGAGAAGCTGTAATTGCAGCACCATTCCCAAGTAAATATTCACAGGAGAAAACCAGGTAGGGTCAGGTCCTGAGGGCACCCAGGGGCTTGGGGAGCACTCCATCAAGTTAATCTTGCCTACAATGGGGATAAATAGATGAATAATTTGGGATTTTGGCTTGCAAGGTGCTCTTTGGAAAGGAAAACCAGTAGTTTTATTTGCAGAGCAATTACACGAGATTATCTGGGAGCCCAGGACTGTGTTTTATGACTCAGGCAGTAAATAACTCTAAAGGTATGGAAACAGCTTGAGCTTTACTTCTACTCTATTCGAATATCCTGCTAGGAATCAATTCTGCAGCTGCAGCCAAATCCTGAGGCTCTGATCAGGCACCATCCCAGGGCTTGGAATGAGCTGGACTTTGAGGTCCCTCCCAGAATCATTGTGGGGTTCTGGAAATAAACAAAGAGCAAGAGAGGTGCATGGAGTAGAGAGAGGGGAAAAGCCCCTTCCCAGAGCCATGATGGAACAGGGTATGGAACCAGCCCTGGAATTCGAGATTCCCAGCTCCCAGGCAGGAGTCCCTGGCCTGGAGGCATTGAGCTGTCCCAGGTTTTCCAGCTACCAATGGAAGGACAAACCTGCCTGGACACTGCATAGCCAGAGTACTTTGGGTGTTAGAAAATATCTGTAATTTTTATGGTGTTTCGGGTCACCTCTGAGGCAGAAAGAGTTTACCAGATGAGGCCAATTCATTGAATTTTGGATTAATTTGTGACTGGATCCAGCTTCTCCAAAGTCTGTATTAATTCTGTTGTGGATGTACAGCTCAGCAGCCACAGGCCAGGGGAGGAGCTGCCTCCCAGTGCCAAAGGCAGTGATGGGATGTGTGTAACTGGTATGGAAGTGCTCATCCAGAACCAGAAATCTGGGGTCATGTTTCTACTGCTTGGTACCAGGGAAGACCAGTTCTTCTCTCCTCATTCTCCCCAGGCAGGCCTGTGTACAGTGAGCAGGAGATAAAATACTGTCATAGTTCCATTGTACTTTTATTTAACAGAAAATAGTGGGAAATCGCCTCCTTTTCCACTGTTTCAGCACTGGGATTTAATACAAGATCCAAAAGGTTTTGAGCAGTGCCAAGAGACATTTTCTCCTCCTGTTTTCCAGCTCCTCCTGTCCCTGTGTCACAATTCTGATGTGGAAGGCAAGGAGGGAGCTGGGATTCAGCTCCCTCTGGGATCCAGAGAGATCTGGGGACCAACTCACCATGGAAAATTCCTCTGTTAAATCTGAGGGAGCAGAGCTTGAGGGTGTTCTTGAGTCAGCCTCTAAAGACAAGAATCAAGTCCTAAAAGAACAAGGTGAGGGAGAGGCACGACTGGGACATGAGAAATAGGAATTAAGTCAAGCATGCAAAATTGTCATTAAAATTTACCAGGCCAGGGACTAAATATCTGCCTCTCCCTTACAAAGCCTGATGGAGAGAGTCTTATAAAAATTAATAGGCACTGAGTCAACAGCAGTCTATAGGAATAAACCAGGATGCCATGGAAATGACTCCAAAATCTACAAGGACAGGTGAAGTTTTAAATACGTTTTCTTTTCTCATATGCTCATATTTTAAATACTGCAACAGCAGGAAAAACTTAAAAGAAGTCAGGAAGAGGAAATCATTCACTATTAAATGCTATGAAGATGCAGGGGGAAGCACACTATTGTATCTTGAAATCTAAAACTGCTTGTCCAGAGCTGAGAATATTACTCCTGTGTCACATCTCAGGTGAACTGGAATGGTTTTTACTGCACTTGGGAAATGTTTTAGGAAGATCACATAAATGACAGCTTTGCCATTGCTGTGTTTTTAGTGTTATTTGGTTTATTTTGTTCTGGGACACAGGAAAGGCTCTGCCACACTCAACAATAGGTACCTCACAAGAAAAAAAAAATCCTTCATAAATCAAGGGATGAGACCTAAATCAAGGATGGACGCAAAGGGCTGAGATGCTGATTGAGGTAATAAGGAAATAAAAATGGAAATTTGGGCTACCAAAAAAACCAAAAACCAAAACAAACCAAGCAAATAAAAAACCCAAAAGAAACAATAAAAACAACAAACCAACCAAAAAACCACAAAAGAAAACAAACAAAAATCCGAACCAAACCAAAACCCAAAAAACCCACAATGCCCCCTCCAAAAAAAATCACCACCAAAAAAATCCAGCCCTACAACTGCAAAAAGCCCTCAAAACAAATGAACACCCCTAAAAATCCCCAAACAAAAGCGCAAACACTTTGCCTGGTGCTTCAATTCATTTTTTCTCCCAACCTGTCCCTGTATATCCCACTCTGACCACTCCAAGGAGGACCAGCAGTGATTTGTTTCCCCAACTCCATCAACAAAAGCTTCAGTTCAGTATCCTCTGGTGAAAGATGCCTCATAACTGCTAAAAATCATGAATAAACACCTTCTCTAGACATATGAGGGCTTTTTAACCCTTCAAAAATAGCAGGAGGTTGTTCTCCTGTGACTTCCACCACAAATCCATATAAATGTTAAGTGCAGGCTTTTTTCCCTGGCAGCTCTTCCAAATTTGTTAGGACAGATTTGGTTCCTCTGTTTCTGCTCAGTGGGGAAAAAATGCTGTAAAATTTCAGCTTTAGATGATTTTTTTTCTCTCTGAGATAGAGAGAACCCAATCTAATTTCTTTGTTACTTACAAAGACAGTTTTGAAAAGCATCCTCAGGCTCCCCATCCCTTTTCTCGGGGCTCAGACTTCAGATTTTGAAGGGATCTCTTTTCCCAGCCTCTAATTGACAGTGAAAAGCTGATTTCTAGAGCCAACATAAGGTACTGAAGGTAAGTGATCAAAACACTGCCCCTGTAATAAATCACTGGAGCCCAGGTCAGGGGCTGGAGTGTGAATGCAGCGTTCAATAAAGAAACACTCTGCACCTCTCAGCTCCAAACTGACCCAGCTAATTGACCTCGTTGTGCTCCCCCCATTAATCATCCTGGCATGGGGGGCAAGAGGCAGCTCCACTGCACAGGGGTGGGGGTGGAAATATAAGGTGAGATGAAATCATAGACAATTCTTCCTTAATTAACTCATTGGATTGCCTGCTCTGGGAGGTGTCACTGGTTTTCTGGTGGAATAGCAGAAATAAGATGCTTGCTTTGCCCAGTTTGTGGTCATTTAGCCATGGGTGCCCAACACATCAGATTTAGGGGAATGTGAACAATTGCTTGGATGCAAAATCACAGAATCTGCCCAGCTGGGAGGGACCTACAAGAATCACTGAGCCCCAGTGTTCATGTTTCCAGTGCAAACCAAACCCTCCATCCATCAAAACTTCACATATTCGCATAAATCCTGAGCATGAAAATATCCCTGAGTCACTTACACAACACCAGAGTAAATGAAATTACTGATACACCTGCCCAGGTTTTCCTGCACAGATTTTTCTATATGAAAATTGTGAAGAACATGTTGGAAACCATAAAGCCAGTCCTGCATCCCTTCACCCATTATCACTCTTCATTCAAGATTTGAAGCCATTCTTTGGCACCTAAAACTCCTCAGCTCAAAGTTTATCTATTTATCTGATAATGTAGAACCATCACCCAGAGATTCTGGCCATGCCCATGTGAGGAATTTCAACAATTTAATGGAGGGAAATCACCTCATTAATGTGGAGTTAAAGTCTGTGTGCAGACTGGGAGCCTGTGTTCCATTTTCCAAAGAAAATTAATTTCTGGCTTCCAAAATGGTCAAGTTAACAATGTCATTCAAAAGTTGGGGCATAAAAACCCCCAAACAGTGAGAGACAATGGAATTGAATGTCCAAAATCTCTGCAGAAAAAGGATCACATGAGCACTTCCAAGTTTCCACCCATCTGAGGGTTGTGCCTGATTTATTTTTCTTTGGTCTAAACCTTTTACAGGCTGTGAACAGCATGATCTAACTCAAAAGTGGCCCAGTTTGGAGTGGGGGATTGGACCAATGACCTCCACACATCCTTTCAACCCAAATTATCCTATAACTCCATTAGAAAAGGCTAAGGATGGACTGAATCAGCCTTTTAAACACTGAAACTTCAGTGATCTGAACAGGAACATATAATTATTTGTTAAACCACCAGGAATTTCTGGGGAAACAACCACCACAAAGCTGAAATTTTCAAACCCTAAAGGATTTACTGGAAACAAGGATTTAAAGTGAATGAGGAGCTCAAAACTCATGTCTGCATTCACAAATATTACCCATATTCACAAATCACTGGAAATCTGGGAAGAGGATAAAATATTTAGTCCTGTCTTCATACAATATCACACTGAACCTGCTCATCTAAACTGGGAATTTCACAGTGGAGTATCCCATAAATGCATGGATGTTCCAGCCCAAGGAATTGCTTGTGGTGTCAGGAAATCACACTATTTACAGAGAGTGCTTGATTTACAGAGACCCTGAGCATTTAAACCAAGTTCCTGGAAATCAAGCATCCCTATTTCTGCAAAGTCTCACATTTCTGAAGCCACACTCCAACCTTCCCTGAAACCCTCTGCTCTCCTTCCCCATTTTTCTCCATTTACGGGCACTGAATGCTTGAATGCTTCCCCGCCAGCAATTCCAAAGCAAGGACAATCCCCTTGGAGCACGAGACACAGAACCTATTAATAAGCAAATGGAAAGAGCTGGCATATATTTCTCATTGTTTAATTCAGCAGCCAGCAGAGCCTGAGTGCTCCTCTCGGGGGGCTCAGCCAGGCACAGGCAGCACAGTGGGAGATGAGTCAATGCTCAGTGTGGAGCAAACAGCCCCAAACTCGTCCCACATCCCACGGGATGGAGGTGCTCCTTTGGACAGCCAGGCCTGGATTTGCAGGGGAAGGAGCCTTTAACCCCCTCCATGCTGCCTGCACCGTGCTTGGTTTGATTTTGGGGTGGGAAGGATGTGGAGTCCGGGGGAATGACACACTCTGCAGAGCTGAGAGCTCTGGAAAAGGGGCTGGGGAGGGGAGCAAGCCTTTAGTCCCAACTGCAAAACCAACCTTCAGCTTCTGGGGCTGCCTTAACCCCCTCCTCTCCCAGTTCCCCTCCTGTAACCCTGAGCAGCCTAAAGAGAATTCAAATCACCCTCTCTGATAGACACCTTCCTATCTGCCTTCCCTTGCTCTGCTGATAACACTTTTGTACCACATCAGGGTTTGCTGAATTATTTCCATTATTTAAAAAAAATATTTTTTTTTTCAGTTATCATGGTTTTTTCACCTCATACACCACAGATTTTGCACAAGCACTCCAAGGATCAGCACAAACATTCCCTGGGAAGGGACTGCTGGTTCTAAGTCAGGCTCAAGGAGAAGGAAGCAACATAGATTGTCCTCAATGAGTTCTGCACTTATTGTATCCTAAAAACATTTTTTCCTGTGCTGCTCTGAATGAAAGGAGATTGTTCTGCCAAGCAACAGGGAATATCAACTCTGATACAACAAAATACAGGAATCCACTTTTTTTTCCTTTCAACTGAGCACATACAATTGCTGGGCCCAACAACCTGTTGTATTTTCTGCCCGAGGCTCATCTTCTCTTCCCCAGGATAAAATCTGCAGCTTCAGTTTCTTCCAGTGTCTCCAAGTTTGTTGCATTCCTGCACACAACACACCCAATTTGCTTACAGATACCCCACAAATGTCCTGTGAGGAGAAAAAAGCAAAAATCCTCAGCACCCTCTTCCCCAAAACCCCCAAACCCAACAAGCTCTGGGTAATCACCCTGGTAAAACACCTCTCCCACCTCCCCTTCCCTAAATCCTGGCCCTTCCCAGCCTGAGGACTGTTGTGTGTTTAAATTCCAGGCTGTGTGACAATCCTACTGGGTATTTCCTGCACTTAAATCATTGACTTGTCTTTCATATTGACACTTCCTCCAGTGCAGCCCCATCACAGAGTGCTCCAGTGACATGTGGAATACAGAGCAGCTCCACAGCACTCAGCAGGCATTTGAATGTTGTGAGCAGCCCGTCACACCTTTCATCCTCCCCCCACCTTCTGCCTCTGCTCTTCCTGCTGGATGACTTGGGGTGACCAGAGAATGACAATAATCTCGGGCTGATGCACCACTTCTCATCGCCCTGGCTTGCTGAGTGATTTACACATTTCACCTGTGAATCACTGCCTCCCTGCTGCCCCACAGCCTTGGCTGGTGGCATGTGGAGCTTTAGCACCATGGGAAATCACAGGGTGGGTTTCAGAAAGAAAAAATGGGAATAACTCCATTACAAAATATGTCCAAATGGCCCTGAAGAAAATGTGTTGATATTTCTCAAATCCCAGTTGCTAAGGACTGTTTATGATTTAGTATTTTGTATGTGTCTGTTTTGCCTGTTTGCTCTGTCCACATACACAGGCACTCAAAATTAATCATTTAATCAAAACTCTTAGAATTTATCAAAATTTTATCATTTCAAGGTCAAGCCTTCACAGCAGGCCCTGCAAAATAAACCTGCCTGTTTCACTACTGCTCTGATTTATTAGAATATAAAAAAAGAAACCCTTCCTTATGAAATCAGCTCCACAACTGACTCTCTTGGATGCACTGAAAGTCTCATGCTGTGAAGGGTGACCAGTATGGACATTCCCAGCCCCAGGGATGACCATTTTACTGGAAATCTCAGCTCTCACCTGGGGAAAGGGCTGGGAAGCAGAGCTTTGAAAATGCTCTGTAAAATCCAGCTTCACGGGGCACTTTGACTCCAGAGCTCCTGCACAGCAGCAGATCAGGACCAGCCTCGGCTGGTGGGTGGTTACTGCTGTGATTCACCCAAAAAGCCACTTCTGTTAACGAATAAAAGATGTGTTTTGATATAAAGCCCTGCTCTCACACAGATGCAGTCCTGTGCCCATACAGTCAGAAATTCCAAGGCAACACATGGTTTTCCTGAAGTTCCATGAAGACCTGCCTGGAAGCTGGTGCAGAGCTGAGCCACATCCCATTCCCTTGGAGCAGGAGGGCCTCACCCTGCCTGGGGTGGCTGTCACACGAGTGCCACCAGCACAGTGACAAAGGAACTTCTGGTGCCCTTCAGGTTTCCTGGGTGATCTCCCCGTGCTGGCTCCAGAGATGCTGGAACATGGAATATTTTCCAAGTGATTTCCACGTCCCTGGTCAGCCAAAAACCAGAAGAGTAATGAATGGCAGCACTGCCCTTTGGAGGACCAAAGTTATTATCCTAATGCACGGGGAGGAATGATGCATTAAGGCATTAAAGAATCAAAACAATCACATTAATGCCTGACAGCGTAAGCAGGAAACAAAAGATGAGAGCTGTAATCCAAACCATATGGCTTAATAACTAATCTCTCGTTTAAGCATCGTTATTAAAACACCTCCTGAATGTTTGGGCCTTACCAGGACATCTCAGCATTGCTATTTTACATATTTTGTCTTTTTTTCTTTCCTCCCCTGCTCCTCTCTCTGATCTTCCCCTCTCTAAAAGTATTTTGTTGTGGGGTTTGGTTTTTTTTTTTGAGGGGGGAAGATTTCCAAACTGTTTCTCCTTTCATAAAGTCCATATCCTACGTCAACCCAATTAAGCCTCCACAGTCATAACAAATGAGGGTTGTCAGTTAGGCTCACTTGAGACACAAACTGCAGCTAATATTACTCAATATGCAGATGTTTTCTGTCTCTTTCTGTTGGGGAAAAAAAAAAGTATTATTCAAATGGATTGATGATGAATTGCTGTTAATGTGAAGAGGGTATGCTGCAGGATGACACAAGGTTGCAGAAATGTCAAGTGGAGGAGATGTGTGTGAACAATGAAGTTCTCTCTGTGTGCTGGTGGGTCTCAATAATTCCTGAATTGTTGCGGTGCTGGACCACAGCAGCTCTCCCTTAACCAAACACCCCCAAAATGTGTTGCATTAAAATCTTTGGCCCTCAAATGATGCTCAAAGAGATCCAGCTGGGGATCTGTCACACAGAGAATTCCCATTAAAACCACTGGGGTCATTTTCAACTCTTGCAGACCTTTCTGGGAGCCAGGAGTCCTTTGAGTGCCCCAAAATCAGATTACACCTTGCTCTGCAGAGCAAAGCTCCCCCCAGTCTGCACCCAGTGGCTGCAGCTCCAGTGACTTCAGTGCAGCCACCACGTAAACTTCAAAATTAAAAACTAATTAAAAATTGTCTCCAATCTGCTTTAAAAGATAGCATTTCCCTATATTATCAATACCAATGTGAAGTATCAAAAGCTATTTACGCCTCAAAAAAAGAAGACCAAAAAAAACCACCAAAAAAAACCCCAAACCCCAGCATCTGTTTTACTCAGCACCTGTAACTCTTGCTGTGAATTTGTTTGAAAGAAGAGAAATTTTGCTCAGATAGACAGAAAAAATTCCTCCCTGTGAGGGTGGGGAGTGGCTGGGATGGAATTCCCAGAGGAGCTGGGGCTGTCCCTGGTCCCTGGCAGTGCCAAGGCTGGAGCAGCCTGGGACAGTGGGAGGTGTTGGGGCTGGAGCTGGATGATCTTTAAGGTCCCTTCCAACCCAAAGCAGTCCATGATTCCCTGCTTCTTTTGTTTTCATGCCACTCTTTCGACAGCTTTCAATATTTTTATGAATTCATTTCACAGATTGACATCAATGGCAGAAAAAAATTGCAGCTGAATTTGAAGCATTTCAAAGCTTGGGAAAGCTTCAAATCCTGAGCCAAGGACTCATCCTTAAAATAATGTTTGAACAACAGGTGCAGAAAGTAACTACCCCAGTGTAGGTGTGGGGAAAGCTTCAAAAAAATCTCCTAATGCAGCATCTTGAATTTATTTTTGATTGAAGAAAAGATTTTTTGGAGGAACTGGAAGGAGGTAGGGAGAAGAAATAAAACCTATTTTGTATTGCACCAGAATGCAGGTTTAGGGCTTAATGCAAATATTTACAGCCCTATGAGTTTTCCAGAAAAAAGAAAATAAAAAAGTACATGGAGAGTTTTTCTTCCTCAAGCACCAGCAGCTGCACTTTGTGCTTCACCAGACACAAATTCCTCCTGAGCTGCTAAATAAATGGTAATGATCAGGATCATTCTTTTCTTTGGGGCTTTTCCCTCTCCTTTAAAGATTTCTGTGGAGTAACTGAATGCTCTGATTTATCTCCATTAGAGCCAACATTACACTGAAGACAGAACACTGTTTTCATTCAGGAATAGTTTACTGGAAAACATCCAGAGTTGGAAATTTTGATGATGGGTGGGTTTTTTGTCTTTGTTTTTTATTTTTTTTCTTCTTCCCTATTTTATTCTGCTTTGTTTTCAAAGCAGTTTAACAGAGCCATACAAAAATCAAAGTTGCAATAAAAATGAGCATGTGAATAACTTCTAGATTTAACCAGCCTGAAAACAGGTATGTCATATGTGGAAATTCCAGTTATATCCACGTTACACAAAATAATATTTTATTTTTAAAAAATCTCTATTTCTACAAAACAAATCGTTTTGAATGAGATTACAGGAATTATCTGGGGCTGATACTCCTTTGGCTGAACTGGGATTCATGAGAAGAAAGCCAGGAATTGCCAGAGCTGCTGCAGATTCTGTGATCTCTGAATTAGATGTCAGCAGAAAAAATCAGCAATTTTTAAAATTCTTTTTCTTTACTTTCTTCTCGCTCTTTGGTGTATTTATAATCCACACATTTGTTGCTACAATAAATAATATGTCTTTTGAGATCTTAGACTTCTGTGATTTGAATGCAGGTATTGGCTAAACAGGAACATAAACATTGTTTGATGTTCTAAAAATGAGATACTGTAAACCTGATCATGATCTTAAGTTACAATGGAGTTACAACGACATCAATTATCAGTTTCAGAAGTGTAAATTAATTTACTTCAGGCACAGAGATAAAGGGGGATCAAGTCCTGGAGTAAAAGAATTTGACTCTTATCCCCTGGCTCATGGACTTTTCCACCACTGAGCATCACCTGTGCCCTGGAAGCACAACCAAATAAAGTCCCCCACTGCATTCATTGCTCACAAAAGGAGACAGGAAAAAGGCAAAGCACAGAGGAATTACAGTTCCAGGCTGTGGGAGAGAACGCAGAGAAGTTTGGGGTATTTTATTTAATTTTTTATTCCCTCATTTTGCATCCTGTGCTTGGAAGGAGTTGGCAAAGTGTGTCAGCTTCCTGCCTTAATTGGAGTCTCTGTCTACTGAGATCCACAGTAAGTAATAAATAGATTCTCACCTCCCTACTTTCCAAAGCTATTCAAAGCCCACCTGGGCTACTGATGTTCCTGCTTACAATGGAGAATAGAGCAGGAGCTGAAGGATTTGACACTGCCTGAAACAGACACTTAATAAATAGTGTTCTCTTGGAATGATTAAAACCAGCTGGCCATGGAGAAGCAGTGTAGAATTTAACTCAGGAGAATGAAATAAAGATAAAGTCAGAATAAATTCATCTTCTACTTCCCAGCCTCGCTTTCCTCAGCTCTTCTCCCTTCCCCCAAGACAGCAAACCTGGTTTTCATAACTGCAAAGAGAAAAAGAGGGGGGGGGGGGGGAAATCCAAGAATTCCTACTAAAAGAGATCAGCCAAATGTAAACTGTTCCAAAAAACATGAAAACCATTTGAAAATCTTCTGTGGCTCCAAGAGACCAGTAATTCCCAACATTTGGCTGCTCAGCTTCAGACATTGAGAGGGAGGGGGGAAGAAAAAAAAAAGAGGGGAAAAGGAAAATTTAAAACACAGGAACAAGATTTCCAGTCACGAGTAATGATTTTCAGGGACCCAGAGTGAAATCCAGTGAAAAACACCTGCCTTGCTGATAAGTGATTCCCTTTCAGATAAGTCAAACTGGACAGCCCTGGAACAGATTCACCTACAGTCAGATTTTTCACTTTGGAAATAAAACTTAGCTCCCAGATTTGCCATTAATATAACATCAATCTTTGTTTTTTTATCCCTAATGGAGTCAAGTGTTTCAGAGGGAACCTCAGTGCTTGGCTGAAGTTCAGACCTGGGGTGAAACCAGAGCAAAACTGCACAAACACGGAGCAGGTTGGGAATTCCAGCCAAGGGGAAGGGCAGGGAAAATCCAAAATCCTTTCCCCAGCAGGACAGGTCCAGTGTCCACACCCAGGAAAAGGTTCAGAAGTTCTCCAGTGCCCACACTGTTTGTGCTTTCCTGAATTACAGAGAGGCACTGCTGAACTTACAGGGAGCAATTCCCCCCTGGGAGGGTGAGGAGGGGCTGGGATGGAATTCCCAGAGGAGCTGGGGCTGTCCCTGGATCCCTGAAGTGCCCAAGGCCGGGCTGGATGGGGGGTGGAGCAGCCTGGGACAGTGGGAGCTGCTGGGGTTGGAACTGGATGAGCTTTAAGGTCCCTTCCAACCCAAGTCATTCTGTGATTCCATGAACTCTTCTAGAGCTGGATGGACACCCTCCACGATGAAATCTATCTGGGACACCCCACACCAGTGTCCTGCAGGAGCTGGCTTCTGTCAGCACACACAGCCACCCAGACAAACACCAAACAGCCCAACTGCTCCTTGCCTGACGTCCCTCATCCCTCTCCTGAGCCCTCCCAGTGGGATGTGCCCCTGCCACCAGCTGTATGTGCCACCAGGGATGTGCCCCTGCCCATGGAAGGCTGTATCCCAGGAAATCTGGGCTGACACTGCAATAAGAATTTTCTTTTTCCATTCAGGTTTACAGCCAACTATGATAACCCAAGGAGAAATAACCTCAAACTGAGCAAGGATAGGTTCAGGTTAGACATCAGTAGGAATTTCTCCATGAAAAAGAGTGGTTTAACATTGGGAGGGACTGCCCATGGAGGTTTGGAGTCTCCATCTCTGGAGGTGTCCAAGGAACGCCTGGGCCTGGCACTTCACAAAGTGATGCAATAGGCTTGGTGGGATTTGGTCAAAGACTGAATGATTCCAATTAAGTTGGAATTCTTTTCCAACCTTAATTAATCAATAAAATATTCACTTTTAGAAAGAGCAGCTAAAAAGGTGCATCAGTGGTGAAATGACACCTAAAAGCCAGGGCACAGCCAAAGGCATTCACTGCAGCCCCAAGGATTTTCTCTGCCTCAGCTTTCTGTCCAAGGCTGAGAGGCACTGAGTTGTTTTTCAGACAGAGCAGAGTAAAAAAGAAGAAAAATAATATTCTTAGAAGTTTCAGTACTCCAGAAGCTCATTTGTCATGTGACACATGATAAGTGACTTGAAGAAACGCAGGCACTGGCTTGAAAAAAGAGGAGAAAATCATTAATTTTTGAGTTTGTGTTCAGAGGTCACAAGCCTGAGGCTGAAAGTTACTGGAAGAACATTAACGCACAAACAGCAAGGGAAGAGCCTGATCTTTCTTACAGGGACAAATCCAGAAGGATTCCTATGATAATTTAACAGACTTATTATGTAATATATTTAACATGGATCTCTTCAGAAAAGTAATTTCAAAACATTTGGAAATTGCAACCACACCTTGAAAACATCTCATTCACAGGACATGAATTTTTTGGGGTTTTGCATTGTTTCTTTTCCAAGAAACCAGAGAAAATTATGTACCAAATTCTACAGCTGAAAGAAGCAAATCTGGGATGGAAATTTCTACTAATCTGATCGGGAAAAATGATTGTGCCCACCATTTAAATCATGTTTTGTTTGTTTCCTAAACAGTCTGACTTACCAAGGCTGAAAGACATTAACAGGCTTATCCCAAATACAGGAGTGCAACCTCCCAGTGAGTTCTGCCATCCCCACTCTTCCTACTCACTAAATTCAATGCAATTCTTGCAATAGCAAGAAAAATCTTTTTTTCCAAGTGTCCCAGACCAGGCTGGAAGGGGCTTGGAGTGCCCTGGGCCAGTGGGAGGGGTCCCTGCCCATAGCAGGGGTGACACTGGAAGGGCTTCAAGGTCCCTCCCAACCCAAACAATTCCAGGGTTCCATAATAATCAGGAATTATAATGTATTATCACGTTTAGCTAATACAAAGTCCATTAATTTTCCCTATTTTTTCTAGAAATGCAGGTGGACTCTCTGCTAACATGCTGTGCTTTACAGAAAGTCTAATAAAAAAAAAAGTTTGGTTTCTTTTATTTTTTAATACAAAAGCTCCTTCAAGATACTTTTCTGAAAACTTCACTTTAGCTCCCAAACCTGCTGTTGTTGGGGAAGGCCTGGATGTTTTTCACTATTACAACACTTAGTTTGATTTAAACCCAGAAAACTTCTCGGGAACCAGGGAGTTTATTTGAACAAAGGGCCCTGCTCAGCTCCTTTAACCCACGTCCCAGTTTAGCAGCGTTGTTATCTAACAAGACCAAGCCCCCAACACCAATTTTTACTGCAGCCACCAGGGTTTAGATTCCAGTTGCCTCCATTTTATGGGGAACTGGCTGCTCAAATTCCTTGGGCTGCACAGGGACGTCCTGAAAGCAGCGTTTTTTCACTGAATTAAAACCAGAATAAAAATCCCAGTTGGGGCAAGTAAAATCCTTGTAAAGGCCCTGTCACCTCCTCAGCTGCTGCAGGGCTTGGCTGGGGGGGTCTTTGGGAGGTGAAACAACACCTCCAGCACAGGCTCATCCAGGGTCCTGCTGCTGCTCCACTCCCTCGTTCTGCTGACCACCTGCTCCAGGGTTCCTTTTCACACAAAATCCTCAGCTTTGGTCATTTAGGAGTGAATTTATGACCTATTCTGCACCGTTTTGTCAGCTTAAAGCCAACAGGCACAGAATTAAGTCACAAGACAGATCAAAATCAGGTTTTAAACATCTCTGTTCTCATTAATTTGAATAAAACAATGCTCAGCTCTGGCACCAATCTCTGTTCTGGACATTTTGATGCAGTGTTTGGGACAGAGGTCCTGTTCTCTGTGTCACAGATAGAGGAAATGGACTCAGGTCAGGCTAGGGATGGTTTAGATTCGATATTAAGAATTCTTTTTGTCATGAAAATTGTCCTGAAACATTGGAATGGGCAGCCCTGGGCAGTGGTGGAGTCAATATGAGGATGTGTTTTGATGGTGATCATCGTGATCCTGGGCTCCCAGTTGGACTTGATGATCTTAAAGGTCTTTTCCAACCTTACCAATTCCACTATTCCACAAAATGGAGGCCCAGAGCTGTCCAAAGTCATGTATGAAGCGTGTAAAAGAAGCAGGAGCAGGTTCTGAGAGATCCCCATTCCAGCTCTGCAGAACCCAACAGTGTTTAAAGTACTTGGAAACCATAAACACACACAGAACTGGTGGCCGTTAAGAACTGGACGAGCACTGGGAGGGAGTGTCCTTGTCCTGGGAAACAGGGGCTCTGAGCAAACAGGGAGGAAAGGGGGCAGCAGAATTCATCAGCACAGGATTTGGAACAGAAATCACAGAACCAAGAGATGGTTTGGCTTGGAAGGGACCTTAAATCCCACCCAGTGGTTTTTAGGGTCCCTTCCAACACAAACCATCCCATGATTGTATAATAATTAGCACCAAGGTTCTAATTGTCTTCAGCAGGCTTTGAATCAGGCTGAGTGGCTTGCAAAGCAGCAGGTCCCCAGAGCCAAAACCCTGGAGTGGGTCCTGTCAGGTGGATTCCCATCATGGTCTGCAAATCCTGCCTGTGGGAGAAGCATTTTCAACCTCCTTGCACTTCCCACGAGTTCTCCCTCTTCAGCCAGGAGCCTGGCTTTCCATCCTCAGAGGACTCCTCAGAGCTGCCCAGCTCTGCTCCAGGATAATTCCTGTCAGGCAGACAGAACAGATTTGTTGAAGTGAGAGAAGATTCTCAGTCTAATTTTAGGGATCTGAACAGAAGGTGACACTCCAGCTGGGAGAAGATTTCCACCGAAAACAGTTTTTTGATGCAAACCAGGGGGTGAGGGGAGGGGGGAGTTTCACAACATTATTTCCCTGCTTTTCCTAAACCTGCTTGGTGGAATCCACATGGGACATTGCTTGGTAACAGCCATTATCGCTGAGAGAGCTGTGATGGTCCCTGCAAAGGCTGCCAGCACAACCAGGGACCTTCTGGAAGGAACACAGATCTCTCCCAAGGAATTTCACAGTGGGATGGATGGCAGAATGAGGCAGAGGATGCTTCATGAACTGTTTACATGAGGGGTATCAAAGAAGGGAACTCCTTGGGACACTGGACACAATTCCTCAACAAATCTTTTCGTACCTGGGCTCTGGGAGTAGCAAGAGGCAAAAAGAAAAGGTTCTCAACCACAAGAAATGGTTATCCTTCCCTTCCTCCAAAAGAACCAGACTCAGAGAATCTACCTGAGATTTCTAGTTGGTGTTTTTTGGGCAGTTTTGGCTTTTTTAAGGGAAGGCAGAGACTTGAACTCAGTCACACCAGCAATTTTCTGAGAAAGAGTTTAAAAGCAGGGTGGTTTTAATCAACCTCACTTCCAATTCACCTGTCCCACAAGTAATGCAAAATTTCCTCCCTTTAAGGACAACAAAAATGTAGGAAATTTTCTAGCCAAGACAAGACATTTATTCATTTAAAAACACACAAGTCAGATCTTGCCAAAATGTACATTTAAACTATACATTAAAAACATTCAGAACTCTGGGTCGCACTTAGAATCAATCTTGAAGGAATAACTGAACCAGCAGGGAATGCTGAGAGGAGAGGCTGGGCACACTCCCCCTCCCTGTCATACTCTGCTCCAACACCCGTGTCCTGCTCTCCCTCTCCTTGGGATGCTCTGCAAAGGAACCAGACCACGGGCCCGGGGCTGATGTCCCCTGGTGCCCATCCAGCTCTGCTCCAGCTCAAAAAGCCCTGTCAAGTTGTTCAAGAAACCCAAACAAGTATTTATAACTTCCTGACAGCCTGGACTGCACAGAGCTCTAAGACCCCTGCAAAGTCTGTCTTCCCTCCTTTCTCTCCTGATGATAAAGCTCGGGGCTCTTCGGGGTGAGCCATTTCTCCCCAGGTGCAGAGCCAGTCCTGGAGACACCCCTGCTTTCAACACCCCCTTTCCAGCACCTCCAGCTGCCAAATCTCCCTTCCCGTGACCAGCCCAAGGCTTGGCTCCATCCATGAGTGTTCCTTGACCAGCCCTGATTTCAATGATAATGGAAGGCAGCAGAGGAAAATCCTCCAAGTGGCAGGTTTAGGTGATAGGACAAGCAGGAATGCTGGCAAAACCCACAGTGGGACTGCCAAGAAATTCTATATGGTGCAGGTGCAAAGAGGTGTGTGGGGATTTTTTTTGTTTGTTTGTTTGGTTAGGTTTTTTGTTTGTTTGTTTTAATTCAGACTCATTAAAAGATGTATTTTGCAAAATGAATGAAATTAAAACATCTGGGAGTGAGGAGGAAAGGCAGGGGCTGGAGAGCAGAGCCAGGTTGGTCTACACACACACACGATTGCTTTGTTTCAAGTGAAAAAAGTGGATTTGAAGGCCCATGACTTATTCAGGACGCATAATTGTGGGAAAGTAACCTGAAGATGCCAAACAACAGGAAATTACCAGAAGAATCTGTCAGCACAATCAGCTGCTATTTTCATTGTTCTTTGGCAAATTTATACACAGTCGGGAACACCTGGGCTGGCACCCGGCCCGGCCCTGACTAATTGCCAGGGGAGAGGAGCAGTCATTTGTCTTCAGTGGGGTTTCCTACGCTCGCTCCTCCAAACATGTGGTTTCACTTTTCCCCTCTCTCTGCAGGAAATGGCAGGACAGTGAAACGCAGAATAAATGAGCTCGATTCCAAGAGGTTGCCTCCTCAGAGGCCACTCCAAAAATAACTGTCTTGTGAGAGGCTGTTAATAACCGAGATTCTCTGCACTGTCTGCAGCAAGCAGCATTTCAAAGGCATGGGGCTCCTTTGCTCCCCCAGCCCCTGCACGCTTTAAAAACATTGTGGGGGGAAGAAAAGGAAGGGAGGGAGAGGAGGAAGAGTTGTGAACCCGGTGTGTTTTTGTGGGGAATTCACACTCTCCAAACTGCACCTCAAATAAACTGTTTGAGTTTTCCTTCAGCAGGACACTGCTGCTTTCCCAGCCTTATTGCAGGGTTGAACAAGGATTTGTTGAGCAGCTCTGTGGTGGCTCCTCAAGGACATTTCTCTCTCTCCATCTCACACCTCCATCTCCTTGGAGAACGTGGAATACCTGATCTCAGTGGGATCACAGCCATTTACAACAGGCAAAGGCTCCTGACAAGAAATCCAGGAACAGTCCCCCCAGCAGTGGGTGCTTTGATCCCCCTCGCCCACAGGGACATCCCAAGGTGTGTGGAAGCAAGGCCGTGGTTTCTGTGCTTTACATTTCCAGGGTTCATTTCTATTTGAAGCAGGTATTTGCTGCATGTGTCTTATATTAAAAAAAAAAAGCGAGTGCCTCTCTAAATGCAGGTTCTGAATGGGATTTTAAAGCCCTGTGACAGACACCAGAAGAGTCCCAGCACTCACCTGTGTTACAGCTTTATCTCTGCCCAGACTCTGACATGCTAAGAGTGCACTTTAAAAGATCACCTCTTTACAAGAACCACCTGTCTAAAGCGACAGCTTTTTCCTTTAACCTCACAACAGATTTTTAAGGTTAGCATACCATTAAAAAAAATGCCCCCTCTTCCCATTACCACCAATTCTCAGCAAATCCAGGCTGTAATGTCCCCTTTGTGCAGCAAAAATACATTTTGTGTATTTTGTGTATTTTTCCTTTAAACATGGGGTGCTTTTGATTTAAATTGCAATGACCATTTGGGATGGTCCCAGGAGCAGCATGTTTTATATTGATGTCCACAGCCACATTTGGGATATTTTCACCTGCATCTTGTCCAGTCCCTACACTGATTTAGCATCTTGGCATTCTGACAGCAAAGGATCGCTCAAACAAAACAAAACAAAACAAAAAACCAACCCAAACCCAAACACTAAAAACCAGTTAAAACATACAGCAGATGATCATTAGGGTGGGTGAAGGAGCTCAAGGAACATTTGGGTTTCATTTGGCTTCAGTTGCAGCCTCCTGAGCTGGGCAGAACTCGGCCGTAATTCTAAACTGACCCAACTTTTCTCCCCTTCCCCCCCAAAAAAGGTGGAAAACCTGATGGAACATTTCATAACACGCAGCACATCGGTTATGCTGCAGCACTGAGAGGGCTCAGACTTGGCTTATTTTCTCTAGGACTGAGATGTTTTGACATGTTTATTTGTTTAATTTGTTTATTTTGACTAGCTCTGATTATAATTGGCAGCAATGAGCAGCATTAACATTAGGCAGTGTCTTAGACTTGTCGGTTACAATAATGCAAAAGGCATTTGAAGCCAAATTCTCCAAAGGAGTGACAAGAGCTGGAGTTTGGTTCAGCAAAAAGCAAGGAGAACAAATAGGGCTGGAATTTCATCTTCCCACTGATGGCAACAACACAGGACCAGCCCCTTAAAGAAAATTAAAAACTATTATTATAATAAAATTATAAAATCTGTAGCTTCTAAATCACTACATTTTTAATCAGATCCATATATATTATCTATGTAATATATATAATATATATTCTATATTATCTATATTATAGTATTGGCAAAGTGCTTTTGCCCTCAGATGCACTCCTTTGGTGCCATGGACAGTGCAGAAAGGGCTCGTGGTCCTTCACAACCAGGCTCTTCATTTATTCCTTGGAACTTGTTCAGGCAATGAAGACTCTCATTGACTTCTCTAAACCTTCATTTACTTTCCTGCACTGGAGCTGTTCTTTAGGCCAATAAACTTTTCTGGGTTTCTCTTGGGGTTTTTTTGTTCTTAATTGCAGCCACAGAAACACAACCCGCGTTGGAGGGGGAGGGGAATCTCTTCAAGACACGCACTGCAGAGCATTTCTATAATTTTTTTTCCCAATCCAAATGTTTTGCCTCCAACAGCATGTATTTAAACTGACAAAAGCAGGGATATTTTCTGAGCTGCTGCCTCCCTCGCACAGGCTAGCGTGCCGTGATATTGCAGCCCATATGTTCCACCATCTCACACTTCCCAGCGCTACCTGGGCCATGCCAACAAATCCCTGTCTGTGCCTGCAGACCGAGCAGAGGGTGGGGTAGGAATCTGCACCCAACTGCCAGAGCTTCCTTTCTACAGCTGATGCTGCTCTGGACACCTTATTCCCTGTTTTTTCCCCTGCTCCCCACACCAAAACCCCATTCCACGCCTCAAATCACGGCCAGGTTCCAGCATCCCCAGGTTCTCAAATGAAAATTTTGCATAACATTACTCTGCTCCATTATTGAGCAAATAAAACACCCCCTGAACTGCTGAACCTTAAAACACCATCCTCAACCTCGACCAGTTAAAGACTAAGACCAAATACTCAACCCAAACCTTTCCCAGGATTCAAAAAAATCCCCTTGCAGAGTCCAGCTGCAAAGTGCAGATTCTATTGCACAGTTCCAAGAGCTGACATCTTTAATTCAGGATCCAGGCATCTCTACAGAGCCATGGAGATTCAGGCCAGATGTCAATGGCTTCCTCCTTCCCAGAAGGAACATTCAGATCGTCAGAGATAAACTTCAGACTCTTCACCAGCAAATCCCAGAGAACTTTGAAGGGAAGGGAAAATAAAACCACAGCAGGTTTTCAAGACGAGAATGTGAGGTACAAAGGAAAAAAACCTGATGTCAAACATAAGAAAGAAGCATAGGATTTAACTGTACTTAGTTTTTGTTATTATTTTTCTTTTCCTAGAGATTATTTACACGGGATGGAGTGACAGGACAAGGGGGGGAAGTCTTTAAACTGAAAGAGAGTAGGTTTAGATGGGAAACTGGGAAGAAATTCCTCACTGGGAGGGTGGAGAAGGACTGGGATGGAATTCCCAGAGAAGCTGTGGCTGCCCCTGGATCCCTGGCAGTGTCCAAGGTCAGGTTGGATGGGGCTTGGAGCACCCTGGGATAGTGGAAGATGTCCCTGCCCATGGTCTTCACACCAAACACTGCAGAGTTCACCAGACTGAATGGGTTGGTTTGATGCCTTTGCTTACTTGTTTTGCACTTTTAACCTATTTTAAGTGCTTTGAAAGCACATTCCCTCCACCAGACCCTGTGTTCAGTTTTGAGGACACTCCAACAACAGCTGGAACTGTCCAGGACTTCCCTGCACAAGGTGAGCAGCTTTGGGCCTTTTGATGGAGAGCAAGCTCACCAGCTGTGTGCATTCCGTTTAAATATTCAGCCCATCTTTCACTGAAGATTCATTTGTGGTGTCCCTGGGCACTCTCCAGTCTAATTATGGAAGGCTCCACATCCCCCTCCCCACGCCAGAGCCTGTTGGTTTTTAGGTGATAACACACAGCTCAATCCACACAGGGGAAAGGCACAAGGTTCCCTCAGCTGCAAAGTATTTGTGGAAATGGTCAGAATTTCCCATTTCTGGCCTGGACTTGTGTAGATCCTGGGATGAGAAGTGATGGTGTCAGGCCTACACTGAAAATGCTCAAGTCCACCTGAAGAAAACACTGAAAATACCCCCTTGGCTCCTGTGGTAGAACATTTTGGAAGGTGTTTGTGCTTCTGTAGAGAAATTCCTGCCAGGGCAGTTGCAGGGAAGGTGCTGCTCACACTGCTTTGGATTCTCAGGGATACACAACTCTTGAGTATTTTGCCACTCCACAGCATCATTCAGCAAACCAGGCCTTTAAATTCCCTTCACACGACTTTCCAAAACACAAAGCAAACAAAAACATCCCCAGCACATGCTCAGTAATCCTCCTCATGCAGCAACATTATGGAATCCCAGAATCATGAAACTCTTGAGGTTGGAGAAGCCCTCCCAGACCAACCAGTGCCCGATCCCCACCTGGTCACTGAGTGCCACCTCCAGGTGACCCCTCCAGGGATGGGCACTCCAGCCCTCCCTGGGCAGTTCCTGAGCCCCTTTCCATGCAGAAATTCCTGCTGTGCCCACCCTGAGCCTGCCCTGGCCCAGCCTGAGCTGTTCCCTCTGCTCCTGTCCCTGTTCCCTGAGCACAGCCCGACCCCCCGGCTGTCCCCTCCTGGCAGGAGCTGTGCAGAGCCACAAGGGCCCCCTGAGCTCCTTTTCTCCAGGCTGAGCCCCTTCCCAGCTCCCTCAGCCCCCCCTGGCCCCTCCCAGCTCCATTCCCTGCTCTGGACATTCAAGCCTTTCTCACTATTTCACAAGAAGGAATTTTGAGCACCCTGCTTTTACAGGTGGGAAATGGAGGCTGGGCCAGGAGCCACCCCCAAAGCCCCATCCTCAAGGCAGCCTTTCCCTCAGCACGTGGAACAGCCCTTCCCAAACAGCCCTACACGTGCAGGGGGATAAAATGCCTTTTAGAAAATCTGCTCTGCTGGAGATCTTCCCCAGGGTGGCAGTGACAGACGTACAACACCCTGGCAGGGTCTCTTCAAACAAAGGCAGCACGTCAGACATGGCTCAGACATTTCTCCACAGAGTCCAAGGCAGCAAAGGTCACTCTGTGCTGAACCTTCCCTGAAAGTGCCCGAGATCAAGGAGGGAAGCCCAAATTCCTGCTCTCAGGGCTCTGTAGGTGGCTGGTTGTTGCCATCTCGTGGATGAAAAATATACACCAAAATCGCAGCTAGGAGAAAGGCCCAAAAGCTCCTTTTCAGCCCAATTCAGTACCTTTCCCTTTGGATTATCTCTGAACTCCTATTCCACTGCGTTATCAGCTGCTTGTTGTTTGCTTTTCCGATAAAGGGATTTTTTTTTTTTCCCTGTTGACTGAAAAATTCAGTGAAAGGACAGCCTGGGTCAAGTCTAAGTTCCTTTAATTAGTTTGAAGAACTGGCTGGAAGATGAAAGAGAAGGGGAAAGCAGATGAAACTTGTGCCAAATGGCAAACAAAGGGTTTGCTCTGCAATTTCATGGATCAAGCAGTGGTCAAGGGGTGAAAACCTGAACTGAGGCATTTAAAAGGGCACTAAATTAACGTTCATTGGAAAAGAGAAAAGTTTTCTTTTGTCATGAACAATGTGATCCAAGTTCCCTCCTGGCCCTTCCTCTCCCAGTTTACCCAGGGATTAAAGTGTTTAATGTCATTTATTTAATGCCACGCCATGGGACAGTGCTAATTCTGAAAAATGGGAGGTTTTGTGCCCCTTCTTGAGTCCCCAGTTCACAACAGCAAGAGAGGGAAGCAGGAGCTGGGCCTGGAGGAGTTGTTATTCTCAATCCTACCCCTGGAGATTTATGGACATGGGGTTAAATCACACATTGGCTCAGTGTCTGCCAATAAAAACAGCTCAGAAGTTCACATCACCTGCCAGATGACCCCAGAAAGTCTCCCTGCCTCAGTTTCCCCACAGAAAAAATTGCAACTCATCCTTGGATCTTCATTTATTAACGCCCCTTGAACCTCCCATGTGGCAACTCCTACTAGAATTTAACTGTTATTAACATGCTATTAAAAAAAAAAATCTTCTGAATTTTTCTGCCAGCACCAGGAGAAAAAGATCACAAAATCAATGATAGCACGTATAGAAAAATAAGGACTAGGAAGATATAAGGAAGATGCCATGAGTCAAGCACTGATATAAATTTCAACAGAGAGATTCATTAATATTCAATCAATCAAAATAAGAGAAAACCATAAAAAATCTACATTTAATGAAAAAAACACTAAAATAATAAAGATTAAAAAACATTTGAAGAAAAAAATCATTTGCAGAAAAATTCATTTGCAGAAAAAACATTTAAAGAAGAAACATTTCAAGAAAAACATAATAAGGAAAAAGTTTAAATAAAAAACATTTAGAGAAAACATTTAAATAAAAACATTTAAAGAAAAAAAATGTTTTAAGAAAAAGGTTTAAAGAAGAAACATTTGAAGAAGAAGCTTCACTTGAAGTGACTCAATCAACCCCTGTTAGCCCCACTCTGAGCCCCCTGGATCCCCAGAATGAGCACACTGATGTCTGACACTATTTTTCCTTTAAACAAGGTGTCAGAGAAGTCAATTCATGTCCAATGGACGGTGTTTAAGGAGCAGGAAGATGTTTCCCCATTATTTTCTGGCCCCAGGCAAAGGGGATGAACATTTTCCACCCTGCAGGGACGGCATCCCACGTTAAATTGTGACAGATGAGTTTGGGGTTATGAGCTTTACTGGTCCCACATGGTGACTAAAATTCTGTTGTTTGATAGCAAAGAAAATCAGAAATGGCTCTGATAAAGGGATGAAGGTGATAAATTGGTTCTGATAAGCAGTGGGACAGGCTCAGAGAGCAGCAGCACTCCCTGCTTGGTGCTGGACCTCCAAGCCCCACAGTGGCTCTGCCAGGACATCGCAGCTCTCCCGAGTTCCTCACTCTGCAAAAACCCCCTGGGTTCCCAGGGAGGGCTCACCAAAGAACATTTTATTCAGCAGAGGCTCGACTTTGGCCACTTTCCTCTGTCACCAGGCTGGAAACACCTGAAAAAGCCAGAATCTAACAAATAAAACACCAGAGCAAAATCCCTGGAGCTGTGGTTTTCCTGGCTTTGCTGTAGGATCATGGTGGGGGAAAAAGGAGCTCAACATTCTTTATGCTTCCTGTGTCCTCCACAACTGTTGTTTGGGGAGGAAAAGCTTCTTAGTGTACATACAAATCAACTTTTTTTCTTCAAACACAGACCCTCTGAGGCAGGGAAGCACCCCAAGTGTGGGGCCTTGCAGAGCTACAGCTCAACATAGGTTGGAGAAATCTGAGGAAACAGCCATGGAAACCTGGAGAAGTCACCAAAAATCTTCATTTATAGCCATTTCTCTCCCATCTGCCACTATTTGTGGGCTCTAACCTGGGAAAAGAGCTCCTGAGCTCACCTCTAGCTCTTGGTTTTGGAGATCTCCAAATATCCACAGAGCAGCTGTTGAACCAACAGTTTCCAGCTCATCTTATTAAGATTAACCAGCCCAGATTTTGGATTATCCTCCTACCTAAATTAAGTAGTTTGAAAAGGGAATTATCACACCTATTTCAGCTTAAATCCATTACTGTGAATCCTTGCTTGGCCAGACGGGACTGGAGGATTCCTGGCACGCTGAGTTCTACAGGCTTGAAGTGTCCAGGAACATTTTTCTGCTGGGAAACCAGCGAAGTTGTCCTGTTCCCCCCAAGCTCAGGGAGTTCTGAGAGCCTCTGCCTCAGCTGACACAGGAGCAGGACCCCACCTGCACAGAGCCCCAGGGGAATGGAGCAGGGAAGCTGAAAATCCCCAGGGAAGTGGGTTTTGGTGACCCCAGCGAGTTCCTTGGTGATGGTGCATCAACATCTGGGCATCCAGGGTCAAATGCACCAGTGCAGCCATCAGCATGAAGTTAAATTGCCCTCCCTGCACAGAGAGGAGGTGGTGGAAATCCATTTACACCATGTCCAACCTTTCAGCCAGGACAGCACACCCCAGACAGCACCTCAGGGCTGAATGGTGGCCCTGAACCCCACCAGCTGATTTCTCATGTGCTGGAGATACAAGAAATCCAATAAATAAACTACCATGGCAAGATGCCCCACTCCATTCCTGCAGATGTCCTGATAAATATCCAGACACTCAGGCAATTCTCCAAACTTGTGCTGAATTACAAACCTTCTCCATTTTATGCTTCAAAATTCCATCCAGTTTGGACCATGAGGGACTTGAGAATTTTTTTTAAAGCGCAAAGTGAGTGAACAGAAGGGAGAACAAAAGTCACCAACCTACCCTGCCCCATTTATTCTGCTTTGTATCACTTAAAAAATGAACACCAAAGGGCTGAGCCAGGGGCTCTCTTTTTTAATGTACTGTAATTTCTCAGGAAAACTCTTTGTGAAAAGTAAGCAATATATCCTTGTGGATAAGCCTGGAACCACAGTTTCCCCCACCATGCAAAACATCTGTGCCCTTGCCCAGAGGTCATTGCTGCAGTGGTGTTTCTCTTTACTTTTAAAGAAATGTCAGGCCATTTTTTATCCCAGACTTATGACAGGGTGCTGTTTATTGTATCACAAAGCCACTATAACTCCAGCACAAGGAAACTGCTATTATTTGGGGAGTATATATCTTCCTGACTCGCAGTAAGGATGAAAATAAGAGAGGTCCTTTTTTGAAGAATAAAAGTCAGAGTCTCACCTACTGACATGGACTTCTTCTGAAAATTCCAGTTTCAGGGCTGCTCAGCCTGATCAAGGCTCACATTTTAGGCTGGGGGCTTCTATCAAGTCACACAGCTCATCTTCCACTCAAAGTGGTGCCAAAGTCACAATTTTTCAGGTCCCTCACGTAACCATCAGATCATTTTAGCTACCCAAATTTCAGGTCCCACACCATCAAATCTTTTTTGTTTCATAGGGAAAGCATGGCAGAAAATGTCAAGGACAATTTGGGGCAGAACAAAAACCATTCCCAGTTCCCCTCTTCCCCTTTTCACCTCTATCATGGAAAATTGCTTGTGGTTTTTCTGGTGGCTCTGCTCAGTGCTGGGCGGGGGCTCTGGGCAGGCACCAGGCTGTGGGAGCTGCATCTCCTAAATCAGCATTTGACTGAGATCCCGACTCCTTGTGTTCATGGAGCTCCCCCGGTGCTCTTCGCAAGAGTAACCCCCGTGTCCTGGCCAAATTCCAGCTCGAGTAATTACAATCCACTTTCCCAAACACCTCTCCTCTCTTCCCCCTGCAGCACTTCCAATTGCATATGAAATTATTCTATTATCTAATTAGAATGGTGCCCACAGCCTCCTGCCAAGCCTGGGGACTCGGGGGCTGCGGGTGCCCTCCCCTCCCCAGCAGCACAGAACTGCTGCTGGGACTGGGCTGGGATTGGGACAGACTGGGACTGGGATGGGACTGACTGGCACTGGGACTGGGACTGACTGGGACTGGGACTGACTGGCCAAACTGGAGCACAGGGCCCAGTCTGAAGGGCAGTAAAATGAGAAAAGAGAAAGAGAAGTGGAAGGAAGTTGAAGGAAGGGATATCAAAGGACAGCTCATGCTGGTGCTTTTGTTCCTCGGTTTTTGGAAGCTGGTGCTGTTTAATCAGCAAAACAAAACCCAAAACTGCCCAGGGAACAAATCAGGGGCTGCTGAGAAGGAGGAAGAGGGAGTTGTGATAGGGACACGGAGACAGGACAAGGGGCAGTAGTTTTAAACTGCCAGAGGGCAGGTTTGGATGGGATACTGGGAAAAAATTCCTCCCTGGGAGGGTGGGGAGGGGCTGGGATGGAATTCCCAGAGGCGCTGAGGCTGCCCCATCCCTGCAGTGTCCAAGCCAGGCTGGACAGGGCTTGGAGCACCCTGGGGTAGGGGAAGGTGTCCCTGCCCATGGCAGGGGTAGATTGGGATGAGTTTTAAGGTTTCCTCTGACCTACCCATTCCATGGCTCCACAACCTGCACTCTTCACCCAGCCCAGGTCTGTCCCCCTGAGGTTCCTCACATGCCAGCTCTGTCCTGCCAGTGCTGTGGCCTGGCTATAAATCACTGGTATCCTCTGAGCCTACCCATTCCATGGCTCCACAACCTGCACTCTTCACCCAGCCCAGGTCTGTCCCCCTGAGGTTCCTCACATGCCAGCTCTGTCCTGCCAGTGCTGTGGCCTGGCTATAAATCACTGGTATTACATAAACCATCACCCTCTGACTCAGCTGAATTCCGTGGGCTTTCCTGTACCCCACACACCTCACCCAGCTCAGTGAGGCCTCTCCAGGCAGGTAAGAGCTGCTTTGCCTGTGCCCCAAACAACCCAAGCACTGCCAGTGCAGCTCCAAGGCAGAGCTAAGAAATCAGATTGTTCTCAACATCTCAGGAGGGGAAGCACCAGCCCAGGCGCTCCCCTGAATTAGGGATCCTTTGATTTCCTGAGGTGGATTGGAAGGAATCACCTCCCCCATTCCATATTTGCACAAGCAAACAGCAGTGAAGCCATTAAATGGGAAAGACCAGACTTTTTAGGAGCTCCACTCCCATCTAAGCAGCCAGACTTTAAAACCCAAGCAAACACAAATGGAAAAATTATTTTAAAAATCAATTTTTTTTTTCCAGTACATTCAGTGAAATCAACTGCTCAGAAACATTACTCAGTTTAAGCTCAGAATATTACACATCTTGAACTCAGAGGGATTAAATTTAAGAGTATTAAATTAAATGGAACATCAAGAATTTTCCCTGACCATTTTGGGAAATGATCTTTGAGATGTTTAACACAGAATTGACCACAGAACATTCATTCTCCACAAATTGCATCCCAGCACCCAGCAATAAGAACACCAGAGTGAAATAAAGAAAAATGTCATCGCCTCTTTTGAAACATTTGTTTGTGGTTCATT
Source organism: Passer montanus (assembly GCF_014805655.1). Lineage (NCBI taxonomy): Eukaryota > Metazoa > Chordata > Aves > Passeriformes > Passeridae > Passer > Passer montanus. Next base: position 488,165 of record NW_024359056.1, read on the forward strand.
GTCATTAATTGGGGATAAAAGATTTATGGTTCTCTGGAGAGAATTTTTTGTTCACTTTTTTCTGCCATCCATTGTAAGTCTGTATTTAGGTAACAGATACTAGAACATTTTGGTTTAGGTGCTTGTTGGACTGTTAAGCCAAATATTTGATACTTTTCCTTATAATGGTATAATTGAATTCACCATTTTTAAATGGCAATGGCAGCAGGATGCACCAGCAGGTGCTGGGCAGTCCACAGAGGACAATCATTCATTTCCCAGGGAACGCCTTTTCTTGTGGGCACTTATTCTTATTCTTATTCTTATTCTTATTCTTATTCTTATTCTTATTCTTATTCTTATTCTTATTCTTATTCTTATTCTTATTCTTATTCTTATTCTTATTCCTGCTCATGGCTTTTATTTAAAGCATTCTCCATGTCTGTATCCCCACACTCCTGCCATGCCAGGTATTCTGGGATGTCTGTCCTGGAAATATCTCAACAAAGAACTTTTGAAGAACACATTGATCTTCCCTAAACCCCTAAAACATCAACACAGGCCAAAGCTGAGGGACAAATTCCACACTTGGTCCAGGCTGACAAACCTTGTGCTGGGAAAAGCAAATCCACAGCTCTGAAGGAGCTCCCTGTGCCTCAGTCCAGCTTGACATTTGGAAGTCATTCTTCACCTCCAAAATGCCAGGAGTAGAGCTGGATTTTGGCTTGTTCCAAACAGAAATTCTTGAATTCTTTCAGTGAAATACTCAGCAGGTAAAGAAATCACTCAGATAACATCAAAAGCCAGGCTTAAAACAGAAGGAAACCCTCGGTAAAACAGAAGGAAAAGCTTGGCTGAGCTTGTTTGGGATGAAGTGCGGGCAGGTCAGTGACTCCTCAGCATCAAACCACTGCTCCCCAAGGTGCCACCCCCTCCTGAAGGCAGCAGGAGAGTGCCCAGGAAATTGGGCTCTTGCTCCTCAGAAAGCCTCAGTTCTGCAGCCAGAGTCATGCGGGTGCATCCTTACCTTTCCTTAAAGCCCCATTATTTTTAACAAGCAGCAAGTCAGACAAAAGAAACCATTTCTGCAAATTCACACAGATTTTTATTTTTAAAAAAGCTGCATTAAAGTTTCTCTTGAAAGAGAAACTCCAAAAGGAGATCCAAGCTCTCAGACACACTGCCAATACAGGGATAAATTAAAATAACTCTGGGAGGTTTCACCAAGTCCTGAACTTCTCTCCCAGCTCTGATGTTACAGATTCCAGCCAAAGAATTTGTGGGAATAAAGATTTCCTTCTCCTAATACTTGGACAACTCTTTATTACTTAAAAAAACCACAATATTCATTAACTGAGTAATTTCTAAGCAGACTCTTGTCATTCTTCAGGCTGAAGTAGTTACTGAAGAAAGATCAAGGGTTAAGCTACAAGACTTTAAAAGAAATAATAATAATAATAAAAATAAAATTAAATTTAAATTAAAAAAAAAAAAACACCAAAAAACTTCATCCAATTTTTTTCCCAAATTAAATCAAGAACATTCCTAATTAGTTTTTCCACCGGAGACATCTAGTGGGAAATGAAAGAACTGAAAGAGCCATAAGCTGCCTTCGCCCTTTCATTAATATTTGCTCCCAAATGCAGGTCAAATAAATCTAACTCACAGTTTGAGATGAGCAGCTTTAAAACTGATGTATTACTTTCTGCTCGGGTTTATGCCACCCATTTTGGATAATTACTCCCAATGCTTTTTCCCTGTTGGATTCAGAGCTTCTTCATAAGAATGAAACAAAAAGTTGGGGTCCTTGAGAGCTTTCCTCTTTTTAATAACTTTTCATTTCCCCTCCACCCTCAAAGATCATTTCCAGCTCGGCAGTGTGAGGAGCTGGATGCTGCTGCCACTCATTCGGGTGGGTTTGGCTCCATCCAGGCACACAGCAAAAGCAAAACCGTGTCCTCTAAAGCTCAAATCCCATTTTAAATCTATTCAAAGCCTGAAGTCACACGTGGTTCATGGCCTGGGTGACCAAACACCCCAATCCTCCCTGACCTGATTGCAGAAAGGAGAGCTCAGGTTGGAATTTGGGGGGATCTGAACATGGACTTGGCAGCTCGCTCTGGAAGGAGACTGCTCTGGAGAGCTCGGGAGCCCAAGGGGGTCAGCCGGGACTGCAGCTGGGCAAAATGTGGGAGTCAAGGCTTTGGAGAGAATCCAAGATCCTCCACAACTTCAATAAGGAAATCAGCCTAAAACGAAGCCCAGAGCAGGATCAGGGTGATGTTGATACCAGAGCTGGGTCCTTTCTCCATGGCCAGCCAAAGCCATCAGACAGCTCTGAGCACCCTGAGCAGAACCATTGCAGGGCAGGAGACAAATCCCCTCATTAACCTAAAATCATTACTTTATTCACACACAGCTCCACCATGGCCCCTCCATCATTTTCCTTCCTGAATTTTAGTGTATCTGGGCTTGTAGCCACCTCTGCTGTCAAAGTGGGGGTTAAAAACATGAATTTCTGAATCTGTTCTGGGTTCATCAGAGTCATTTAATCTGCTATTGATTTCTCTGCCTGTGTATAACATTTCTAAATATTCCTTGCTCCCTGACTGATAAATCCACCTGAAAAGTGCAGGCCAGCATGTCCCAGTGTTCATTTTCTAAATATTTAACCTTTCAGAAGGTTCTGTCTGCAGAGATTTGCCAGCTGAGGATGGTTTCAGCCTGCTCTTCCCTGAGGGAGGGCAGGCCCTGGGCACTCCTGGAAGTTCAGATTTTATCCTTGTTTATTCCTGTGCTCCCCTTCAGCACATCGAGTAATTGTGAAGGGAAAACCGGTCCTCTCCCAGAATGAGGAGCTCCAGGATATCTGAAACACTAATAAAGACAAAATAAAAAGCTGCATTTGCCTACTTCTCTGGAGAGAGGAACTGAAGTCATACCAGATAAAGGGAAAACCTAAAGAGGGAGAAGAGGCTCCATGGAGGGGAGCACTGGAATGTGTATCTTAGGCAGGCAGGCAGACTTGCTCCACCTGCTGAAGAGAGGAAATTAAATTAGACCCTCTTGCTTCATTCTCCCTTCATAGCAGCGTTCAGCTCTTGGATCCCCTGTCCTCATCTGTCCAAAGCAAAACTTGTCCATTTTCTAGGCTGGATCACGGAGAAAAGGTTTAAAATGAAAGCCCAAGTCAGGTGGTGGTGGAGGAAGGGGAAATTGGAGAAAGGCAGAGCTCTTAAGGCCCAGCTGAAGCAGAGCTTGGGCTGGGGCAGGTGAGAGGAGGATGTGGCACCAGGGCTCAGCCCTGCGTCCAGCTGGCCCTTGGCCACTGGCCACTGTCACAGCTGCCCTGGGGGACAGCAGGAAATTGCAGTTTTGCTATTTATAAACTGTGAGAGGGAAAGAACATGAAAACTCTGGGTTTGCCTCTGCCCAACCCCAGCTGGGGCAGGTTAAGTATCCTATAACCCAATAATTTGTGTCCCTCACCTCTCACAAGGCCTCACCTCCCAGCCCAGAGCACATTTCAGTGCCACCGCACTGTGATGCCAAGTTGGATTAAGGACAGTTTGGGACACAGCTCCAAAGTGCCTCTCTTTAATTCAAGTTTTTTGGAAGAAAGTGGTTTATCTGCTCTGACTTTGTCACAGAGCCCTGACAGAACTCACATCCTTTACAGGTTTATTTTGTGGAATTATTCACACTTTGGACCTTCCTGTGTATAAAATTAACAGATAAGAACAAAGCAAACAGCCTCAAGTGAAGTCAGCCTAGCACAGCAAGGATTGATGCCAAATTAATCCAGTTTATACAGAGCCTAATGCAAAAATGTCTCAGGAAAAAAATCTGCCTGATATGGAAATAAAAAGAAAAAAAATGGGGCTGCTTCCACTGTGACTGTGGGGTTTCTCCTCCAGCTAAAGACTGATAACAAAAATCCCTTCAAACTACAAACAAACATTAAACTTAGGCCAGTTTTATAGTAAAATGTATAAAAAGAGATTTTCTGCCTTGTAAAGCACAAGTTCAAGTTACAAGCAAGACTCTTTTATCGTGTATTTATTCCTCTATTTCTGTTCATTGCCATGTCCCAGCTGAGGTACCTGTGACAGTTTCCAGGAAAGCACAAACTCACCCCAGTGGGTTGTTCCAGCAGATTATGGTTTGTAATATTTCCCCCAGCAGAGCTCTGTTAATGGAAGATGCTGGTGCTGCACTCACCAGCTGGGAAAAAATTCAGTTTCTACCAGATAGTGTGAGGTTCAGCTTTTCAGGGCAGGGAAATTCCCACTGGGATGGGAAAAGCTACAGCTGATGAGCACATCCATAAAAATAATAAAAGAGGCACTCATGATTGTACCGAGATAATGACAGGAAATAAAAAGATTTCGCGCACTGAACACTCTGGAATATTTAATCAAAAGCTGTTCCAAAGGGGCCTCCAGAGTGAGGAACAACTGTGGCATTTTGGAGCTGCAGGGATGGGATCCCTGCTGTAGGACTGTAGATCACAGACCCAGCCCCAGGCCCTGCACAGACACCCCAAAATCCCACCCTGGCCATCCCTGGAGCGCTGTCCAAACGCTCCTGGAGCTCTGGCAGATTTGGCAATGTGACCATTCCCAAATGCAGTGCCCAGCACCCTCAGGGGGAAGAGCCTTTCCCTGATGTCCAGCCTGAGCCTCCCCTCCACAGCTCCAGCTGTTCCCTGGTTCCTGTCGTGTCTGGAATCAGCTCCACAAGCCGGGTGAGGCTCGGATCCCTCCAACCTCCTCCTTGGCTAAGGTGGCTCATTGAGGCTCACCCCCACAGAGCAGCTGGGAATGCACACCGCAGGCTCAGGGGGATGCTAGCAGGGACCCAGCTCCTGGCCCTGCACAGACGCCCCAAAATCCCACCCTGGCCATCCCTGGAGCGCTGTCCAAACGCTCCTGGAGCTCTGGCAGATTTGGCAATGTGACCATTCCCAAATGCAGTGCCCAGCACCCTCAGGGGGAAGAGCCTTTCCCTGATGTCCAGCCTGAGCCTCCCCTCCACAGCTCCAGCTGTTCCCTGGTTCCTGTCGTGTCTGGAATCAGCTCCACAAGCCGGGTGAGGCTCGGATCCCTCCAACCTCCTCCTTGGCTAAGGTGGCTCATTGAGGCTCACCCCCACAGAGCAGCTGGGAATGCACACCGCAGGTTCAGGGGGATGCTAGCAGCACTTCTGCTCCCAACACCTGATAACTGCAGCGCACCAAGTGTGCAAATGGGTTTTGCAAAGCAAGGACAGAGACTGCTGGTGCTTAAAGAACTTGTAAACTGAACTCGGTGCTCATAAGTGGAGTGAAATGGGAGAAAGGGCTGAAGGAAAGGAGGTAGGTACAAAAAGGTATCTCATGGCACACAAAGGCTGAGGAAAACTCCTTGTCAGCTGTAGGGCTGAAAATTCAGCCCTGAGAGTGCCCAGAAGTCCCTCACCAGCTGAGCCACTCACCTGCCCTCTGTCCTCTCACCCTGAATAAATTCCCCTAAGAGAAGTGCCAAGGTACCTGCAGCCCCTCCCTGTCAGAAAGGTGTCAATTCCTCTAGACTGGATATTGTGGAGAAATTCTTCCTGTGAGGGTGGGGAGGGGCTGGGATGGAATTCCCAGAGCAGCTGTGGCTGCCCCTGGATCCCTGGAGGGGCCAGGTTGAACAGGACTTGGAGCACCCTGGGATAGTGGAAGGTGTCCCTGGGGGTGGGACTGGATGGGCTTTTAAGATCCCTTCCAACCCAGCTGTTGTACAGGACAAACTGACTGCACCCAGTTCCAAATTTCACCGCCATTTTACATAGAAAAATCCCCAAAAAGCCTTCAAAGCCAGGACTTCAACCCTGCCCTGCAGAATGTGCTGGGGCTGAGCCTGCTGGACGCTCCTTCAGAGGGGTTAGATCTGAGTCCAGCAAGGAATGATCCCCTCCCTTCACTTAAACATCAATTCTTTGCTAATAAAGTATCCCAGGCATTGGGTTTCAGGCCCATGTTTTCAGGGATACACGGGTTATTTCCAAGCCCAGCTATTACCAGTGCACGCGGTGACATTAATATGAGTAAATGCAGGAAAAAGGATGAAATAAAACATATCCTATTGAAGGAAATGAGAGCTCCTTAAGAAAGAAAAACACACATAGGAAAGAAGTGGGCATATCAGGATACAAATGGGACACTGGGGAGCTCCAGATTCCACAGGCATGATGTTATTGGAGTTTTTGATACCAGAGTAAGCACCTGCAGATATGAATTACATCCTTGTTCAGACCACGAACATCGCAGCCGTGACATCTCAGGAAGTGCTTATGTTATATTTCAAATCCCCCTGCCAACTGCATAAATATCAAATAAATCAATCATGGATCTAAAAGACATTATCTTAAGGACTTGCAAAAGCTGAACAAGCCACCTCTCTTCTAAAAGTAGCTCCAGACCTTAAATGGTCGGGGCTTTTTCTGTGGTTGCACCTGAACAGCAGGGACAGGAGTGCTGTGACTTCACCTCTGCCCCCAGAGACAGAAATGGCACAGAAATGGTTCAGAGTGACAGTAAAAGAGATTTTCCCCAAGTTCAACAGAATTTCTACTGCCTTCAAGAGGGGACACCTCATTTTACACATGGAGAAAGTGAGGCACTGATGTACAAATGGGTTGTGCAAAGTCAGGAGGGCTCTGGGGTGGTGTGAGCAGAACAAGGAGAGGAGCAGGAGTCATTGTGATGCTCATCAGACCATGCAGACTTTGTTTTCAGTGTAGTTTGAGAGAGAAAAATCTAAATTTTGTATTTATTTCAGTATATTCTGACCAAGACAGAAAATGCAATCCAGGGATCAAATATTTTCATGACAGAAAGACTCTTTTCACATGGGTCAGGTAAAAAGATAATTAAAACCAGACACAAACATAGCCCATTTCATAGAAATTTAACTGTAAATGTTTATTCTGCATTGAAAAAATCAGATATTCATGCTATAATTTTTTAAGTTTAAAAGTAACAAATATCAAAATATTAACTCCAAGTCTGAGTTTTTAATAATGCTGAAAGACTTAATAAACTAAAATTTTACCATTGTTACAGAATTTGGGATTTTCAGAACACTTTTCTATTTAAGTGTTCCCCCATAAGCTCTTATTAGATTAATTTGTTATTTTTTCTTGCTTGCCACAGGAGTTTTAATTACAATTGCTCCAAGTACAGCTCCCATCCATCTTAATCAACAGGGACTATTTGGCCACGCTGTTAAATCATCTGCTGTAATCACTTTGAAAAAGTTTGTTCTGCACTGAAAAAACGGCTGAGAAAGGCAGCAAAAGGAAATCCATCTTTGCACGTTCATCTTCTCCCATTCGGCTCCCAGCAGCAGGAGGATGGAGCAGCCCTTTGGCTTCACACCCACAGAGCTCAGAGCTTGAAAAGTGGGGTTTGAGCCACAGCTTCTGGGAGATATTCAACAAAGACTTTGCTGCAATCAGAATGAATTGTGAATTAAAGGGCAGGAGAACCCCAACTTTGTGGAATCGTGGAATGGTTTGGGTGAGAAGGGGCATTAAGCCCACCCAGTGCCAGCCCTCCCATGGGCACAGACACCTTCCACTGCCCCGGGGTGCTCCAAGCCCTGAACACTTCCATTAAATTAAATTATCTACTCCCCACTTTGTCGTGGAATGACCTCACAACCTGGATGCAGCAGTAACGAGCACTGGGTAATTACCGGGTGTTTAACTTCATTACAGAACTGAAACGTGGTTTGGCCAAAGTCTTCCCCAAGCCTGTGCCAATTCCCAGCCACCAATTCCAGTGCCAGGCCCTCAGCAGCTGCCCCAGCTTCATGGGCTCTCCTGTTAGGAACAATTAAAATTTGTCTGTGATTTTTTTCCTTAAAAAAAAAAAAAAAAAAAGAAAAGAAAACCACAAAAAACCCCAAAACACAAACAGCAAAATCCCCACTTTTTAGAAAAACTTTTTGGAAAAATTAGGTATCAAATAAAACTGGAGGAAACATCTGCAGGGCTTGACCTTCACTTCAACCTCTTATGATCTTCAAGTGTCAGAACCTTTGAGTGAGAAAACCAAATTTAATTAAGTTTTGCCTGGCTTTGTTTTTTCCAAGTTGTGATTGAAGGTGCAAAACAAAAGGTTTGGATATGAAAATTCTCTCTGTGCCCATGAAACCAATCTGGGGCACTCAACTCAGATTCCTCTAATTCATCCCCACAGCCCAATTTAAGCCACTCCTGAACCACTCAGTGCCCTGCCCTGCGGCATTTTTGCCCAAGAGAGTTTTTCTTCTAAGTTTTATTCCACTGGTTTGTATTTTCATTGGATATCCTCTAAGGAAATTGTGTGAGCTGAAGATAAACAATTCAAAACCTTCCGAGTCCAACTTGCTCTCGGGTCCTTGACTGCCTTCAAGCCAAAGTGTGAATTGCAGCTTATCAGCTCTCAAAGAATAATTTTGCAGAACAGAGCTGCCATATGAGAAAAAGTCATAATAATAAAAACCCTGTTGATCTGCACTACTGCATTTAAAGAGTATATTTTTCCTCATTCTGAGAGTTTCATTTCATATAGGAAACCTTATCAGGAACCTCCATGGTTGATGGGGAAATGCTCCCCACACAGGAGGAAACACAACCCTGCTCCAGCTCAACATGGCTCACATTGTCCCATTAATCCACCCAAATCCCTCCATCCTCTGCTCTTCTCAGAGGTTCCTCTCATTTTAATCCTCCAAAAGCCTCCTAAATCCAGAGTTTCCAAGGAAGTTTCCCTAATTAAGATTTCATTAGCAGCTTGCACACAGACCCAGAGCACCTTCAGCAGCGTCACTGTCAGAGGAACGAGACAACCCATCACCCCAGCTTGGATCACAGGGTACAAGGAGAGAGGGGGAAATGTAATGACAAAAACAAAGAAGGGTCAAATTTCCTCCAAAAAAGTCCAGCCCCCCTTTCCCCGTGCTCAGCTGCAGCAAGGTGAAAGGCTAAATGTGGACAGAACGGGAATACGTGAGTGGTTTCTGAGCTTCCTGGGGGGAATACTTAACAGCAGAAATATGTTTCCCCTGGAGACCTTCCCCACCATTTGGTCCAATTTCTTCCTCCAAGAACTGAACCAGCTCATGATGTAATGCTCCAGGGAAAACATTCCTCTCGAAAAAGAGTATCTTCCTAGGGAGAAGTTTGAAGAAAACATCTTAATATTGTTTAAACAGCTTTTGGCACAGGCACTCCAGTTGTGCTGTGCTCAAGGCTGAAAGCAAGGCAGGCGAAAAAGATGGAAATGGAAAGTTTTAGGATTTGGTTTTAGGCTTCTCCTCGACTACCAGCCCAAGTCCCCAGTCTTTAATGGAATGAGTAAAAAAAGACATTTTCAGAAGCAGATATTTGCCTTGCTAATAAAAGGAACAATTTAAGTCTTGGGCTATTCTGTGTGTCAGGAGGAAACCACGGCTTTAATTCTGCCTAAAGCCTGATCATTTTCTTAACTCCTGCACAAAGGGACAGTTCCAAGGCACCAAACACCACGGATCTGGCTGGGAACGAGGTTTTCTGTGGCTCTTGGAGGGGGCACCATGCCAAGGACCAGGAAAAGTTCCTGCCAGCCAACCTTTCACTGCTCAGCTTCTGTGTACACATCTTCCCTGTGCTCCCGACTGCTTGGTTCCCTTTCTGGACCATCTTGCTGAACAAATTGGTCACTTTTGTGACTGGAAGAGCTGGACATTGGTGTTAAACAAGGGCAGGAAGCACTGGGGACAAGGAGATTCAAGGGAGGCAGAGCAGGAGGCAGCACACTCCAAACCCGAGGCAGGGGGTGCAGGAAAAGCCAGGACAACAGAGCTCTGTGAGGAACAAGCAGGGAGAGAGCTGGGAAAAACCAATGTAAAATGAACATTTAGGGATTCTATTCCATAGCTGGGATTATGTCATGCACTGATATAAGCTCCACATACACATTACCTACTCCTTACATAAACCTTACAAAGCTTTCCTTGCAAAACACACCCTGGGTACTTTAGGTTTTTGGTTTTTTTTTTCCTTGAGGAAAGAGTAAAATGACCCTTTTATTCCTCATTAATATTTGTACCCACACAATTACTTTTTCCTCAATGGCACACCCGAGGCCACTCAACAGCTTCAAATCCCAGTTCAAATGTGAATTCCCTTAGAACCTTAATAGATTTGCATTAGTGAATATTATTTACGGCCAGAACCCAGCATTTCTGACCTGCTGAACGTGGGACTGAAGGCATTTGTTTGTCCAAACATTTGGGTGCCACGGGCAGGTTATTTATGGCAGGGTGAAGTTTCTATCTCCAGTGCAAGCCAGGTGATTTAAGGGATGGGGATATTGGATCCCTGTTTTCCACCCTGATGTCCCATGTGCTGGCAAGACAAAGAGCAAGAGAAGGAGCAACAACTCAATTCGAGAACAGCACGAGCCCAAACCCAGAGCACAGAGGGGATAAAACTCCCCATTTTCCAATTCCTACTTGTGTAGTTTAGTGCATCATCAGGGCTTTCGAGGAATGGGCACCATTTGTGCTGCAGCTTCTCCTCAGACTTTGAGGCTCTTGGTAACTGTTAATAATTCCATCACCAGGATGGAAATCCAGGCTCATTTATCTACTTTAAAATATTAAGTTTTGCATTTTATCTGTTCAGAGGGGTTTTGCTTGTAGAGAGGGATTGTGAGGAGTAAAAGCTTTGTAGGGTGCAGACATGGCTGGTTTGGTTATTCAATTTTACTCCATTGTTCAAACTCTCAGGAGAACTCTGGACACAGTGACTGAATTACAAGGTGGTGTTATTATTATTATTATCAATCAATAGGATTGTTCAGACCATTAAACATGCTGCACAGCATGGAATACCTCAGCTGCAGGGTGAGGGCTTCACTGCGCTGCTGGGCAATGCTAAAAGCCAGCAGTGAAGGCTCCACCAAGAATTTAAACCCAACTCAGTGGACTCGAAGGCCAATCCTTTGCAGGATTCTGTCGAGAGTTTTTACTGCTCTTTTGCTGAGGTTTGTGGCTGCAAATTTTTCAGGTTCTTGGTAGACCCTAAACTCTTAAAGCCTTGAATCACAACAATTTATCACCCATCAGGGAGCTACATAAAATATATTTTCCTTCAGAGTGACTATTCTCATAAAAAAACTAATTTAAAAAGAAAAAAGACAATTAAGAATGTTTTTTAAAAATCTACACTACAGCCCAACTTTACAGGGATCCTTAAACCTAAAAAGTCTGACCCCCAAAAAATTAATGCCACCTGCAAGCTGTAAATACATGTATTTAATTTTTTTTTCCCCAAGTATTTTCTTTGGCTGTTACATTCAGCTGAACAAGGCCTAAAAATTGTCAAACTAAATTCTTGTTTAAGAGTGGAGCTCTAACTACTGCCAGTTTGAGTGAAACACACAGCCAGGTTTAGGGAATATGTTTTATTTATCTTGGCTGCGGCGCGGGGTGGAACATTTTCCATCCCATCCGAAGGCAGTCAAAAAGGGGTTGAAATATTGCACAATAAAAGCCATTCATTATATCTGTCTCCTCTGCCTTCCAAAAACAGAGCTGCCTGACCAGCCCCGAATCCGGGCAGGGGGCAGGAAGATGGGAGTCAAGGGGTCACTGGAAAGAAACCAAGACTAACACCAGGTTTTTCAGGCCTGGCTTAGGGAATCTGTTCCATGCCCTCACTCCCACAGCACACAGGTTTTCCTGCTCCCCCCTCCCAAGCCTGGCTCAAGTAGTTAATTGCTCTGTTATGCACAATTTACAGGAGTTAATTACTAAACTAATACATTAGGCTGCTTGTCTGCCAGTCACAGGCCCAGCTCCAGCTCCTCCACTGGGACAGGGAAACTGGACTGGATTTTGACTTGAAACATTTTGATTTTACTTCTTCAATTTAAAACCATGTTGAAGGAATACCCCAGTGTTTTTTATTTCTTTCCAGTGCTCACCTACCTGTTGGCAGCTTGCAAATGCAATTTCTTCCCCTGCCTGTTCGTGTTCCTGGGTGTTGAAGCCATCCCTGCCATTCTTCAGGGGAATTTCCCCCTTTCTCCACCTCCTTGTCACAGCCCTACCAATCCTTTGCTGTTTGCTTCCTGTTCATCACTAAAGTCTCTCTCTTAAGGTCTAAGAGTGAGAGGATTCACAGTGAAGAGGAGGAAGAGTCGAGCACAAACTTTCTAAACATTTCTGAACAACAGCTGACCCTGATGAACCCTTGGCAGTGACATTTCTAGGCAGCACTCGGGTGTTTCAGCATCTTCTATTGCTCAGGAGTCAAAATAAAGTAGAAAAAAATCAGCTGAAATCAGATTTATTTACAGTTATTTTAAAGTGAAATAAATAAAAATGGCATATACAGTTCTTGTTATTTTTCCCCTGCTTATCAGGTCAGGATGAGAAAACTTTTATTTCTTCAACTTTTATTAATTCATATGGGAGAAACTTGGTCATCTCATCCCAACTTTTATAACTTGTGTGCACCTTAATTAAGGCAAAATATTGGCAAAAAATAATTCCTGGGAAACATTAACCCTTTCCCTTGAAAACCTCCTGGAGAATTCAGGGATGAGGACTGTCCTTTGTACCTCGAGCAAAGTGAAGCAGAGACTTTTCCAACTGTGAAATAGCTGCCAGATATCCAGCTCTGAAAATCCATCACCACTGCACTTCACAGAAGTGATGTGTAATTACTCTTACTTATTAACAACATCATAATTACACAGCAGCAAAACAATCAGCCTTTCCAGGCCCCAGCACTTGTCCTCCCTGCCAGTCAGAGCAGCAATTACGTGGCGAGCTGCTAAATGCAATTATTCACCAATCCTCACCCAGGGCTGGCTTGTACCTGCTCGAAGTCATTTGAAGTCCACACAAATCTAAGTAGGGAAGTGCTTTTAAACACAAATTCATCTTTGTAAAAGCCCTCCCAAGGGAGAAGAGCCTTGCTTTGGAAGAGGAATGGCAATGCCATGGATTTGTTTAGATGCCACTATAACACGTGGTCTGAGCTGGAGCTCAGCACATAAAAATGGGACAAAACCACTGGAATCTCCTCCAGGCAGAGCTGGAAACCAGAAGCACAAGCTGAGAGTCCTGACACCTCTCTGCTGTCACACACCTTGATTTTATTTCCTACCTCCACCATGGCCACCAAGACAAGACACAGCTCCAGACAAGCTGCTGGTCATTCTGAGGGAAATGCTGATTTTGGAAAAGCAGACGTGACAGTGGAATTCCACTGCTGTTCCCACCCCCTGGGTGACAGCACAGGCAGCAGGTGTAGGTCCCACAGTTTCAGGAGTTTAGTGAGCAGGGTCTCAGGTGAGATCTGGGCGTTTCAAGCCCCAGCTGCTGCATGAGGAGCTCTCCCAGTTCCCCCAGCTGAGCCGTTCCCCAGCTCCCTGCTCCATCACAGGTCCCAGCCCAGGCCTGGGCTGTTCAGCAAGCCCCACAGCAGCTCCTGCAATCTCCACCATCAGAAAACACAGCCAGAGCCCCCAGAGGCCATCCTGGCCTATCCCTACCCCAGGAAGGATCATCTGTCATTCCTGACAGGTATTTGTTTAATCTGCTCCTGAAGGCCTCCAGTGATGGAGATTCCACCCTTCCCCAGGCCTGGGTTCCCTGCTTGCCCATGGCTGCTGCGAGAACTTTCCCTTAATGTTTACCAGAGGCCTTTTCCTCCGACTAAAACACATTTCTTGTCCTTCTCAGTGCAGATATGGAGAACAGATTATTGCCCCCCACCTCTGCACAGCTAAAGACTTGTTCAAACCCTCTCCAGACTAAGAAAACAAAATATTTTGAGGATAAATTCTATCCAGAGAAGGACAAAAGGAACTAAAAAGCACCATAAAGAAGTAGACATATCTCTTAGAAAGAACTGCAACCTCTTCCTTTCTTGTAGGTTTCCTCACCCTGCCACTGCCATCAACACCCACAAATGATTCCTAAGAACCCTTTTCCACCCAGTTGGGCCAGGAGGAAAATCCAAGCTTTGTTTTCCTCTCCTTAGCTTTGTTCTTCTCCTCCCAGCTGAAGTGCACTTGGGGAGCCTTGAGGGAGGCTCCCTGTGCTGCTGGGCTGGGCTCAGGGCAGCAGCACACAGACTCAGGGCAGCAGCTGGGATTAACCCTTGTATCAAACACACCAATTTATTGTCTCTTCCTCCAGGCCAACTGTTTGATGTCACTATTGTCTGCCAGTCAGGATGTGACAGCCCCAGCGTCACCGGTGCTGGGTTTGGTACCTGCACAGAGACAGGCAGACAGCTCAAGTACAACTTGACTGTTCAAGCACCAAGTGATTTCCATATGAAACTCACACCTGATTCCAGCCCACCCTCATTTCACTTTCCCAGTTTAATTCCAGTGCACAGCTCAGTTACTGCTTTGTTTTGAACAGCAAAGGGAACAGCTATTTTTATTAATTTTGTAAGCTTTACATTATAACCTCAGCCAGCCTGTCAGATTTTGTCCATGATGTTCCTCTGCAGGTCCCTTCCAAGCAAAGCTCAGCCCAGCCTGCCCTCTCCTGGCAGCCAAGCACAGCATCCAGAACTCTCCCCAGTCTGCTTCCAAAGCTAACCCCAAAAGCAAAGCCCCAAGCCAAACATCAAGGCAACTGTTTTTGGAGGGATTTCAGACCTGGAGATGTGGCACTTGGGGACGTGGTTTATGGGCCACAGGGCAGTGCTGGACTCTGATCTTAAAGCTCTTTTCCAACCCCAATGATTCTGTAACTCAAACAGCTTCAACAGTGGAGTTTCTTTCAAGCTGCTTTAGGAATTCTTGTCTTGGGAGAAAGAGGTATAAAAATCCAACTGCTCTGGTTTCTTTCAAGCTCTATAAAAGCAGCCAAGTGCATAAAGGATTTTATCCCACATCACTCATGGTAAAAACCAGGTCACAGAAGGGACTGTGTTGGACACAAAGCCATTTCCTCCAGGTTGGCATGGGCATCCCTCTGGGCTGGAACACCCCAGGATGAAAAATGAAAGCAGCAGCAAAGCTTGGAGCAGAGCAGCTGCAGTCCTCACTCTTTATTTCATTTAAGACAAGCAGAAAAGTGCCAACAGGAAGGTGACAGGGGCCAGCAGGGGATGGACTCAGGACACACACAGGGCTGGGAACGGCTGGAAATGAAGCACAGCCATCCTGGTGAGGAATACTTCTCTCCCCTCAGCCAATTTCATTTGTCAGATGAATTTTATACAAATAAAGATGTAAAAGCTTTTTTTTTTCTTTAATGGTCCTGGTGAGGAATACTTCTCTCAGCCAATTTCATTTGTCAGATGAATTTTATACAAATAAAGATGTAAAAGCTTTTTTTTTTCTTTAATGACCACCCTTTCCATCAGAGCACTGTTCATGAACTCTTAACACTAAATCTTACTCTAAGGAACAACACCTCTGCTCATGGCCAAAGCCTTTTCAGAAGATAGAAACAGGCTCCCCACTTCTTGAAAGGAAAGAGGAGGAAGTGATTCCTTTATTCATTGCAGACAATCTCTTTTTACTGTATTTTTGCCATCTAGATGAAAATATATTCAGATTTCAACAGCAATTTATAGGGAATGGTCACACACATGGGAAACAAACCCTTGGAGCAATTGTAGCTGGAGGGACACATCTGACTGTGGTTTAACTGCCAAAGACAAACCCACATTTATCAGGGAGAAGAGCTTTTTAATACTCTTCATTACCTGCCATAACTGTACCAGACCAATGCTCTGAGCCAGTCTGCCACACAGTTCAGATCTTCAAGCATCTTAGGCATCAAGACAAGAAAAATGAGTTCTAAGTTATCCAGAAAATGAATAGGAAAATAAATGAGGAAATACAAGAAAACTGCACTTGAGAGACAACACGAGGCTCCAAGAAGCACCTTCACTTCAGAAAATCAGAGATGCCTGAAACATCTTTCAATCTTAGCTCAAGAGTTTCTGCTGCTTCTGAGTGTTTTTGGTCACTCCTGTCCTTCCCACACAAAGAATTTGTGCTTCTCCTTCTCTGGGTGGGAGCCCAGGG
Organism: Passer montanus; assembly: GCF_014805655.1. Taxonomy (NCBI): domain Eukaryota; kingdom Metazoa; phylum Chordata; class Aves; order Passeriformes; family Passeridae; genus Passer; species Passer montanus. The sequence continues at coordinate 504,210 of NW_024359056.1, forward strand.
CATTCCTTGAGCTGTGGCTTCACAGAGGCTTCTCCTCTTCCACCTCCTGCCAGGACCAGCAGCAAGAGGAGCAGAGCCCTCATTCTCCTTCCCTGGGGCTGGGAAGGGGAGGAGGTTTTGCTCCCTGTGGTGAATATTCTCAGTTGCTGCCAGGATGGATGTGCTGATGCTTCTCCTGCCTTTGGGAGCAGCTGGGAGGGGAAGCTCACTGGGGAGCTGAATCCATGCAAGTCCCTTCGCTGCTGCAGCCCTGCTCAGCCTCATGCTGCGCCTGACCCTGACCTCGGCGCTGGCACTGCTCCTCCTGCAGGCCTGCAGGGACCCCTCCTCGGCCTGGGGGGCTGACAAAACCTCTTCCACGTTGTAAGAGCAAACTGCAAGACCAGCCCCAGCTGTTTCCAAGTTTTCAACAGGAGGGAAGTAGAAGGCACTGCTCCTTCTTCTTCTCCTTGCTGGATCACCTCTGACAGAATCCTTTAGAGGACACTTGGCTCTCTGGGCACCCTCCTGCACATCCTGTTGTTCCAGAATTTCCAGCCCAGTTAGGAGATTTCCTTGTAATTCTTCCTTTTCTATCAAGGAACTGCTTTCTTTTGCTTCTTTTTCACATGGAGTCTCTTCACCTTGCTGAAAATAAGATGTATCCAAATCACCTTCTGCATCTGGCACAGCATTTGAAAACTGGGGAGATAAAAAAAAAATCCTTGATTTTTTTAAATATAGGCAAGAGGTAATCCATAAAAAACTGGTTTCAAACAGCTGAACTGGCTCCTGTTCTCCAAAAGCTGAACTGGCTCCTGAGTCTCCAAAAGCCCAACACCTGACAGGGAATCCTGCAGGCCAAACTTAGGCTGCTTGGGAAGCAGAGAATGCTGGAATGGCCAGGGATGAAGAGACCTTAAAGACCATCCCTGCCACGGGCCCAGCCTGCTCAGAGGCTCAGCTGAGTTCTGAATCCCCAACCCCTCCTTCCAAGGACGGAGATTCCATGGCCTCCAGGCCCCCTGGTCCCCAGCTTTAGCACCCCCAGACACCACTGGGCGCTCCCTCAGGCCAGCAGTTACCTCAGGAGCAGCCTCCAGGCCCCCTGGCCCCCAGCTTTATCAGCCCCAGACAGCACTGTGGGCTCCCGCAGGCCACAGTTACCTCAGGAGCAGCCTCCAGGCCCCCTGGCCCCCAGCTTTATCAGCCCCAGACACCACTGTGTGCTCCCTCAGGCCACAGTTACCTCAGGAGCAGCCTCCAGGCTCGCTGGCACCCCAGGGTCTCCAGGCCCAGAGCTGGTGGCCGCTGCCTCCTGCAGGAGCCCAGGCCCTGGGCACACAGCAGCTGCACAGAGCCCCCTGCCACGCGTCCTTCCCGCCTGGGGCTCCTGGGCAGTGGCCCTGCAGGCATCCCTGCTGGTGGGAGCACCCACACTTGCACCCTCTGAACAAGAGCAAACGTGGTTAATTGGCCGAGTTACAACATCTCCTGTGCTTTACAAGAAAAGCTGCATGGTAATTTAGACTTGCACCCTCTGAACAAGAGCAAACATGGGGTTAATTGGCCGAGTTATAACATCTCCTGTGCTTTACAAGAAAAGCTGCATGGTAATTTACTTTGTGTATAGATTATTTGACTTATTATACTTATTTACCTATATAAAAATAACCATCCCACATGAACAGTGGGGATCAAACCCAACAGAAAGCTCTACACATCCCTTCACTCTTCATACCAGCTTAAAGACTCTGAAAATAGCAGTACCCAAAGTAAAGAGGTGGATTTTTTGTCAGATTTACACTGGAGTCCAACAAGAACTGAATTTATCAGTTGGACATTATTAATTTATTAGATCCTCCAGACTCTCCTATTGCAGAAGCAATTAAATTTTATTTTTTTTTGTGTAATTGTTGAAATAAAGGAATAGAAAGAGCAAAGCAAAACGCTATTACAGAAGCAATTAAAAATAATTTTTTTTTTGTGTAATTGTTGAAATAAAGGAATAGAAAGAGCAAAGCAAAACAAAAGTAAAAGCCAAATTACCTGTTGGAAGTGCATCTGCCTTTGGTGAGTTTGGAGATGACACAGAAGAGAAAACCTCTGGGATTTCGGGGATAGGGCTGAGAAGGGGTTTCTTAGAAGCCATTTCTCTTTCCCCATACAAAGATTTCTTGACCTTTTTCTTTCTTCTTTTCCCATAGCTTAGGTGGGTTCTTTTCTGAAAAGACTGAGAAGGAGAACAAAGCACAGTGAAATTTTAATCATCCTCTATAATATTTTTCAGTAAGTGACCCCATTACTGTATTTTGATGACAACTGTTTCCCCTAAAAGGAAGATTCCACTTCTTCTGCCAGCTACAGAATAATCTAGAAACTCAAAAGCAAAAAAGAATTACTATCCTAACATGGCTCTGCAAGAACTTGGTAAGGGAAGAACCACAAACTCATTTGTTGGCCCTCAAGTCTGAAAAGTGACACACAAACACTTCTCTCCAAAAAGTTCCTTTTGGCCCTACAAGAATTCAAGCCCTCAAGTCAGTAAGGAAAAGGGATGGGGCAGGAAATGCAGGAAAACAAGATGGGGATGAAGAAGAAAAGACTGGCAGCAACAGGAAGATCAAAATAATCCTGGTAAGACACATGGAGAAAGAAAAAAATAAAAATAAAAGCAGAATTCAGCAACTGCAGTGGCTGCCACTCACCTGGGTCTTCCTGGGAGCAGCTGTGGTTGGATTCTTCTGTCTCTGAATCTTGCTCCTCCTTGGATTTTTCGTGTCTTTGTCGTTATCAGTGTTTGTGGCTCCCGAGCTGCTCTGATCAGTGTCCTGTGCCACGGCCCTGCACTGCTGAGGAACAGGATTTGGGGGGCTTGGGGGCACCTGCTGCTTAGAGAAACCCACCAGAGCCCAGCAGGCACAAGAATCAAATGGAATGAATCTCTCATCACCTCATTAGGGGTTGGCACAACTGGAACTTAAATATTACAGACTCATTTCCCACAGTACAATCCAGTCCTGTTTGTATTATCATGAAAATACAGCAAATTTTCATCTTCAGTTATTTCTTTTAAGAAAATGGGTTACTTTTTTTATATTCCTCTATAGTCTGCCTTCCCCTCCCACCAGAGCTGTCCAACACTGAAGTCTGAAAGCACTTCTTGTACAATCTATCCTGTGCCTTGAAATTCCAGCAGCCAAACATCTGACATTTTGTCAGATTCTTTGGAAAAGCTCCTGGAAAGTTCAATAGAAATTGTCAATTTAAAGTATCAGGCTGTATTTTTAATAACTGGAAAATCACTTTCACTGATAAATCTCATTTCCTCAAGGCCCTAACAGGAGGTATTTCCATATACCTGGATATAGATAATCCTCCTACCTGAGGCTGGAAAAACTTTTTAAAGCATCAAGAGGGATAAAAGAACAATTCTGCCTGAAGAAGTTCAAATAAACAAAATAAATTTGATCACCAAGGAAACTCACCTTCCTTTTAGTAGAAGAATGAGTTGTTACCACGTCAGGTTTGTCAGTCTCTGGTACTGTAAAGGAAAAAGAGGATTTTTAGATTAAATGCAAGTTAATCCCATTTTGAGGAAATTGTCTACATTTCTGATATTAGGCACTTCAGCCACCTTAGTCTTGAGCAGAAACTAAATCTTGAGGACTATCAAACATGGCAAGATAAAAATTCTACCTTGCTTTACAAAATAGAGGAAAACTCAACTTGGGAGGATTTGGTAGCAGTAATTAGAGCATCCAAAGCTTTCATAAATAAATATGCACAGCCCACTTTCAATTCTTTTGTTGTTGGGTTGCTGTTTAAAAGTCATCAGAATTACAGGATCAGAATCAAGATTCTAAAAATAAAATTACTTTAAGCAGTAAAATTTAAATTTCCACAGAAAGATATCACAAGTTTAAAAAAGATCCAGTTAACCTAAAGCTCAGGTAAACACTGCAAGGAATTTCAGAAGAAAATCTTTCAATTTAAATGCTAGCATTTAAGTTTTAGCACAATTGAAATATATCCCCTATATTGAAGAAGTACAAACAGAAAAAGAAACCAAAGCCCTCAACTCTCAGTTTTCAGGTTCTAAAAGATTCATTATCTACTGATAAAAACACAAGCTGGGGTTACCTTCTGCAATTTCAACAGGTGAAGGGGCTTCTGCAGCAACAGCACCTTCCAGGAATTCTGGGAGAGGCTCAACACCTTCCTTCAAACAAAAAATGACATTTCTTAGCAAAAAATTACAGCAGATATTTGATGGACCTTGTCCATCAATGTTGTAGACAAAGTGGCAATATTTTGTTTCCTTAAAGAAAACATCTTTGCTCTGTGTGGCAAAAAGAAACACAGCAGCAAAATATAAGAAAAAGTGAAGGGGGAAACATTTCAAGGTGCAGAGACCTTCTAAAACAGCTCCCCAGGCCAAAGGGCTGTTCAGAATCCCTAAAAACTCAACTTGTCAGTGTGATTCTTGAACTCCAAGCACTCTGCTTTTATATTTCAGCAGTTAGTTTGCAAAACCCAGCAGGCGTGTCAGTGTGATTCTTTAACTTCAAGCAGACTCTACTTTTATATTTCAGCAGTTAGTTTGCAAAACCCAGCAGGCTGGGGGGGAAATGAACCAAGGATTGGCCACTGACAGGGAATAGAGACCAACAAACTCACATCATCCCAACCAAAATCCAGGAGGGGCAAAGGCTCCTGGGAGAGGCCTGGCCTTGCCCAGGGGCTCTGCCCTTGGGGACACCCTGGGGAGGCTCCTCTGCGTAAGGGGGTGTTGGCAGGCAGGCTCTGGTCAAAGATTTCGGGGCTCAGAACTTCCCCAAAAGTCACTTTTTTCTTCTTTGGTGTTTTGGAGCTCTGACTGTCAGGTCTCTCTGTTGGAATGAAAGGAAATAAACAGCTGAGTGAAGGGGAACTGCACAGAGCAAAGGCTTTGCAAGAGATTTAAATATTCTCCTAAAAATCACCACCCAAACTATCCACAAACCACCACCCTCACATGGCCTGTAAGGCCAGCCAGGATTTGCACTCTGGATTTATTAAGAAATCAAGGAAGAAACAGACTAAAAATGACTCCTGTTCCCCAAGTTCCAGTTGAAAAGTCTAAGACTCCTTGAAAAATCAAGGATTCTATTAAGGTGTTCAAGGCTTTCTGAAGTTTTGGGGTGGGATTCATTTTTTTGGATAGACATGCCTTCCCTTGGCAATCTTGTTTTCCATGTCATCAGCAGGAGGTCATTCAGTGGTGATTAACACCAATTACCAGACTCAGAAAAGAGGCAAAAACCTTATCATCCCACACAATATTTCACTTATTTTAAAAAGAAATAAAGAAAGCCAAGGATTTTTTTCTTAGAAAGAGAATCTGACCTGTTTGCAGTGTTTCAGGGGCTTTTACACAATTAGAGACTGCAGCAGGTTCATCTCCTCCTCTGTCAATGTCACTGTTTAAGTATTCCTGTCAAATTTAAGAGATATAGTTTAATAAAAAATAATTAAAATATTATCCTCTAAGCATTTAAAAATCAGTCCTTTTGTTTAACCAAACCTCCTTGTTTGCTGCATGAATAAAACTCAAAAACATTCATTTCATGGAGTCATGGAATGGTTCAGGTGGGAAGGGAGCTTAAAATGATCCAGTGGCACCCCTGCCATGGGCAGGGACACCTCCCACTGTCCCAGGGTGCTCCAAGCCCTGGCCAGGGACACTTCCAAGGATCCAGGGGCAGCCACAGCTGCTCTGGGAATTCCATCCCCCAGCCCACCCTCCCAGGGAACAATTCCTTCCCAACATCCCACACAACCCTGCCCTCTGTCAGTCTGAAGCCATTCCTGGCACTCCAGACCTTTGTAAAGTCTGGTTTCCCTGTCACCCCCTCGGGTCCTGAAGGTGCAGCTGGGTCACCCCTGATCCTCTCCCAACATGAGGGCTCCAAGCTAAGCTCCCACGATGACCAAGCAGCATGAAATCATTTCCCAATCATTCCCAAGCCACAGCAATCAGTCACCAAAGCACCTGTAAGCTCATCCTCAGTGCAAGCACTGCATCAGCCCTGGGGCTGGCTGGGGGCTCCCTGGCTGGGGTTTTCTTCAGGATGGATCTCAGCAGGGAGCTGCTCTGGGAGAGGTCACTGCTGGGAGTGCTCCCAGGGCCTTGGCTGGCACCCAGCAGTGCCAGGCTCACAGCTTCCACAGCCCCAGCCTTCCTCGTGCTGAGCTCTGAGGCAGCATCACTGTGCCCACAGCTGGCAGCTTCAGGGCAAGCACGCAGCTGTGACACTGAAGGGTTGAAGGAAAAGTGACACAACTTTAGTACTAAAAGCATGAGTACAAAAGCACACACAGCTCCACAGATCCTGTGCAGAAACACCCCACAGAAATCCACCAGTCTGTAAATTCTGGCTCTTTTGTGCCACATGTACATTTGCTATTTTCAGAAATTTATAAAACATACTAAAGGAGCACTGCATGAATGAAAAGTTACATCAGGTTTCTACTGCATCCTAAATTGTAGGCAAGATGACAAATGTCAGCTGAAACACTTCCTGACAAATAGTGCAGTATTTTTATTTCCTAAAGAGCATTTAACAAAGATTGTAACAGTGCTGAATCCTCTTACCATGGCCAGCTTCCAGGGTATCTCCAGTCACAGCAGTGTCCAAGGATTTAACAGGATTTTGCTGCTCATAAACCCACTCCTAAAGAAAGAGTTACAGGATTTTTACAACAGCACAAACTGTGGAGGGTTTTAATCCCACAGACAAGGATTTCAGAGTTTTCTCCATCATCCACTATTTCAGCTGAACTTGTTTTCCCAAAACACCCAGGGAAATGCTTAGAAAATGCTTAATTAATTAAATGCTTATAGGATTAGACATGGCAAATGAAGATTTTGTCTATTTTAATGTCTAACTTAGAGGTTTCTCCCCAGTTCAAAGCACCTTTGCAGCAGCAGCAGGGCTGGTGACAGTCACAGCTCGTTGTGGGGACAGGATGCTGCAGATCCTCAGCTCACTCCTGCTGCTCTTGCTCCCATTTTCTTTTAAGTTTTCTTTCAAAGCAGCTCCTCTGTTGCCCAACACGAACTTTTCACTCCACTGCTCCAGGTCTGGCTCTTTTTTAAAAGGTGCTTTGTTCTGAGCTGCATCAATTAAAAATAAAACAGAACCCAAATATATCACAAAGACAAACTTCAGGTTTTTCAATGAATCCTCTTTTTGTGTTTCTCCATCAAGAGGTGCAAAGAGTCAGGAAATGTTCTAGGCAGGGAGAAGAACACTTTTTTTAAATCTACTTTGAAGATAACATTATCAACCTTCAAAACAAAATAAGTGATTCTTTTCATATAAATGTTATTAAGACCACAAAAACAGAGAAGTAAAATGAAAACCATTCTCTGTTTCACAAAAAAAAAGTGCAAAGACATTAATGCCCAGTGAGAAATCCATCAAAGAGTACAGATCTAGGAACTAAAACTAAGGAAAGAGACCCAAAAAGATGAGTTTTCAGAGAAACCACTAATCAGGGTGCAATAAGATGTTTAAACAAACCTCAAACCAAGCACAAACACCTGTGCCAAGCCTAATAAAGGAAGAATATTTTGTTTTATAAAGAAGTATTTCTAGTTTCATACTTCGAGCCTAAGGGAAGAGCTGATATTTGAGGTAAATCACTGACCAGGACATTTAATCAACTTACAGGAACCTCCTTGCTGGGAAGGCTCCCCCAGGTGGGAGAGCCCAGCCTCCCCCTCAGCTTCCTGCAGGGACTCAAAGGAGGCTTGGAAAGCGTCGATCTTGTCCTTCAGAGACCTCACACTTGCAGGTTTGAAAGGACAGATCTGCCAAAACAAAATTAATCCCATCAGGCATTTCTTCCCCCACATTGCAGCTTTAATGTTCTGTATTCACACATGGACATAAAATACAAAGAATCTAGCATTTAATCTGGCTGCAATTATAGCTGTAAAGAAAAATAAGGAAAAGAGGAACTTTACCACAAGTCTGGTACATTTTATTGCATTTAATCTGCTCCTCTAGTCTAGAATTTGCTTTCTGACGGCCCAGGATAACTCAAATTATGAACAAATCTGATTAACCAAGTCACTCACCCTTGAAATTGACTTCACTTGGAACCAGCAACATTTTAATTACCCAAAAACCAAGTGCAGCAAACACAGGAAGGTAACAAAAATTAAAATTTATCAGCAAGCTCAACATGGAGAAGAAATCCCAGCCTCCACACAGTGTAAACAAAAGCTGGAACACCCCCTTGTCCTGGGACAGCAGCACATGAATGCCATGTTATCCCTGTTGCTGATTCTTGCCAAGGCTCACCTCCCCTTCTCCCAGCACAGGGGGCTCCTGGAGGGAGTGGGACTCCCCGTGAGATCTTTGGGAAGGATCTCACCTGGGTGAAAGCTTCCTTCTGCCTGCTGCTCCTCTGCTGGGCCAGGTACCGGATCAGGGTGTTGTTTTCTGGTGAGCCCCTCAAGCCAATGGTTGATCTTCTCCTAAATTTTAGTGAGCTTGGGGATGTCCCTGAAAAGGGGACAAGAAGAGAGGTTAAAAAGAAAAACAAAGCACAAAACCACAAAAATGTTTTGTAATACCTAAAGCTTTAAAATGGTAATTTTGTCTTTTTTAAGGTTAATTAATGCTACTTATTCTAAGACCCAAAATTACCTGCTCAGCCCAAGAAACCTCCCTGAGCACATCAAATAATCACAAACCAAGTCTGCCTTTCAGCTTTTCAATTGTTTGTTAGTGTGCACCAACACTCGCAGAATTTGTCTTGCAATTCCCTTGATTAACTGCAGAGAGACAAACAGGGAGCCTTGAACCAAGTAGGACAGAACCTTGCAGTTAAATGGTGTAATTATCCCATAGGTGGGATGTCCTATCAAGGATGCCCTATCCCCTATGTGGGATGTCCTATCAAGAATGTCCTCTCCCATATGTGGGATGCCCTATAAAGGATGTCCTATCCCCTAGGTGGGATGCCCTATCAAGGATGTCCTGTCCCCTATGTGGGATGCCCTATCAAGGATGTCCTATCCCACAGGTGGGATGCCCTATAAAGGATGCCCTATCCCCTAGGTGGGATGTCCCATAAAGATGTTGCAGCAAGAGCCTCTCAGAGTGTGCTCCTGGGCACACCCAAGCTCTGATCACCTCAACCTGCCCTAAATCAGAGCTTTTGGAATGAGCTTGGACTACAGGAGCTGGAGGAGCCCCTCTGAGGAGGACACAAGTCGTTTGTCACGCCAGGCTCACCCGTGGGTCGTGTTGCACAACTCTCCCGAGCGGTCCCACACTCGGCACTGATCACAGCCCCAAAGCCCTCAGGCGTTCTCCTCTGTTCACACAGTCCCAAATCAGGTTTTCCCTCCGCTCTGTCCCTCTCAGGGGTGGAGAAGTCGTGTCCCAAGGGAACAGCTGGGCTGCTGGGCAAAGCCTCCCTGGTGTGCAGGGGCAGGGGGGGCTCGCTGGGCACATCCCCCCTGAGGGCCCCAGGGCCCCCAGGGAGCTGCCAGCCCACGCCAGCCCCCGGGGGGTGGCACAGACCCTCCCTGGGGCACTTCGGGGCACCCTTGGGTGACCGGGTCTGGTTCCCATCAGTGAAATTCTCCTTCTTGGATGGCCTGATGCCTTTGGATTTGGTCACTTTGCAGCTCCTCCGGGCTCTTGGCAGAGGGAAAGAGGCCTCTTCCTTCTGCTCAGGACAACCACTCTCATTTTCTTTAGCTTTCAGGGGAGATTTAGATCCTCTGAACATTGTTTGGGAATTATTTGAAGGAACATCCACTCAGCCTTTGCTGCTTTAATTACAGATTCCTATTAAAAAGAAAAAATATATTATTACTTGCTAAGAGCAAGTGCTCAGTACCACACTCCAGCTTCTCCCAAATCCACATTTTTCCTGGACAAGGTGTTTAATAGTGGGGTGGGAAGGGAAATTTATCCCCAAAAACCTGCAGGGAAAGGACACAAGGGGCAGGGAGCAGAAAGAAAAACACAGAGCAATGAAAACCTGCATCATAAACGTGCACAGGAGTGGCTCAGGGTAAGGAGCCACAGGGCTGTGATGTCACTCTGTCAAACTGACATTAACATAAGATACGTGTATAAAATTATAAAATGCAAAAATCACAATCACACTGCGGCCGTTTTGCTCCAAGTGTTACAACAGATATCAGCAGCTTAATACTACTTTTAATAACACTAATTAGCAGCAGCAGAAAGAGCATACAAGTCTTAGAAAGAAATCAGCGGAAGAAACAACACTAGTAAAATGTATTTTTGAACTCCCGCTAGCTTTTGAATAGACACTTTAAAAGGTTACAGATTTTTGCAGTTAGTTTCTTTAGCTAATGATGTACAACTCAACACCGTGACTCTGAAACTCCGCTTCTGCGAACACTTTTAGAATCAAAATTACCGAAATCGATCCGCTTTACAACGTCTGGGCAACCTTTTTCTTTCTTATTTCCCCTTTTTCTGCTCTCAGGCCCAGCGGAGGCCGATGGCTCCAGGCACAGCCACCGGCCGAGGAGGGGAAGCTCCCAGCGCGGGGCTCCCCGCTCGGTACCGGCCGTGGGCACTCGCACCCCGGGCACACCCGGCACCCCTCGGTAATCTCGGTACCCCCGGTATCCCCCCGGTATCCCCCCGGTATCCCCCCGGTATCCCGAGCGCTCCCGCCCCTGCCCGGCCGCCCTCACCTGGGCCCGCGCCCGGCCCGCCTCACGCTTTCAAACCGCGCCACGCCCCCGCGGATCCCTCCGCGCCCCCGCCCCTTCGCCCATCCCCGGCGCCCGCCGCAGCCACCCCGGTCCCCGCAGCACCGCAGGCAGGGCGGGTCGTGGGGGCGGCCCCTCAGCGCTGCTCTGCCCCGGGGGTCCGCGGGGCTTGGCGGGGACAGGAGGGACTCTTTGACGCGGCGGAGAGATCGCGGGCCGTTGGGCCGCAGCACCGCTTTGGTGCGGGAGGAAAAAATAAAATGATTAAATGAATTCATTCAACGGCCCGCGCGCACGTGACGGGCGACAACCAATCACAGAGGGCTTATGCAAATACGGGCTCTTCTTCTGGTCGCGATTGGCTGCCGCCCCGGCTTTGCCCCGCCTCCTCACTGCCCATTGGGCAGATGCGCGGCGCAGCGCGGCGCTGATTGGCAGTGAGGCCTGCCCGTCAGCGGCCGCCCCTTCCGGGTGTCGGCGCGGCGGCGGGCGCAGCATGAGGCGGGTGACGCTGTTCGTCAACGGCAGCGCCCGCAACGGGAAGGTGAGGCCGGGCCGGGCCGGGCCCTGCCCGGGACACCGCCGGGCCCCCTCCCTGCCCCTGCTGGGGGTCGCCGCAGGCGGGCATTTGTCGCGGGTGGAGGCGCTGGGAGCCTTTAGGGAGTCGCGTCCGGCTGCTGTGTCAGGCTGTGGGATGAGGGCTCTGGGGGTTGGACCCTGCGGGAGGGTACGCTGGGAATAACCGCGTTTGGTGGATTAAAACCTCGCTAAAATCGCGTCAAGGCTGGAAATAGGGACTTTTAGGCCCAAGCAGAGCTTGTCCGGCAGAGGAAAAGGCCCCGGGATGCAGTTCCACTGTGATCTGGGTGTTGCCATCCACATTCCGAGTGGAGACGGCGATGTGTTTGTGCTTTAACGTGTATTAATTATTAATTCCATTAATCCTGCCCATGATCCCGCTCTTTCCAGGCGGGCCTGGAGTGCAGGGGTTCATGTGACAGCATTGCAGCCTTGCAGCTGTGGTGAATTGTGTTGTGAGCCCGATTTTCCATCCACAGCCTGGCTGCAGACAGCTCACATCCCTTCCTTTAATCCTTGCGAAGTACATTTGGGAGAGCCTTGGGGCAGAGCAAGTAGCAATGTTTTAGAGAAATAAATGATATTCCTGCAGCACCAGCGTTTGTTCCCTCCCTGCTGTTGCAGTGAGCTTTGGTGGGAGCTGTGAAGCCCCCTGGTTTTGTGTTCCAACACCAAAGCTGGTCTTTTCCCTTCTTTCCTGCCCCAGATCCACACGGATTTTGCTCCTGACAGCCCTGCTACATCTGAAGTGGCAGATCTTTAGGTTTGTTTTGATTCACAGCCTCCTCTGCTCTCTCCTGCCCCAGGTCGTGGCTGTGTATGGGACTCTCTCGGATTTGCTCTCTGTGGCCAGCAACAAGCTTGGGATAAAAGCCACCAGCGTGTACAACGGCAAAGGGGGGCTCATTGATGATATTGCTTTGATTAGGTGAGGAGCAGCCAGGAAAAGGCAAATCAGGCCTGGGGATTAAGAGACTAACCTGTTAATCCTGCTTAAGCCATAGCCAGTGCTTGCCCAAAACCAGATGTGATCATTCCAGCCAGGATGCCCAAAGGTCCTTTCATGTCTTTTTAACTTCAAACCATTGATTGATTCAGAGCTTGATACACAGGTTGCCTGGGTTTGTTTTGATTCACAGCCTCCTCTGCTCTCTCCTGCCCCAGGTCGTGGCTGTGTATGGGACTCTCTCGGATTTGCTCTCTGTGGCCAGCAGCAAGCTTGGGATAAAAGCCACCAGCGTGTACAACGGCAAAGGGGGGCTCATTGATGATATTGCTTTGATTAGGTGAGGAGCAGCCAGGAAAAGGCAAATCAGGCCTGGGGATTAAGAGACTAACCTGTTAATCCTGCTTAAGCCATAGCCAGTGCTTGCCCAAAACCAGATGTGATCATTCCAGCCAGGATGCCCAAAGGTCCTTTCATGTCTTTTTAACTTCAAACCATTGATTGATTCAGAGCTTGATACAAGCTGTGCTTGAGGCCTTTTCACCTCCTCCTGTGTTGTTTCCAGGGCAGTGTTTGTGCCATGAAATCCCCACTGTTTCAGTCAGCCCTGGAATGGGGGGTTTTTATAAAGGAGACAAATTCTGGCAGTACTTTGGCTTCCCACAATAGTCCCAGACTGGGGAGAAAAGCAGCTGTTTTGTAAGAATTAATTGGTTACACAAATGGTCCCTACCTGGCTGCTGCAGGTAAAATCTCTGAAGTCAGTCCATTCCAGTCCAGTAGAACCTGCAAAATACAGATAAAAACCAGATACAGAACTTCCAGCTAATGGCCACTGGTCATAATTTACCTGAAAGAATCAGGAGAGGTTCCACTGTCAATTAGAAGAACAATAAATTATGATTAACCTTCTTTTTCTCTTCCCTCTGCCCCTTGTGTCTCAGGGATGATGATGTTTTGTTTGTCTGCGAAGGGGAGCCCTTCATTGGTGAGTCTGTCATTCTTATCACTAACCTTTTATTTAATACAGTTTGTTTTGCTTTCATATAAACCTAAGATTTCATTTTGTGGTGTTTTCAGAAGATGTCTCTTTGTAATTAAAGAATATTAACAAATTTTCCAGTAATTTCTTTCTTTGTTCTCTGCAGATCCTCAGACTGATGGGAGAGCTCAGGAGGAGCTGACAGGGTCCCACACAGACTGGCTGACTCTCAATGTGGGAGGCAGATATTTCACCACCACCCGGTAAAAATGGTCTTCAAAAACTTCCAAAGCTTCATTTCAATAAAGCAAAATACCTTAAAAAGTAACTTACTGTGAAGCAGGAGGTCTTTGACCCCTGAAGCTTTCTCTGGATTTTGTATTTGGCACCACAGTTTTGCAAGAAATTAATTCTTAAACATTTACAGATGAAGGAAAGGTAAATCTGGGCTGCTTTTGTTTTCTAGGAGCACTTTGGTTAACAAAGAACCTGACAGTATGTTGGCACACATGTTCAAAGACAAAGGTGAGTGTGTTGAGATGAACTTTATTATTTTTAAGTAATAAATGAGCAAAGTAGGCAAAAGTCACTGTCAAGCTGAGGCTCTTGTTCATAAAGTAAAATATCCAAAGTATGTTGAAGTACCAGAGCAGGACAGGGAATTATTTTGTAAAACTTTATTTCTCTCTGTTTATCATCTCACCACCTAATGTTGATCATCTGCCTCACAAGCTGCAAGTACAGCTCCCATCCTTTGTGAGTGGTTTGGGTCCTTGGTTTGTTTATTTGATTTGAGGTTTTCATCTCGTTGCATCTTCCCCAGTTTTGTCAGCAGAGCCAATGAGCAAACTGCACGAGGCAGCCTTGGGGAGACAGTCAGACTAGAATTTCAGTGCTGCTTTTATCCTAGCCAGGATTCTTTTGTGTGTGGTAAAAATTCAGTTATTCAGAACAGGAACAAGTTCATTTGAAGCTGATTTTTCCCCCCACTCCTCTTTTCCTTCCTTCTCTCTCCGAACCGCCCTTCCAAGTGGAATGTTTGCTATTCCAGTCCCCTTTGGTAATAAAAAACTCTGAAAACTGAAGCAAATGCTCTTCTATTACTACATCAAAAGTAATTTTATATATATATATGTTGTGGAAACAGATGCTTGGGGGAATAAGCAAGATCCTAGAGGAGCTTTCCTCATTGACCGCAGTCCCGAGTATTTTGAGCCCATTTTGAACTATTTGCGTCACGGACAGCTCATTGTAAATGATGGCATTAATTTGCTAGGTAGGTATTGCCTGTCTGACATCTCCTGCATTACTCCTCCTTGGAATTAAAGCTTTGCCCGTGGTGAAGCCAGGGGGAGCTTTGTGTGCTCATCCTCGTGGTTGGGAGTTTTCCTTTGGTGGATTTATTCTCAGCAGTGCAGCTCCGTGTGCTTGCTTTAATGAGGCTAGGCTGGTTATTTCTCTTTGGAGCATTAAAAATCCATACTGGATTAATATCTGGAATTCTGGAGTTGATCTCTTTAACCTAATGCTGGTGTTGGAAATGTGTCTGAGTTATGTTTTTCCTTTTAGCTGCAAGCAAACCTTTTCTCTCTCCCCAGTTACATCCAGTAGAATGTGTGTGTGTGCTCCAGTAAGGGGAGAGCAGGGTGCAGCAATTCCCTGGAATAACCAGCACTGCTTTGTTTGTAGGGGTTCTGGAAGAAGCCAGGTTTTTTGGGATCGACTCCCTCATTGAACACCTGGAAGTTGCTATTAAGGTACCTTGCTGTTTGTAAGCCCTGATGCACTGCTGCTGGGCCAGGGGGTGTGTGGCTCAGTGCTGTCCCTGTCCCTGTCCCCAGAACTCCCAGCCGGCTGAGGATCACTCTCCTCTCTCAGCCAGGGGGTGTGTGGCTCAGTGCTGTCCCTTTCCCTGTCCCTGTCCCCAGAACTCCCAGCCGGCTGAGGATCACTCTCCTCTCTCAGCCAGGGGGTGTGTGGCTCAGTGCTGTCCCTGTCCCTGTCCCCAGAACTCCCAGCCGGCTGAGGATCACTCTCCTCTCTCAGCCAGGGAACATGTGGCTCAGTGCTGTCCCTGTCCCTGTCCCCAGAACTCCCAGCCGGCTGAGGATCACTCTCCCATCTCTCGGAAGGAGTTCGTGCGCTTCCTGCTGGCCACGCCCACCAAGTCCGAGCTGCGCTGCCAGGTGAGGGAGCTCAGCCTTTGTCTCCAAAAAACTCCGGGAATTGCTTCCTAACACCTGATCCACCCCTGCCCTCTTACAGTTTAAAACCACAGCCTGTTTTAGGGAAATACCCAAATCTTGAGAGCTTTGCATTTATTTACATTTCATGGTGTTATGTAACAGAGTAATGATCTTGTGAGTGTATGTTTGTCTAGGACCGTGGAATGGTTGGGTTGAAGGGACCTTAAGGATAATCTTGTTCCAATCTGCCATGGGCAGGGAACCTTCCCCTGTCCCAGGCTGCTCAGCCTGGCCTTGGATGCTTCCAGGGATGGGGCAGCCTCAGCTGCTCTGGGAATTCCATCCCAGCCCCTCCCCACCCTCACAGGGAGGAATTCCTTCCCAATATCCCATCTAAACCTGATCTCCAAATCCATTGCCCCTTGTCCTGGCGTTCTCTGTCCATATAAAAAGTATCTGCCATCTTTTTATCAGCCCCTGCAGGTACTGGAAGTGTTTCAGTACATCTGTTTATCTGCATGGATTTATATACACAACTACCCAGACGTGTTCCTTTTAATTCTTTTGCATCCAGACCTCCCCCTTCCCTTCTGTGACCGTTTTGGGGGTGTTCACTGGCTTTTGCAGGGTCTGAATTTCAGTGGAGCTGACCTTTCCCGCCTGGATCTTCGCTACATCAACTTCAAGATGGCCAATCTGAGCCGCTGCAACCTGGCCCATGCCAACCTGTGCTGTGCCAACCTGGAGAGAGCTGACCTCTCTGGATCCGTGCTGGATGTAAGCGTGCTGCACCCTGGGCAGCCTGGGCTGCCTGCACTTGTCTCAAAAAGCAGGAATTGGAACAAAAAAAATCAAGTTTCCCAAGTTGTTTTTTTTTACTGTCCCACTTCCAGTGCTGCCACACTCCGTCACAGTAACAGGGGGTTGTGATTTGGGGGGTGCAGTTGCAATGCAGAATTTAAATCTGTCTAATGCTGGTTTCTGGTATTTATCTTGACACCCTCGTGACTCACATCCTGTCTCTGCCAGTGTGCAAACCTGCAGGGGGTGAAGATGTTGTGTTCCAACGCAGAGGGAGCATCCCTGAAAGGCTGCAACTTTGAAGATCCATCAGGCCTTAAAGCTAATTTGGAAGGTAAGTTTTTGCCTGTTAATTATTCCCTGGAATCAGCCCTGTGCCTGTACATTTATGTGGCAAAAGCTCAGCTGTGTTTGTGCAGTCCATGGGAAGAGCCCACAACTCTGGGCTGGTTCTGCCAAATAATCACTGAATTCCCAGTTCTGCCTTGGCTTCTCCCAGCTCTTGGGAAGCAGCTCCTGGAGCTGCTGCATTTCTGGGTGTGTTGCAGGGGCCAACCTGAAGGGTGTGGACATGGAGGGCAGTCAGATGACCGGGATTAACCTCCGGGTGGCCACGCTGAAAAACGCCAAACTCAAGAACTGCAACCTGCGAGGAGCCACGCTGGCAGGCACTGACCTGGAGGTGAGATAGCATCATTTCCTGGACACAAATGGAAATATAAATATATGGATGTGGGCAGAAAGATGGGAATTTGGGGGGTTGCTGGCTTTTCTCCTGCTGCAAAGTTACATGGAGCTAAGGGGAGTTAAACTTTTGAACAGAGTTCTGTCTTTATTCAGTTAACATTATTTTCCCTTTCCCCTTCAGAATTGTGATCTGTCAGGTTGTGACCTACAAGAAGCAAATTTGAGGGGATCTAACGTGAAAGGAGCCATCTTTGAGGAGATGCTGACACCCCTGCACATGTCCCAGAGTGTCAGATAGGGGCCAGGACACGCTGAAGAGGAAGGAATCCAAACATTCATCGTGACTTGCTTCACTCCTCCCCTTCCTGAGTTAAAGTCATGGTTGTTAGCCACCTTACATTTGCAGTAGTGCCTAGGTAAACTCTTTTTGATCACTTTTGGGGAGGGAATTTTTGTTTTCAGAGGTACCAGCAGAGTTTGTACCTCTGTGAGCAGAGTGAGGAAGTGAGCTGGTGCTGGAATCAGAGAATGTGGCTGGTTTGGGGGGGAAAGGTTCAATGGTTTCATTGTTTAGCATTGCCTCACTTTGGAATGCATTTTAATATATAAAGCACAATATATGCAATTCTATTTATTAAATCTGTAGCTGCAATATGAATAGAAAATGTTACTCCTGTACAGTAGCAACCAAGTTGAGGTTTACAGGTGTATTTGCAGTCTGGATCCATGCCAGGGGTGGCTCAGTGTCCCAGGGGCTGCTCAGGTCTCTGCTGGGGTGGAAGCTGATGGGAACATCCCTGCTCAGAAATTGGATATCTTTAATTAATCCTCTCCAAATGAGTGTGGAGGTGCACTGTCAGTCACAGCTGGTGACAAAAATCCTGCTTTCACATGTCCTGACCACTGCAGGCTGGAGTTCCTGCAGTGTTCTCACCCTTGGTGGTGAATTCAATGCAGAGAGGAAAGTACAGAGCTGGCACCAAAGCAGAGAGGCAGAGGGGCCCCAGCTCGTGCTCTGCCCTCCCCTCATGACCTCAGCAGGTGAATCTTCCCCTGTTTCCCCTCCATGTACTATGCAAAGACTCCCTGAAGGCTCCCTGGGCATCGTCCTTTTCCCAGCTGGGTCTTCCTCTTCTGTTTGGCTGCTTCAGGTGGCTGTAAAGCATCCTGGGCCAGGTGCCCTCCGTGCCCTCCCACACCTGCAGTGCCTGTGCAGGGACAGCTGGAGCTGCTTGTGTGGGGAGCTGTGCAGGGCAGAGGCCTCAGCAGCCCTGATGTGGGTGAGGAGCTGCTTCCCTGTAGGATCCACAGAGTTCTCAGCTCACACCACCTTTATTTTACACACAATCAAAAAGCACATGAAGAAACTATACCAAAAAAAAGAAAGAAGGTGCATCAAGAACTTACCTCAGATGCTTAAACCACCCCAAAGTTAAAACTAACCTTGAATTTAAGGAAATCAAGCTGTTACTGTAGAAATACAAAGGAGGAATAAGAACCAGTGGATCCCAGCTGAGGCCCACGGGAGCTGGAGTTCCACAGTTCTTCAGGGGGTTGTCTCTCCCTTGCAGTGCAATTTCTGTCGTCTTGTCTCAGTTGTTGTTACAAAAATGCTGCTTTGCCACCAGTCTGGGAGGATCAGAGATGGTTGAGGGTCAGCAAAGGATGTGTTTGGGGGGAACTGCAGGATTCTCCCTCCTTTCCAAGTTCCTTTGACTCAGGCAAGTCACTGAGTGACTGAGTGAACTTTCAAGGCTCAAAATCCCAGAGCCACGAGGTTCAGAATTGGGATTATTTCCTGCAGATCCCTCTGGATCAAGCTCTAGGACAACACTATATCCTTGGAGAAATGATCTGTAGATTCCAGGGAACTATTACAGTGGGATTTTGGAGTCCTTTCTCACACCTCATAGCTTTCAGTGGGAATGTTGTGTCTGTTGCAGTAGAAGATTCCTAGGGCTAGAGAAACAAATGAATTATTTTTCTTTATCATATTTTGTAGCTGGCAGAAGTAAACTATTGTATGGAAAAATATATATATATATATCTATATTTTCATAATCACTGTGTATAAAATCTCTGAACTTTCACTGAAGCACTATGGAATAATCACAGCATGTGGCACCATCATTCACAGCTGGATTTTAGGTACCTCTTTTGCCAGGACAGAGCTGTGTAAAGAGCCCTGTGCAGAATTTGCAGGTTCCAGCTAATTTAAGTTGCATTAATAAAAAGTGTGAAAGAAAAAAGTGGCTTGGTTGTCTTCATTTTAATTTAAAAACCCAAATCTTACCTGGTTTGTGTGAGAAGAGCAAGAGTTTTTTAGTTTTAAGTATAAAATACCTGTTGGAAAAACAACTGTGCTTGTGGGGGTTCTGAGCCATTCATTGGGAGAATTTGCCTGGGATTGGTTTTGGTTTGTCATTCCCCTCCAAGACTTCTCAGCCTTTTCGTCCCCACCCTTCATATTTGCTTACTAAAATAGTTGGAGGCAGAATAGTCAGAGAATCATGGAATATCCTGAGCTGGAAGGGACCCAAGGGTCACAAAAGTGCAATTGCTGTGGCTGCAGCAGAAAGCTGTGGAGAACAAGCTGTTCCCAGCAGCTCAGGGCAGGCTCTCAGAGCCAGGGTCCGTGTGTGAGCGAGCTGCACTGACTGGGCTGAGCTCTACGTGTCCCACTGCTTTCACCTTTAAATGAGCTCATTCTTGCAAGGCTCACCAGGGAAGGAAGGAGGTTCCCAGCACAGGAAAGTCCCTGGTGCCTCCAGGTGCCCAGCAGAGGAGCAGGAGCCTTTCTGCTCTGAACCCAGCTGGAGCAGTGAGCCAGAGCTCGGGGCTGGGAGGAGCCCTGGCAGCAAGAGTGACTGCCAAGAGTCACCAAAGCCTCCCTCAATTAGGGACTTCTTAAATTACTTTAATCCATTAAAGTTCCACCGGACGTTCAGGTGGCACAGAGCAGTGCACAGCAAGGCAGAGGAGCGGGCAAGTGGGGAAAATACAATTCCTGCACTCAAAAATAGGGAATTGAACTCCTGCATCCAAATAAATCCTTATAAACCCGCAGTGCACAAACTCTCAAGATTGAAAAACAGGGACTCATGGAATGGTTTGGGTTGGAAGAGGCCTTAAGGATCATTTCCATCAATTCCATCCCCAACACCTTCCCCTGTCCCAGGCTGCTCCCAGCCCTGCCCAGCCTGGCCTTGGGCACTGCCAGGGCTCCAGGGGCAGCCACAGCTGCTCTGGGAACTCCATCCCAGCCCCTCCCTGCCCTCACAGAGAGGAATTTGTTCTAATATAAGCCCAAATATATTTCTTCCTGACCTAAACCTTCTCTGTTGTCAGTTTAAACCCATTCCCCCTTGTCCCTGTCAGTCCAGGCCCTTCTAAAAAGGATTTGGGGATCCAGAGACTCCCCTGTGCCCCCAAAGCACATTTACAATCATCACTCCAGCCCATCCAGTTTAATCCCACCTGGCATTTACAGAGCAAACACCAAGGCACCTGAAGTTAAATATTCAGGAGGAGGATATCAAAGTGCTCTGGGCACTTGTGCAACCACAGGCTCCTGTTTGAGCACTGAAGGGTTGTTTCCTTCATGCCTGATACAAATGAAGATGGGCATGAGGTGTTGCATAGATTCCCCATCCCTGGCAGTGTCCCTGGCCAGGCTGGGTGGGGCTTGGAGCACCCTGGGACAGGGGAAGGTGTCTCTGCCCATGGCAGGGGTGGAAATAGATGAATTAAAGGTATTAAAGGTCTTTTCCAACCCAAAACATTCCAGGATTCTTAAAGACTGAGCTCAATTCCTCACCCATTTCACACCTTCAACAAATTCAGACTCACCCAAGAACTTTCACTGAAGGAACCAGAACTGACTGACAGGAAAGCTCCTGCATTTCCCAGCAGGATCATCTGGATCCCAAAGTGGGATTTACAACCTCGCAAAAGCAAAGCTGTTACTTTTATGGGTTTTAGAGAAAAGAGCTGAATTTAATTGCTGCACCGGGGTGTCCCAATTATGGGCTTTACTTGTGAGCATGACAGCCACTGTAACAGTACCACCAAAATTGCAGCCTGGGAGGGAGAGGTGGAAGAAGTCTCCTGCTGGGAACGGGGTGGCACTGGGGTCCTTGGGTATAAAAAGTGAGCTGAGAGCACATTTACAGACATTTTCCAGAGGAGAAGAGCTGGACTTACTCCACAACCTCTCAGGTAATGTGCTGGAACAACATCCCACGTTCCCTTTTTATTTATCCAGCGCTTACAGATGCTCCTATTAAAAAAAATAGAAGAGACTGCAAAGGGCAGGTTTTAAGGAGCAGGGACATCAGAGCAGAAACCAGCTGAACACATCTGCCAAACACCAGCAGGGAATGCAACCTTTGAGGTCCACACATGCTGGAACTCAGAAATCCTAATTTAGATCTTCATCCAAATTTTTCAGATGTCCAGTCTCTTTCAAGTGAGCTGATCCACACTTTGAGAGGCTGCAAACCCAGCTGGGGCTCCTGCCCAGGAGGTGCAGATCAGAACTGGAGCAGGCACAGGGTGGGATTTTTGGAGCTGGAATTCCATCACCCTCGGGAATCCCTCCCAGCTCAGCACATTCCATAATTCTGTGACCCAGAAATCCTCGTTTTCCCCGCTCTGCACGGTACAAATGGAGCTGCGATGCCTTTCTGACCAGCCAGGTGGTTTTTTTGTCTCCCCCAGGATGGAGCAGCCCAGGAGGATGGTGGCCAGTGTCCTGCTGTGTGTGCTGGCCGTGGGGCTGTGCCTGGCCCAGCACTGGTCCTTCGGGCTCCAGCCAGGGGGCAAGAGGAGCGCCCAGGTCCTGCTGGGACCGTTCCAGGAGGTGGGTCCTGCCCTGGGAAACAACCCTGGCCTGCAAAAATGCAGCCAAAAAGGTGGCAAAGGCTCCCCTCTGCACCTGTCTGTCCCCCAGACACCCCCAGATCTGGGGACAAACACGTTGGTTGAAGCAGGATTTGGAAAATAAGGGGCGAGGTGACATTTGTCAGCCTGGCACAAAGAACAGCACATTGCAGCTGGCAGAAGTAAAACTATTGTGTGGAGGAAAAAAAAATAAATTCATAATTACTGTGTGTAAAATCTCTCTGAACTTTCACTGGAGCATTGTGGAATAATTTGGGCAGCCAGCTCCAAGGGAGAGATGGGGCTCTGAGGTCCAGGTTAAATCTGATTTCATCCTTTCCCTAAATTCCAGCATTCTGATGTCTTATTTTATGACAATTCCTCCACTTCCCTTAGCATTTTGGCAATTTGCATGTGGTGGATGCTCAGCAATGAAATGACAAAACACATGTGGAAGGTTGTGTCCAGCAGTGGTTTTCCCCTCTTTTCCCATCAATATTTAATGTGAGTTCCTCCTCATTTCAGCATCCTGGGGCTCGTGAGGAAAAGGTGAATTTCAGGAGTGTGGTGGAACACTCCACTACACAAATTCAGTTGTGGAGTTTCACCTCCATCTGTGAGTGGGGTAGAGCTGCTTTGGGCAGAAAAATCTGCCTTCTCCCTTCCTGAGGGTTGTGTCACTTCCTTGTGTCACTTTCCCAATCCAGATTCCAAACGAAATGGAAAAATTAGAGGAGGTGCAGCAGAGTGAGTGCCCAGGCTCGCAGCAGAACCCCAGGATCAGGGATCTGAAGGAAGCCATGGTGAGTAATGTGCTTCTTCTGTCATCGCTATGGGAAGATTTAAAGAAGATACATGAGGGGAGGGAAAAAAGGTGGTGCAGGAGGAAGAGGGAGTAAAGTTTAGCTCACATGAGGAAATACTGGCTCTGCCCTTCTTGTGAATCCCAGGATGGTTTGGGCTGGAAGGGACCTAAAATCCCCCTGTCCCAGGGGCAGGACACCTCCCACTGGACCAAAATTACCTGCAGGGGTCCCTCACTGTCACCTGCACCCTTCCCAGGACAGGGATCCATCATGCCAAAGCTCCCCTTGTAGCAGGACATTTCCTGCCCGAGTTAACCCAGATCAAGCCCAGTCCTCCTGGGCTCCCTGCAAAGCCACAGCACCCTGGCTGCTGTCCCAGGGCTGTCCCTTTCCCTGTCCCAGGGCTGTCCCTGTCCCTGTCCCAGGGCTGTCCCTGTCCCTGTCCCTGTCCCTGTCCCTGTCCCAGTCCCTGTCCATCCCTGTCCCTGTCCTGTCCCAGCTGCTGCAGGCACAGCCAGATGGCAGCTGCTGCTCCCAGGGTGCCCAGGCTGGGAACTGCATTTCCAGGAGCTGCTGCACAGCACAGAGCTCACAGCTGGGTGCACCGACACACACGGAGCCTTCTCAGGCAAAAATGGGCTTTGTCACCAACCCTGCAACGCCCTGATGGGGCCAGATGGGCACCACCTCCTGGGACATCCCTGGCCATCCCAAAAGCTCCATCTCTACTGCAAAGCTGAAGCCAAACCCCAAAGCTCGGAGTGCTTGAAAGCCCCTCCAGGCTCACTGAGGAGCCAGGGCTCATAAAATCAGGAACACTAATGCAGAGCCTGCATTCCACTGGATTCCATGCAGAAACTACCTAGATAAATAGGATTTTAGCTCATCTTGAATCCTATTTGTACTGAACGTGTACTGGAACTGTGGCCCATGACTTCCAGCAGCATTGCCTGCACAGTGAAGAGCCAGCAGCAGTAATTTACTATAGTTAAGTATTTTTTTTACTGCAAGAGATGATGTTATGCAGGAAAACACACCAGAATAATTACCAGGATATTTGAAATGAGTCCTTTCTGGCTCGCTGAGGGAAACCTGGCCTGTCTTGGCAGAGCTGAAAGGAGCAAACCCCAGCAGATCCTGAGGTTTGCTCAGGAACTTCTCATTTCTTGCTGCTTAATAACACTGAAAACAAATGAGCTTTGCCCACACCCAGCTTTTCCAACCCAACACATTCCTGGTGGGGCTAAAGGAATATCAAACAGGGGAAAAAAGGGGAGTGGCTGGAAATGTTGCACCCCGTGGAAAAACTCCAATTATCATCATTTCCTGGGGAAGGTGGGAGGGAGCACAAAATTCCCCCTCCCTGAGGCACTTCAGGGAACAAAGCCCCAGACATTCACCCAGCTCATCTCCATCCAAACCACCCCAGGGCATCACCTCGGTGGTATTTTAGCACCTGAAAATTCCATCCTCAAAGTCATTTCTGCTCTTTCAACCTGGAAATTGGTGTGTGGTTACAGGAGAGGCTGGTGGAGGGAGAAGGCAGAAGAAAGAAGGTTTAAAAATTTCCAGAGTGAAATGGAGCCGCAGAGCCAGAGTGAGGTTTCAAAATTGTGTTAAAAGACATTCCTCCTCAAATGGTCTTTGCTTGGATGAATATGTGAATAAATATTCTGAAATTGCATTAAAACAGTGGAAAATTGTTGTGTAGATGATTGGATTTATGCAGAAGAGAACACTTCCCAGTCCAGAGTGGGAGCAGCAGAGAGGGGTCTGCTTTGAGTCCTGCAGGGACAATTTGGATGTGACAACTTTTGTTTCACATATCCAGACAAAACCTTGGCCTCATCTCACTCCCCTCTGGGTAAAACAGCAAGGAAACTTTGATAAAAGAATAAATTCCCTTTTGGAATTAACTCCCCTGTCCACCAGCGGTCCATGGAAGAAAGACTTTTACTGCTCTTTTTTCTGGTTCAGTCATAAAAACTACATTTATTTTAAAAATGTATTTACAAACTTTACAACAATCATTGCATTTAAAAAACCCACAAAAATGTGTACACCTTACTTTACAGATTTAGTGAATCATGTGGCGTTCACCCAGAGAGCTGCTGCTCTCTCCACAGCCATTTTAAAGCTGTATTTTTTACTGATTCAGTTGCAAAAGACTGAAAAAACCCCAAACATTGTACTTGCAGTCTGCAAAAGTGGATTTGCACCGAAACCACCAATCCAGGATCCCAGAACACACAAAAACTCCTTCCACAACACCCAAATCCTCCTGAATTCACAACGAATATGTCCCAGGGTTTAGAGTGATTTAACCTTTGTAATACCACAGTGAGAAAAAATATTCAAATGTACATTGGGGTGAACTTTGGAGCTGCTGAGGCACCTCCACCTCTGCCTAAAAATACAAACCAGCACCACATGGACCTGAAAAATGGATTTACACCTCCTTTGAGTAACCTCTGTAGTGCCCAAACTGTCCTCAAAGTGCTTTAATTAATGTTCAGAAAGAAAAATCAGGTGAACCTGGTGCTTTTGAACAGCCACAAAATCACATTATTTATTTTTCCTCCCTGCTGTAGTCTTTGGAAAAGCTTACCCTGGTCCACCACAGGATTTGGTCTGCAACATTAAAATTAGGTTTTTAATTAAAATAAAATTAATCCAAAGAAGGTAGGAGAAGCAGGTCAGGAATGTTTTCACTATAAAAAAAATTAGTTAAATTACAGATTTAAAGTTATTATTTCCATTTACAATGGTAAAAATAAATAAGGAGAGGAAAATCTGGGGCGTTGTCACTGCAAGTGCAACTCAGTGTGAGTGTGGAGCAAAGCCTGGGCTGGGAGCAGGGACTTGATGGGATGCAGGAGCCAAAACGAGCCCTGCATATCCATCCTGGAGCTCTGTGCCACTGCAGATGACAGAGCTCTCCCTGGAATCTGTGTCCTTTCCTAATCCAGTAATCCACTGAAAGCAAAGCTGCTGCTCCCCTCTGCCCCTGATGTGGATTAGAGCCTGCCATATTTTTAAAGGAATTTATCACAGCACGACAAATTTTAATTAAAAGCTCCAGAAAACAAGTGTTGAGCACATTTCTCCAAAGGAGAAAAACTGAAATCCTCGAAGACTTGAAATTTCACAGCAGCTTTGAAGAGCTTGGCTCTGAAACAGGATCAGGTTTTGTCTCCTCTGCAGACTGGATGTTTGAACTCTGAGATTTTATTCAAAACCATGAATTGGCAGAAACTGCTGGCATTTGTGGTGTGCAGAGATCATCATTATGGACTGTCCTATTCCCACTTTAAACCCTCCAGCTGAAAACACATCAGAGGCACTTCCTAAAGCACCCAGTCCACCTGAAGAGATGATTCTTGTGTAAAAAAACAAGGTAGAGACACCTTAAATTGCCTCTGAAAATGAAATCTCACAACTCAAGTCAGGCAGGTACCCAAGCAAAGAGCAAACACTTCAAAAATCATGGTTCTGGTGAGATTTCTCCCAAGAGTGGGCACTTAAATCCACTTACTGAAAATCAGTTGAATGCCCTGTTCCTCCTCACACAATTGCCTTTAAAAATCTGACACTTGGATTATTTTTTCCCCCAAAGCCCTGAATCATTTGGGCACAGAACAGAAATTTCATCCTGCACCTCTGAGCCAGAGATGCCAGCTTTTATCAGCCAGGTAAGAGAACTGGAGCCCAGTCTGGGGACACTGCCAGAAGGAGCAGGAGTGGGACAAGTTCACAAACTCTAGAACATAAATATTGTTGAGAAAGGAAAAACCCAAAGAACCAAATTTAGTGCCCTTTCTGGCAAATTTGCCAGTGAAAATGCCCAAAATGCCCTGGCAAGGGAAAACTTGCTCTGAACTGTTCAGTGTCAGCTGCTCCTCTCCTCCCAGTTCAGAGGGTGCCCATCCCAGTGCCCATCCCAGTGCCCACCTGGGCAGGCTCAGGGAGGGAGAGGAGAAGCCTGAACTCGTGAGCAGCAAACCCAGGTGAGGTTTAAGGTGAGAGGAGCAATTTCAAGGCAGAGCAGAGCTGAAGGTGGCAGCTGCACTGCCCAAGGCAGGGAAGGAAGGGAGGGATAATTCACCACCGACTTGCCAAAGATTCTGCTCAAAATCCTGGTCTGTAACTGCAAAATGCAGCCAGAGCCAAATCTCCCAGAGTAAAAGAGCAGAAAGCTGGTTAAAGATCAGCTGAAAAACTCTTCCCAGGGTCAGACCTCCTCCTGTGAGTGTTTTCTGCATGGAGTTTTCCTTCTACAGGAAAAAACCTGGATGCAAAAGGTATGTACATATGTTAATGCTGCTAAGGCAGAACAAAAAGGCTGGAAAAGGGGACCCCAAAGTCACTTAGAACCAGAACACCCAAACCTGACAGCTCAGTCTGCTTGCCCACACCAGGGAAACCATTCCTGGGACCCCTCCTCTGCTCCTGCTGATCCACTCAAGGAGTTAAACCCAGCCTGCCTGAAAAGCAGCCAGGACTGAGGGCAGAGGCAGCTGCAGAGTGGGGAAAGGCACTGCAGTAACAGTAGGTGCTGTTAAGATGCACTGCAGACACCTCAGACCACATCCTGTTGTTGTGCCTGAAGCAGAACTCCCAGCCCAGACAAAAAGCTGCTTTTGAAGGGAACTTTGAGAGGATCCCGGGGGGTGTGAGCACAGCAGGGAGGCAGCGGGAGGGAGAGGGCACAGAAAATGGAAAGGCAAGAAAAGCCAGCGGCTTTCAAGTCAAGCAGTGTCTGTGTCCAGGAACACAAGGAGGAGCTGACATGTCCCACAATGCCCCAGAGAGGGGCAAAGCTGGCCAGGGTGTCCAGAAGAGTCCCAAGATCTCCCCTGAGAAGCAGCAGCCCGGAGACAGCTGGAAGTGCAAGCAGCAGTCAGGCTGGGGGTGGATGGGATGTGACTGCAGTGCCACCTCCAGAGCAGCTCCAAGCTGGAGCTGATGGCAATCTGGGATGACTCTGGGATGAGGACAATGTGCTTTCAGAGCTGGGCAGGCAGCACAGCAACTCCTGCAGTCGCACCAGTGTCAAAAGAATTGGGAAGGACAAAAGAAAATGGCAACTTCAGTCTGAGCAAAGCTCTCCTGTGGGTGCTTTTTGTTGGGTTTGGTTTTCCCTGAGAAAGCCTATGCTGAGGAAACTTTTCATCAGGTTTAACAAACTTTGGTTTTTCAGTAAGGTCAGAAACCCACTTCAGTCAGGGGAGCACAATAATGGCCCGTGAACCCCCAGCCAACAATAACTGTATTTCCTGCTGTGAGCAACACCCTCAGCAGGGTTTTAGTGGCTCTTCCCAACTTCTACAAGATAATCAGAAGCTAAATGACAGAATGATCAAACAAAATTGTTTCCTGAAAGAGAAAGCAAAATCTTCATCAACATTGATGATAAATAAACAGGCCACAAGCTGCTTATGGAACTGGTACCATTAAAGCCCTGGTACCAGTGCAGGTGGTGCCAGTCCAGCCCTGGTACCAGTGCAGGTGGTGCCAGGCCAGCCCTGGTACCAGTGCAGGTGGTGCCAGGCCAGCCCTGGTGTCAGTCAGGGGGTACCAGTCCAGCTCTGGCCAAAGTGCAGCTTCTGTCATCTCCAACATTCACAGGAGGGATTTTTTCCACCCCATTAAAAAGCACAAAATGAGATCTTGTACCAGACCAAGCACAAGCTGGGCAGAGACCCTGCCCCAGGAAACTCCAGTGGCCTGCAGTGACACCACCAGTGAGATCAGCCAGGGTTCCCAGTTACACTGGGATTGCAGCAGTGACAAACTTGGGACAGAGAGGACCAGGAGAGAGAAGAATTCCAGCAGGGAGACGTCGGGATTCGTGTGCCAGCACTGCTCAGGCAAACACAGGGGAGGGAGTCCAGCCCCAGCCACGTCTCCTTTGTGGCCTTTCCCAGGAAAGGTGGGAAGGTATTTCCCAGGGGAAGAGGTGCAGGGGAGATCCCAGGCTGGCTGGAAAGGCAGCAGCCAGGGGTGGCTGAGAGCCCAGCCCTCAGGGCAGCCCCGGCTCCGAGGACACCACGCTGGATTTCCTGGCCTTGGGGGGTGGAGGGGGAGGCTTGGCCTCACGCCTGCTGGGCAGCGGTGGAGCAACCTGAGGAGATGGAAACACAAAATCAAACCATTGCTGGACAGTGGAGAACGCTGTGCTTCACCAGTGAGAAACCCAAAAAGTGGTGATGGAGCAAACCCTGGAGCTCAGCCTCAGCTCCACGTGACAGGGCCAAACAAGGACAGGTCCCCAGGAGACAGCAGAAGCTGAAATGTTTTACTTGCTAGAGCAGGCCTAGGATAGACTTTAATTGCTTCTGCAGCCAGCTTCAGCATTTATCCCTCCTTTTGGTGACCAGTAAAATGGCAACAAACCCATTTCCTTCCAGGTTTCAAAATTCAGCTTTTTCTCCTGCTGGCTGGCTGAACTGCCCCAAAAGGATGTAAAATGTGTTCAAAGCAGAATGCAAACTTTTACACCCTAACATGGGAGCAAGGGCAGCTGTAATTAAACAAGCCACATCCTGCCTGCCTGCAGAGGGGCTCGGAGGGCGTTTCTGCTCTTGCAGAAATCTGCACTGAGGGGGATTCATGTTGTCTCTGCCTGTTTTAAGGGGCATCCTGTAAATAAATGAGATGGGAAAGGCCAGGAGAGTGAGAAGCTTGTGTGGTTCATCATTTCCCAGCCAAAACTCAACATTTCAGGATTGTTTTAACCAAAGGAAGACAGACCCAACTTTGCAACAGCAAACTAACAAAACCCTTCAGAAAACCCTCCCCAATCTCCCTTTACAGCCTGTGAATCCTTTCCCTCTGGCTGCCAGCCAGGGGGACACTGCAGGCCAGGACATGGCAGTAATTAGTTTCCTTACAAGACTCAAGGGAAGGAGGCTCTTTTATTAATCCTCCTGATCAGTGACTCCACAGCTTCCCTGGAGCTGGGGTCTCTGCTGGGCACAGCAGCCACGCTCACTTCCAGCCAAATGAAGGGCAAAGAAGAAAAACTTTCCCCTGATCCCATATTTCAAGGCTTTATTCCAGTGTCACAACAGAATTCAGTGTTTTCTTGTCTTCCCATGCTGCTAAAGCAGTTAAGTGTGATCCCTCTTCAAATTCTTTTTGGACAAAGCCCAGTTTATGTCACTCAGGTGCTCCCAAATCCTCTCTGTAAACCAGACTGGGGAAGACATCCCTCCCTCCCAATTGCAAAATGTAACTCCTGACAGGTTTTGGGAACCCAGCACCATCCCTCTCTCAGTCACAAAAAGATCCTTTCTTGCTTCCCACTGCTCAGGAATTAGTCTGGCACCACCAGCACCTTCATTTCAGGGGCAGGTGAAACGATTCTGACACAGTATTTGCATGTGAGGGATTCCAAACAGCCTGGAGACACCAAGGTGAGAGAAACATCAGTGGTACAGCACTGACAAAGGGCCAGCTTGATATTCCTACAAGAAAATCACTCCATGGAATGGAGACAAAGGGCAGGATTTAAATACAGGCTTTTAAAAGTCACTGATGGCTTGAAAAATCAGTTTCTGCCTAGCTGAAGCTTAGAAGGAGACACTGGAGACCTCTGAAAATTGTGATTTCCCCCCACACTTCTTTTCAGCCCAAATTATTGCAGTATTTTAGGCTGATCATGTTTTTGAAACTTTTGCTGCTGCTGTGTTTTCCATATCTCTTCCCACCCCCACACACTTTTTTCCTGACCAAGGACAACACAACTCCCACTTGGAAAAAAAATAAATAAAGGCCCTGCACTCCACTGCCTTCTCCTGAAGCAAAAACCCTTTTTTCCTTCTTTTGTGGTTCAGGGAGTGAAGCAGTGAAATGATGAGACAGGTTTCAAGCAGCACCACCCTAAGATCAGCTTGGACAGTTCCACGGGTGCCTCCTGCTCCAAAGCTGCTCTCCAAAGAGCTGCCAGCCCCCATTTCCTCACCTCCACCGAGTTCCTGGGGGTGCTGCTCTCGTAGGGTTTGCTTTTGGGTGGAGGGGGGGGTGGTGTGGCCAATCCATCAGCCTGAAGGGAGGGGGAGCCTGCAAACAACAACAATCAGGGGAGAAAGAACAAAAAACAAGGGAAAAAATAAGAACAAATAAGAATAATAATAAAAAAAGAACAAATAAGAAAGGTGAGAAGGGGAAATGGGGTTGCACACAGATTTTAAGGCAGGTTCATGAAATGCCCTGTGGTTTCCATCTGTGAGCAGCTCCCTGCCCCAGCACAGCCTGCCTGCATGTGCTGGGTCCCAGCTCAGTCCCCCAATGCCCTGAGCAGTTTCCCCTTCCCCCAAGGGCTCTGAGCTGCCCCAGGGAGCAGCAAACTGCTTCCATCAGCGCTTCTGGAGCGCTCCTGGGGCTGCCCCTCAGAACCCACTTTGATTTTAACTCCAGCTGATGAGGAGATAAAACCCAAACTTCAGAGGATTCCAGCAATTAAACCCTTGCTAAGGAGAAGAGAGAGGTTTTCCATTCCTTTCACAGATTTTTCTTCACAGAGTTCCTGAATTTGTTTCTGGTTGTCTCCCCAACTCATCCCTTGCCCTGGAAGGATTTTTTTTTGTTTTCATCCTCTCAGGACAATTTCATGCCAGTTTAGATCATTATCTGCCCTGGATTCTTACTTGATACCCACGTAAGGACAGCCAGGTCCTACCCAGGAACTTCTGTTCCTCTCAAAAAAGAGCAGCAGACTGGGAAATGCAGCAGCCAGCCAGTTCTAGGGGTGGAACTGCCCAGGGATTTTTATTTTTACCTTAGGCCACATTTAAATGTGCTGCACAATTAACTACAGAACTTCCTGAATATACAAGAAAGGGCTTTTTTCCCCTCTTCTTTTCCAAGATCAGATTATTGTGCTCTTTTACATTCACCATATTTTTGAAACCTTTGAAATTATTCCTTTTGTTAATTCTTGAAAAGAAATTCCATCTCCTTCAGGTGGAACATTTACAGCTGCATGTCCAAGCAGCAGAGCAAGCTCTCCTACAACTCTCTGCCATGTGATGGGAGTTACTGTTCATTAATTAACAGACCCCTCAGGGCTTGCATTGATAATTTAGGCACAGAGCTGATCACAAACACCGTGGGATCCCTGCAGTGCCCTCCTGGGATCCATGGAGATGCTGCTGCAGACCTGGCTGTGATTCACAGCCAGCTACACTGACTGCACGTGCTGATTGCCCCAGGGTTTCATAAACCTGCCCAAAATTCAGTCATGAGACAGGTGGGGTAGGAAGGACCTTAAATCCCATCCAGTGCCAGCCCTGCCATGGCAGGGACCCCTCCCACTGTCCCAGGCTGCTCCAGCCTGGCCTTGGGCACTGCCAGGGATCCAGGGGTAGCCACAGCTGCTCTGGGAATTCCATCCTCCCCACTCTCCCAGAGAGGCATTTCTCCCCAAAAATCCCATCTAACCCTGCCCTCTGGCAGTTTAAAACTGTTCCCCTGTGTCCCATCTCTCCACACTCCTGTGAAAAGTCCCTCCCCATCCTTCTTGTCCAGGTCAATACAGGAGAAAACAAGAAAGGAACTGAGAAACCCAGAAACTGTTCCCTGGAATTCCTGTTTTGCACTGCCTCAACAAGTGATGTGCAAGCCACAGATCTGATCTTTGATACCACAGCCAAATTCTGTTATCTGACAAAAATGATAACCCCTGTCTTCCTGGGAAACTGAGGCAGAGGGCACCTGGAATGCACTGGGGACAGTGGGGCTCCAGAGGCAGCAGCTGGGGCCCAGCTCCCACTGCTTGTGCTCCAAACCCCTGTCTGTAACATGGAACAGCAACACTGACCTCCAGTACATTTTTAAATGTATTTCCATGGAGTAAATATTGATTTTTGAGACTTCCAAGAGCCCCGAGCTGCGACTGAACTCGGAGCAGCTCCTCCCTCCCAGCGTGCTCCCCCAGCAAGCACAGAGCCACCCCCACCCCATCCCAGCACAGGACTTACTCTGGGTCCGGGGGGTCTTGGGGGTGATGGGGGGAGGGCTGCAGGTGCACTGCTGCAGCGAGGAGCCCGGCAGCAGGGTCAGCCTGTTGTCCCCCAGCTGCAGACTCTTGGGCCTCTGTGCCTTCCCTGCCGTGCCCTGCTGGAAAGAGACACAGCTGAGCACAGCCAGGTAAATCAGAGCTGTCCGTGACACAAACACAGGCACAGAGAGGTGAGCACAGCCAGGTAAATCAGAGCTGTCCGTGACACAAACACAGGCACAGAGAGGTGAGCACAGCCAGGTAAATCAGAGCTGTCCGTGACACAAACACAGGCACAGAGAGGTGAGCACAGCCAGGTAAATCAGAGCTGTCCGTGACACAAACACAGGCACAGAGAGGTGAGCACAGCCAGGTAAATCAGAGCTGTCCGTGACACAAACACAGGCACAGAGAGGTGAGCACAGCCAGGTAAATCAGAGCTGTCCGTGACACAAACACAGGCACAGAGAGGTGAGCACAGCCAGGTAAATCAGAGCTGTCCGTGACACAAACACAGGCACAGAGAGGTGAGCACAGCCAGGTAAATCAGAGCTGTCCGTGACACAAACACAGGCACAGAGAGGTGAGCACAGCCAGGTAAATCAGAGCTGTCCGTGACACAAACACAGGCACAGAGAGGTGAGCACAGCCAGGTAAATCAGAGCTGTCCGTGACACAAACACAGGCACAGAGAGGTGAGCACAGCCAGGTAAATCAGAGCTGTCCGTGACACAAACACAGGCACAGAGAGGTGAGCACAGCCAGGTAAATCAGAGCTGTCCGTGACACAAACACAGGCACAGAGAGGTGAGCACAGCCAGGTAAATCAGAGCTGTCCGTGACACAAACACAGGCACAGAGAGGTGAGCACAGCCAGGTAAATCAGAGCTGTCCGTGACACAAACACAGGCACAGAGAGGTGAGCACAGCCAGGTAAATCAGAGCTGTCCGTGACACAAACACAGGCACAGAGAGGTGAGCACAGCCAGGTAAATCAGAGCTGTCCGTGACACAAACACAGGCACAGAGAGGTGAGCACAGCCAGGTAAATCAGAGCTGTCCGTGACACAAACACAGGCACAGAGAGGTGAGCACAGCCAGGTAAATCAGAGCTGTCCGTGACACAAACACAGGCACAGAGAGGTGAGCACAGCCAGGTAAATCAGAGCTGTCCGTGACACAAACACAGGCACAGAGAGGTGAGCACAGCCAGGTAAATCAGAGCTGTCCGTGACACAAACACAGGCACAGAGAGGTGAGCACAGCCAGGTAAATCAGAGCTGTCCGTGACACAAACACAGGCACAGAG
Organism: Passer montanus; assembly: GCF_014805655.1. Taxonomy (NCBI): domain Eukaryota; kingdom Metazoa; phylum Chordata; class Aves; order Passeriformes; family Passeridae; genus Passer; species Passer montanus. Next base: position 538,128 of record NW_024359056.1, read on the forward strand.
AGGTGAGCACAGCCAGGTAAATCAGAGCTGTCCGTGACACAAACACAGGCACAGAGAGGTGAGCACAGCCAGGTAAATCAGAGCTGTCCGTGACACAAACACAGGCACAGAGAGGTGAGCACAGCCAGGTAAATCAGAGCTGTCCGTGACACAAACACAGGCACAGAGAGGTGAGCACAGCCAGGTAAATCAGAGCTGTCCGTGACACAAACACAGGCACAGAGAGGTGAGCACAGCCAGGTAAATCAGAGCTGTCCGTGACACAAACACAGGCACAGAGAGGTGAGCACAGCCAGGTAAATCAGAGCTGTCCGTGACACAAACACAGGCACAGAGAGGTGAGCACAGCCAGGTAAATCAGAGCTGTCCGTGACACAAACACAGGCACAGAGAGGTGAGCACAGCCAGGTAAATCAGAGCTGTCCGTGACACAAACACAGGCACAGAGAGGTGAGCACAGCCAGGTAAATCAGAGCTGTCCGTGACACAAACACAGGCACAGAGAGGTGAGCACAGCCAGGTAAATCAGAGCTGTCCGTGACACAAACACAGGCACAGAGAGGTGAGCACAGCCAGGTAAATCAGAGCTGTCCGTGACACAAACACAGGCACAGAGAGGTGAGCACAGCCAGGTAAATCAGAGCTGTCCGTGACACAAACACAGGCACAGAGAGGTGAGCACAGCCAGGTAAATCAGAGCTGTCCGTGACACAAACACAGGCACAGAGAGGTGAGCACAGCCAGGTAAATCAGAGCTGTCCGTGACACAAACACAGGCACAGAGAGGTGAGCACAGCCAGGTAAATCAGAGCTGTCCGTGACACAAACACAGGCACAGAGAGGTGAGCACAGCCAGGTAAATCAGAGCTGTCCGTGACACAAACACAGGCACAGAGAGGTGAGCACAGCCAGGTAAATCAGAGCTGTCCGTGACACAAACACAGGCACAGAGAGGTGAGCACAGCCAGGTAAATCAGAGCTGTCCGTGACACAAACACAGGCACAGAGAGGTGAGCACAGCCAGGTAAATCAGAGCTGTCCGTGACACAAACACAGGCACAGAGAGGTGAGCACAGCCAGGTAAATCAGAGCTGTCCGTGACACAAACACAGGCACAGAGAGGTGAGCACAGCCAGGTAAATCAGAGCTGTCCGTGACACAAACACAGGCACAGAGAGGTGAGCACAGCCAGGTAAATCAGAGCTGTCCGTGACACAAACACAGGCACAGAGAGGTGAGCACAGCCAGGTAAATCAGAGCTGTCCGTGACACAAACACAGGCACAGAGAGGTGAGCACAGCCAGGTAAATCAGAGCTGTCAGTGACACAAACACAGGCACAGAGAGGAGAACAGCCAGGTAAATCAGAGCTGTCAGTGACACAAACACAGGCACAGAGAGCTGAGCACAGCCAGGTAAATCAGAGCTGTCAGGGACACAAACACAGGCACAGAGAGCTGAGCACAGCCAGGTAAATCAGAGCTGTCAGTGTCACAAACACAGGCACAGAGAGGAGAACAGGACTGAAAGCCCTGCCCTGCCCTGCCCGTGCCAAAGGCACCCTGTGTGCTGCCAGGACACAGCCCAGCTTCCCCTGGCACTTCCTGAGCAGCACTAAACTGCTTTTAATGGTATTATTAATGTATTAGTTAATTGTATTCATTAGAGTTTGAAGATGTCACACTGAAAAATTGCTGCAGTTCTGTGAATAACTTTGGAGGGGAGTGAAGGTGAACTCTTTCCAAGAAATAAAGATAAATAAAATTTTGGGTGCTGGTCAGGGCTGCTGGTATCCTCCAGCTCCTGAGGGCTGTGAAATGAGTCTATTTTAGGATATACAGAGCAAATCCTCTGCATTTGGGAATTTGCATCCAGCTCCTTCCAGTGTCACATCCTTTGTGCTCTTCATTCAAACCACGAGGCCACCTCAGTGTGGCCCCAAAAGTCCAGTGCAGGAATGCTGGGGTCCTTTCCAATCTTAGTTCATTCCTTCCCAGAGCAGGCTGTCACCCAAACACGTAATTAAACTCTTTTTCAGAGGTCAGTTCTCCATCCCTGAGCAGCTCAGCATTTCTCTCTGCACAGAAGGGACCACACACTGGCAGATGTAGCACACAAAGCCCAGGCAGTCTTTGCTTCCCTCTGGCTTTCCAGCTCCCAAACAGCTCAGTCCAGAGCCCAGAAAATCCCTCTGTGCTCCTCCTGCTCTCACTGGGGAGCCATGGAGCAGAGCAGCCATAAAAGCAGCTTTTCCTGAGGCAGGACTGGAACCCTGGATGGCTCCTTCTCTTCAGAGATATTGGGGATTTCATCCAACAGCAATTCCAGAGGCAGAGGGCCAGGCCTCCTGCAGCTCCAACATCCACAACCCCAGTTTTCCTGGGCTGGAAATGCTGTCAGTACCAGTGACAGCACCCTGGCACCACAGATCTCCTTCTTAGAAACACTCTGCAGCCTCCAAGTGCTGGCAGCATCCCTCAGAGCTGATGAGAACTCCTGAAAATGGATCAGCATCACCTGTCCCTGCCAGATTCAGCTGGGACTTGGGAGAGGAAAGGGAAACACAGGGATTTGTGTTTCTCCTTACTGTGAAAAATGAGCCTGAGCTAAATCAGATCAGCAACCAAACTCAGTGAGATGAGGAGCACTGAAATACCCAGGTGCCCAATTCTCTCAGCTTGAGGGTGTAGCACAGTTTTTACATCCATCAGGACAATGTCCCTGGGTGTAACACAATTTTTGTATCCATCAGGACAATGTCCAAGGGTGCAACACAATTTTTGTGTCCATCAGGACAGTATTTCAAGGTGTAACACAGTTTTTATTTCCATCAGGACATTATCCCAGGATGTAACACAGTTTTTACATCCATCAAGACAATATCACAGGAGGTAACACAGTTTTTACATCCTTCAGGACAATGTCCCAGGGTGCAACACAATTTTTGTATCCATCAGGACAATGTCCAAGGGTGCAACACAATTTTCGTGTCCATCAGGACAATATTTCAAGGTGTAACACAGTTTTTACATCCATCAGGACATCATCCCAGGGTGTGACACAGTTTTTACCTCCATCAGGACAACACCCCAAGGTTGTACAGCTCTGCCTGTGGCTGAAACTCATCCCTGTGCTTTGGGTGATGACTCTGAGTGCAACACAATTTTTGTGTCCATCAGGACAATATTTCAAGGCGTAACACAGTTTTTATTTCCATCAGGACATTATCCCAGGATGTAACACAGTTTTTACATCCATCAAGACAATATCACAGGAGGTAACACAGTTTTTACATCCTTCAGGACAATGTCCCAGGGTGCAACACAATTTTTGTATCCATCAGGACAATGTCCAAGGGTGCAACACAATTTTTGTGTCCATCAGGACAATATTTCAAGGCGTAACACAGTTTTTATTTCCATCAGGACATTATCCCAGGAGGTAACACAGCTTTTACATCCATCAGGACAATGTCCAAGGGTGCAACAGAGTTTTTATGTCCATCAGGACAATATTTCAAGGTGTAACACAGTTTTTACATCCATCGTGTCCATCAGGACAATATTTCAAGGTGTAACACAGTTTTTACATCCATCAGGACATCATCCCAGGGTGTAACAGTTTTTTTACATCCATCAGGACAATGTCCCAGGGTGTAACACAGTTTTTACATCCATCAGGACATCATCCCAGGGTGTGACACAGTTTTTACCTCCATCAGGACAACACCCCAAGGTTGTACAGCTCTGCCTGTGGCTGAAACTCATCCCTGTGCTTTGGGTGATCACTCTGAACCCCACTGAGAGCCCTAAAGCCCAACAGCCTCTGCTCTGCTCCTCATCCCAGCTCTCTGGGGGGCACATCCTGGTTTATTCCTCATCAGTGCCCACCCTGCCCTGCAGCAGAGCACAGCCTGGCAGAGCCAGGTTCCCAGAGCTGGTGACTGAACCACCAGGGCACCTTCTCCCAACTCCCTGATCCATCCAAGGGCTCTGCAGCTCACATTTGATTTGTGAGTGCTGCTGCCCGAGAGCAGCTCAACATCTGGCTGGGCAGCTGGATCTGAGCAGGGGCTCCTTGCTCCAACCAAAACAGGGCTCTGCCCTTGTGCTGAGAGCAGCCCAGGGCTCAGCTCTGCTCAGCACCTCCAGCCAGGCTGCAGTGGGCCTGTGACAGGAATTTTCCAAATTAAAAAGAGAGAATTACTCAGATGACGGAGGCTTGTTGGTATTTGAACCCCTCCCACTGTTTAATGAGGCTCCCCCTGACCAGCATGGCTGAGAGCAGTGGAAACACTCAGCTCCTGCTGTGGTTTTATTATTGCTGTCATTATTCTGATGGGTTTCTTACCATTTTGGAAGTCAGTTCTGTTTCTGGCTCCTTCTCCACAATAACCTGAGACTTGCTAATGCTCCACTCCTTCCTCTTGAGTTTGCTAATCCTGTTGTCACCCTCGTCTTTCACAGGCAGCTCCTCAGCTCTGGAAGAGGTGGATATTCTCCTCTCCAAGAGAGGCTCCAGGGTGGATCTGTGGCCCAAAAGAGTGAGAAAAACATGAAACACGAGTCCATCAGACATGGAAAGGGCTGTTTGTTAAAAAGCTGTGATCTCAGTTTGTGTAAGGGATTGCTGTGAAAAAAGTGAGGCAGGACCATGGATTTTCCAGTGGGATTTGTGCTGTTACCCCTGCAATTCTGAGTATGATGTGGTTTTTGTCCAAGGTAAAGTGTGATCTGCTTGCAGAGGGAGCAGAGCTGCACATCATGCTCAGCCATGAGTCTCACTGCCCTGGAGACTAAAATCACCTGAACTCTGGTTATGCCAGCTGTAAAGCCAATGGACAGACAAGTGACATCAGGGGATGTCCCCAGGTAACACTCCTGGGGACATGCCATGGATGCAGTGCAAACAGGGTGAAACAAGAGCTGTGTGCCTTATTCCCCTCCTGGCTGACCAAAATAAACCCCTTTGTGGTGCCTCACACCCCTGTCTTCCTGGGAAACTGAGGCAGTGGGTGCCTGGAATGCACTGGGGACAGTGGGGCTCCAGAGGCAGCAGCTGGGGCCCAGCTCCCACTGCTTGTGCTCCAAACCCCTGTCTGTAACATGGAACAGCAACACTGACCTCCAGAAACATTTCAAATGTATTTCCATGGAGGAAATCTTGATGTTCAGAGCACCTGATTGTGGATGTGACAGTTTAGTCAGAGAGAGAAAGCCAGATAAACTTTTCCAGGAATTGTTCTGGGGAGTTTTGAGAAGGCTGAGAGAAAGAACTAAAACAATCTTGCAGTTGGTGCTTTGAACAGCTGTTTTCTCATTAGATGTTTACCAAAGGTGTCTTCTTAATGAGCCAGTGGTGTGAGGGGTGTTGATGGAATGACCAATCGGGCCCACCTGCATCAGGAGGGTGTGTGAAAGAATGGGCTTCTAATAAACTGGAATTAGCCTTGTGAAGAGACCCAGGGCCCGTGTGTGCCTCACTCCTGGTCCTGCCCCAGCGGTGACACCTGATCCTGCCTACAGCACCTCCCCCTGCTGCCAACCACTGCCAACCACTGCCAGTCACTGCCAGTCACTGCAAATCACTGCCAATCAGTGACAGTCACTGCCAACCACTGCCAGTCACTGCAAATCACTGCCAGCCACTGCCAATCATTGCCAACCACTGCCAGTCAGTGCCAGTCACTGTCAACCACTGCCAACCACTGCCAATCACTGCCAACCACTGCCAATCATTGCCAGTCAGTGCCAACTACTGCCAACCACTGCAAATCACTGCCAATCATTGCCAGTCAGTGACAGTCACTGCCAACCACTGCCAGTCACTGCAAATCACTGCCAGTCACTGCCAATCATTGCCAACCACTGCCAGTCAGTGCCAGCCACTGTCAATCACTGCCAACCACTGTCAATCACTGCCAACCACTGCTAACCACTGCCAGCCACTGCCAATCGTTGCCAGTCAGTGACAGTCAGTGTCAGTCATGGTCAATCACTGCCAGTCACTTTCAGCCACTGCCAGTCATTGTCAATCACTGCCAACCATTGCCAGTCATGGTCAATCACTGCAAATCACTGCCAAGCACTGCCCATCCCTGCCAACCATTGTCAATCCCTGCCAGTCACTGACCCGTCGGAGCCGGGCCTGGAGGAAGCGCTGTCGGACGAGGTGGACGAGGTGGAGGCCACCGAGGAGGCCACGGAGGTGACCGAGAGCCTCCTGAGGGTGGAGGACATGATGTAGGGCAGCACCACCGAGCCCGACCTGCTCGGCTTCCTGTCGGTCAGCGCCGGGGGCTGCGGGAGGGAGGGAACGGCGTCAGCAGGGAGGGAATGGTGGGAGCAAGGAGGGAATGGCGGGAGCAAGGAGGGAAACATGGGAGCCAGGAGGGAATGGTGGGAGCAAGGAGGGAACCGCGGGAGCAAGGAGGGAACAGGCGGGAGCAAGGAGGGAACAAGGAGGGAACGGTGGGAGCAAGGAGGGAACGGCGGGAGCAAGGAGGGAACGGCGGGAGCAAGGAGGGAACGGCGGGAGCAAGGAGGGAACAAGGAGGGAACGGTGGGAGCAAGGAGGGAACGGCGGGAGCAAGGAGGGAACAGCATCAGCAAGGAGGGAACCGCGGGAGCAAGGAGGGAACACTGAACCCCCTGAGCAAGGAGGGAACAGTGAGAGCAAGGAGGGAATGGTGTGAGCAAGGAGGGAACACCAAACACCATGAGCAAGGAGAGAACCGCATGAGCAAGGAGGGAACCGCGGGAGCCAGGAGGGAACACTGAACACCCTGAGCAAGGAGGGAACTGCCTGAGCATGGAGGGAACACCTTGAGCAAGGAGGGAACTGCCTGAGCATGGAGGGAACACCGTGAGCAAGCAGCAGATCTGCAGCAAGCCTGGCTCTGCACAGGGCCTGGGCAGGCTGGGCCCAGGGCCTGACCCCAGGGCCACCAGGGTTACAACACCATGGGCCCTGCACAACCCCCAGGCTGGGGACAGAGCTGCTGGACACAGAAGGACCTGGGGGGACAGATGGACGCAGCTGGACATGAGCCCAGGTGTGCCCATGTGCCAAAAAGGCCAAAGGCACCTGGGTGGGATCAGGAGCAGTGACCAGCAGGACCAGGGCAGGCACTGTCCCCTTGCAGCTGGGGAGGCCACACCTGGAGTGCTGTGTCCAGTTCTGGGTCCCCCAGTTCAGGAAGGACATGGAGGGGCTGGGGGGAATCCAGGGCAGGGAACAGAGCTGGGGAAGGGGCTGGAGCCCCAGGAGCTGGGAAAGGGGCTCAGCCTGGAGAAAAGGAGCTCAGGGGGGCCCTTGTGGCTCTGCACAGCTCCTGCCAGGAGGGGACAGCCGGGGGGTCGGGCTGTGCTCAGGGAACAGGGACAGGAGCAGAGGGAACAGCTCAGGCTGGGCCAGGGCAGGCTCAGGGTGGGCACAGCAGGAATTTCTGCATGGAAAGGGGGCTCAGGCCTGGATGGGGCACTCAGAGCTCTGGGCTGGGGACAGGGTGGGCACTGGGCACAGCTGGGACTCCATGGTCTCAAAGCTCTTTCCCAACCCTGATGATTCTGGGATTCTGCGGCACCACCTCACACCCACCCACGGGTGGAAAAGGGGGAGTTGGGTTCCTCAGGGGCAAAACATGGAAAAAGCAGGTTCCCTCACCAGAGTTATGACCCCGTACTGCTTCTCCACCTTCCTCCTGAGCTCCCTGAAGCAGGCTGTGAGCCTCTCGTGCAGGGGCTTCAGCTGCTCCGTCAGCTTCTCGCCATGGATCCGGATCCCCTCTGCCAGGAGGGGCATCTGAGGGAGGGTGGGAGGAAGGAGCAGAATGAGCTGCAGGAGCACAAACCAGCCCTCCTGCTCCCCAGGGTGCGAGTTCAACAGCTCAGATAAAAATAAAGGATGCAAATCAAAGAGTTTTGTGTTTGCAGAGGGGAAAATAAACAGTGACACAGCAAGGGAGCTGAGCTGCTGCCCCAGAGCTGCTGCCAGTGAGGGAACTCCAGGTGCTGAACAAACACCAACAATTTCCCCAGGCCAGGCTGGATGGGATTTGGAGCAGCCTGGGATGGTGGGAGGTGTCCCTTCCATGGCAGGGGTGGCACTGGATGGGCTTTAAGGTCCCTTCCCACCCAAACCAGGATTCCAGGATTCCCTCTTCCCTCCCCCAGTGCCTCCAGCTCATTCCCAATTCCATACCTGGATAGCAATTTGTTGCTTGAGCAGCTCAATTTTGTCTTGATCTTCAGGATGTTCTTGGAGATATTTCTCTGTGAAGAAGGCCTGGAAGCACAGAGAGAAGGTGACACAGGTGACACAGGTGACACGGGTGACACAGACCCTGCTTCCTTATTTTACTCTGAGGGGAAGATCCTTTAAAAGCAATTCACTGCCATTATTCCTCAGATTAAACCCCAATTTTGCTGGCACCAAGCTGAGGGAAAAAGAACCAGGGTTATTTGTTGGGAAAAGGGAACAAACCCCACTTTTTTATTTTAAAAAATCACAGTTTTTTTCCTAGTGAAACACATGGAAAAACAGTTACTGCATCAGAATGATTTCCTCAGTCCTGATTCCCTTCTCACAAACCAGCGCTGATTTGAATAACTGAGGTTCCATCACTTCTACTTCTCACTTAAATGTGAGTGGCAGACCCAAAACCTCAAGTTCTGACTTCAAAAAAGCCTCTTTATTTTCCAGCAGTCAGTGCCCCACAGCACACAAGCAAAGCAGCTCCTGCTGCAATTTCCTTATTTCAGCCCCTAAATCCCTCGTTTTCACCTGGGGCTGGTTACAAAGATTCAGTAGAAATAAAGACCATGCTGGGATTTGGGCTCCCAGCTTCCTTCAACAAAGCACCTTTAGTCTCCACTTCTCCTGAGCTCACCTTTAATCAGCACAATCTGGTCTTGGTTTGAAATTGAACGAACACAAATCCACTTTCCTGGACTGAAAACTTAAATTTGTGCCAATTCCCATGATGTATCCCATTAAAACAGATCCCAATTCCTGCTCAGAATAATTTTTTTTTTCCTGGATAAACCCCCTAATAAGTTTTTCATTTGTCCCTCTGAGCTATTTCAGCCTCTGTGTATATTTTTTTTTACTTCTGTAAGACTGGACTGTGGTACAAGTTTATAGGGCTGGGGGTTTGATCCTGAACAGGATGGAGGTCAGCCTGGGAAAAGGCTGCTGGGTTGGTCCCAGAGGATTTTCCTTGAAAGTGCTTCATTATTGCAAGAGGAAAGATGTTAAAAAACCCCAGCTTTGGGTTTTGGCTACCATGAAACAATTAAAACTCAGATTTTAGCCGCCCACAAAAGCCAAATGTTCTGCACTGATCTGCAGCTGAAATAGGAAAATATGAACCAGAAATGAGTAGTTCCAGATGTGGCTGCAGAGATTTTGTGTTTTCTAGTTTTAACTGCTTTCCCACTTCTGTAATTCTAAACTTGATGTCAAACTTAATTCATAAAATGGGAGGATTCAGGGCCAAATTCAGCCCTGGCAAAGCATCCAAACTCCTCTGGAATCAGCAGAGTGAGACTCCAGATCAATCAGCCCCTCTCCCAATTAATTGTGCACCTCATTTCATGGGGCTGCGACACAGCTGAGGAGAATTAAAAGTGTTTTACCACATTCCCCTGCTTTGTGGAAACCAGCAGTGCTGGGGATTTCATCATTAGGTGGAGGGAATCAACAGCTGAAATTAAACATCACAAAAAAGAACAACCTACACTGCTCAAGTGAAGTCAGCTGAGTAAACCTGTACAGGAAATGCTGCTTTTCCCCTGAATCATTTGCTCTGTCACAAGACTCCAAAGACACAGGGGCTGCTGGCAAGAGGAAGCCTCTCCTGCCTTCTCATTCCCTGTTACTGCAGGGGGAAAGGCCAGGTTTGGGCTTTTCTGTTACCTGGGCTGCCCGAGCCCCTCAGTGCCCCACAAGGCAGGAGCAGCTTCTCATCCCTCTGCAAAGGAGGCCCAGAAGAGCTGGGTCCTGCCCTGCGAGCACCAAAGGTTAGCACTTCCACCTTGCAGTCAGAGCAAACCTCTGCTCTGTCCTCTCCTCCTCCTGCCTGAGCCCTGCACAGAGCCCCAGACCTGTGGCAGCAGGAGATGGAACTGGACCTGCCAGCTCCTGCCAGCCTTGCACACCGCAGGGTCCAGGAGCAGCTGCAGCTCAGAGCCTGCACAGCTTTGGGCTGCAAGGGACTGCAGGGACAGGGAGCTCCAAGCCCTGTCCAGCCTGGCCTTGGGATCGAATTCCCTCCCAGGGAACAATTCCTGCCCAATCTCCCATCCATCCCTGACCTCTGCCAGTGGAAGCCATTCCCTGTGTGCTGTCCCTCCATCCTTTGTCCCCAGTCCCTCTCCAGGGAATTCTGGAATGATTTGTGTTGGAAGGGACCTTAAAAGTCACCCAGTGCCAGCCCTGCCATGGCAGGGACATCTCCCACTGTCCCAGGGGGCTCCAGCCTGGCCTTGGGCACTGCCAGGGATCCAGGGGCAGCCCCAGCTGCTCTGGGAATTCCATCCCAGCCCCTCTCCTCTCCCAGCCAGGAATTCCTTCCCAACATCCCATCCCTGTGTGCTGTCCCTCCATCCTTGTCCCCAGTCCCTCTCCATCTCTCCCGGAGCCCCTTCAGGCCCTGCCAGGGCTCTGAGCTCTCCCTGGAGCTTCTCCTCTCCAGGTGGCCACCCCAGCTGTCCCCGCCCTGCAGAGGGGCTCCCTGGAGGGGCCAGGACCTTCTCATAGTTGGTGTAGCCCCCCATGACAGCGGGGTCCACGATGCCACTGAGCAGCATGGACAGGGGGTGCACGGGCAGGCTCCGGTCCCAGCCGTGCTGCTGGACAATGTTGGTGATCTTCTCATTGGTCAGCTCCATGGTTTCTATGGCATTCTCCAGGGGGCTGATCTCCTCCTGAGGGACAGAAGAAACAGAATGAATCTTCTTTAGAGTCACAGAATAAACCTTTCACACCTTCATGCAATTTTTAGGGAGAAATCCTTCTCTGTGAGGGGCAGGAGGGGCTGGGAAGGAATTCCCAGGGAGCTGTGGCTGCCCCTGGATCCCTGGGAGTGTCCAAGGCCAGGCTGGAGCACCCTGGGACACTGGAAGATGGCCCTGCCCATGGCAGAGGTGACACTGGATGATTTTAAGGTGGTCCCAACCCCAACCGTTCTGGGATTCCATGGTTCTGTGATTTGTTTCTCTCCGCTGAGAGAGAAATTAAATCATTTGCTTTATCTGTGCCACATCCAGCAGTGCAAGGACTGGCATTCCCAGGTGCTCAAGGCTTGGTCCATGAGGGATTGGAGAGGATGCAGCCCCCGTGCAGAACTCACCGTTGTGACCTGTTTGACCTCAAACCACTTGAGGATGCCTGGGAATGAATAAGCTGTGGTGTAGGTTGTCCTTTCTATCCACATGTTCTGGTCAGAGAAGGGAAAAAAGACATCTGAGGTGTAAGGAAAATACTGAACTCCTGTAACTGAACTCTCTCCTGCGTGGAATGAGGCTTCCAGAAGAAGCTGTGGAGCTCAGCCATGCCCACCTCCCTCAGGGGAGGGACCCCCATGCTGGGCTCACCCAGCACCACACTGCTGGTTCTGGTGGGGGCTGAATGCTCCAGCTCCAGCCGTGGAGCCCCCTGGCATCACCCCCAGCTTCAGGTGGAGCCTGCAATGCCCTTTGTGTCTCCTTTCTCATCCCCAACCTCTGCTCACAGGGAGAGGGAAAAGGTGACAGCTTGGTCAAAATGCCATCCACAAACCCAAAGGCAAAGGACTCACAGCAAATTCATTGTCTGGATCTTTCTCTCCTTTCCTGACAGGTCTGGAGTGAGTGAACTGCTGCACCTCGTTGGCTCTGTAGTAGCTGGGAAGAAGCAGAGTAAAAAGGTGATTTTCCTCACCTCCCATCCTCCTCACAAAAATGTTCAAGTGTTTCCTCACAGTTTGTGGGGAGGAATTTACACAATTTACACAAGACACAAAGGCACAGCACCTTGTGCCCAAGTTAGTGGGGAAAACACACACAAAATGTTGAGGGAGAAGAAAAATAAATTACTTTAAGATCTGTTCAGGAACAGGTTTATCTTTGTAATTAGGTGGCAGGTTCATCACAGGCTTCACAATGAAGCACTGCACATCTGAGCAGCTCTGGTTAAGGATGGAAAACTAGGAATCCTTTTGGGAAAACAGGAGAGGGAGACAAAAACCCTTCCTGTTTCCATTGTCAGGCTTTTCCACAAATCCCTGTGCTCTCATTAACTATTTTTCTTCAAACCTGACTAATTCACCACAAATCACAGGCATTATGTTGCACCTTGCAGTTTGTAGGCTCCTTGTGAATTAAAAACCCCAAAAGAAAAGGACTTTACAAATAATAATCCCAGAATGGCTTGGCTTGGAAAGGACCTTGAAATTCATCCTGTGAATGCCATGGACAGGGACACCCTCCACTGCCCCAGGGTGCTCCAGCCTGGCCTTGGGCACTTCCAGGTGCTGAAATTCCCTGAAAATGCTTGGGAATCCTCAGCACCACTGATTTCTACTTTGGGAGACAAGAAAAAAGGCAGCAAGGCTCTGCAGGAGGCTCTGTGGATGCGTGTGGCTCTTCTCTCACCCCACAGTTATTTATCAGAGGCTGCTGCTCCTTCCCTCCCACTTTTTAGATTCATGAAGCCAACTGAACAAAGGAATTGCTTCCACTCAGCTTTTGTACCTGTGAATAATGACAGGCATTGAAAAGATCCCAGGAATTGCATCCCCAAGCACAACATCTTTCCAAAATTCTGCTCTAAGGACTGTGCTGAGGCTTTACAGGAGCAAAACCCTGGCTGGAAAAGCACAGCTTAGCCAATCTGACCCATCAGGAGATGTGTCTGTGAATGCCCTGCCCTCTGAAGTGGCAGTGCTCCAGTGGGGGGTTCAGGCAGCCCCCACACATCCTTTAATTCACTGAGGCAGCTCTGAAGAGCATTCTGAGAGCCAAAGTCACCCTGGCTGCAGCGAGGAGCCAGCTGGCCCCCAAAGCACAGAGGCAGGGGAGCTGGGAGCCCTGCTGAGCCCCTGCACAGCCCCCTGTGCTCAGCTGCTCTGGGTGCAGGGAACCCTGAGGCTCAGCACAGCTCACCTGGCAGCCCCAGCACATCACCACCAAAAGAAGAACGAGGTATTCTGTCATAAAAGAGCAAAAAACTGCCTAAAGAAATAAAACAGAGCCTGAGGCAAAGGAGGTTCAAGGAGCCTGGAAGCAAAAGCAGCCCCAGGAGCAGCAAGGTCTGCCTAAGACAACAGAGATCAGGGCACTCCTCGTGTCAGGAGGTGTTTGTGGAGTGCAGGGAGATGCTGTCCCACATCCAAGCCCTGCAGCTGCTCCCCTCATCCCAGGGCTGTGCCAGAGCCCCGGAACCCAACACCCCCAAACCTTGGGGACGGTTCAGATCTGCCTCCAAACTCTGCAGCTCGGGCTCACCCGAGCCAGGAACATCACAACAAACACAAACAGATGCAAAGGAAGCAGCTGAAACAAAGCAGCAACAGAAGAGGCATTTTTGATACCAAGTTTGATCTTGAATGGATTTTAATTTCCTCTGTGGATTCAGAGCTTGGCAGGAGCATTGCTCAGGAAGCATCTGCTCTCACTGCCTGGGCTGGGCCTTTGTGCACAGGGTTGGAGGGCCAAAATGGACCTTCAGATTCCTCAGCCTGGCCTGCTGAGCACAGGCTGGAAGCCCAGGACTTGGCTCTCCTGGAGCCACTGGCAGCAATCTGGAGCATCTCCACTGGCTCCCACTCACAACTCAGAGGATCTTAAGCCTGGTGGGGAGCCTGGGACACAGCTTGGAGTCACACCAGCAAGGGGAAAAATAAGAATTAAAAAATAGTAAGGGCTCTGCATCCAACAACTTTTAGTGACTTAATCACTTCACACTTCTTACAAAGGGACTTCCAGGGAAAAAACACACAAACCCCAGCACTTCATAATGCCAAGGGACTGCAAGGAAGAAGGGAGTACCCTTCACTTTTCACAGCCTGCATTTCCCATCTTTCACCCAGAAATTCCCAGCTGGGTCCCACCATGGCCAGAGCAGCCAGCACCACCTGAGTGAGAACACAGGAAACCCTCCCTGGTCTGTTGCTCACCCTGACAGCAACTTGTTTAACTCTGACAGCCTCAAACAGCCTTTAAATCCACCCTTACAACCCTGGCTAGCCCCATTTTCATGCCCAGTGCCTGCCTCCACACCCCCCTGAAGCAATAATCCCTCACTGCCCATTGCTGCTGTTCACCAGGGAACAGGGAGCTCTGGGGTGTGCCAAGATGCCCCAAACCCAAAAGATACACTGTTTGGGGGAAGCCTTGATCTCCTCTGCTGGAGGGGCTGTGCTGGTCATCTTCTCAGCACTGGGGAACTGGGTCAGCAGCTTCAGGTTGAAATCCTCCCTCCGCTCGTACTCTTTGCCACGGTAGATGAAAATCTTATTCTGTGGGCAGGAGAAGAAAAAGGGAATTAAAATTCAACAAAGCAGTGGGACAGAGCTTCCCAAACCCCCCCGAGCTGGTTTATGGGAAGGGTTGACCAGCTGGACAGAAGAGGTGAGGGAAGGAATGAGGGCACAGCAACTCCTGGGAGCCAGGCCTGGCAAGGGGAACCTCAGATTTATCTAAAAAATCCATTGCTCCACAGAGAATCATCAAACAGAGCTGGAAAGGAGCTTTTAAAGGCCACCTGCAGTGAGCAGGGACACCCTCAAACAGGTGGGGCTGTCCACACAAACACAAACCAGAGCCATGGGCTGCTCACACCTCCCAGCACAGCAATCTCAGCCAGGGGCTGGTTTTTAGTACCAGAATAAATGTGCTGGGACATTCTTAACTCCAGGGACCTGCCTGCTGCCTGCCAGCCCAGGTGTGAGCTCCCTGAGGGACGGCCCTGGGCACAGGTGGGACTTTCCCCAGTGCCATTCCTGACCAGCAGCACCCGCAGTGCCAGCCCTGCCAGGTCTGGTCACACACCCAACACCAGACCACGGCCAAACATCTCCCACCTGGCAGTGCTTTCAGGAAGGGATGGATTCCAAAACGTGGCCTGGAGTTGAAATCCCTCCATGCCATCTCCTTTCACAGTTCTAACTTAACATTCTTCTCTTTTTTTAAGCTTGGCTTCCACTGAAGACCAGAGCTTCAAACAGCTCCAGTCTGAGAAGGTAAAATGGCCCTGAATTTTAAGTAAGAGGAATATTTTCAGCCTTGCTGGCCATGGATCTGAGTCATTCCTGTCCTCCACACAGATCCAGCAGTGCTCAGCAGATGGAATAAGAAGCACTTGAATTCTTCTGTGTGGGACAAACTCTCCCTGACCACTGGAATAATCTCTGTCCTGAAAATTTGGTTGATTGAGGCTGAAAAGCAATGGGATAAATAAAATTCTTCACAGGCTGAACAGTTTCTAACAGCCACAATCACATTTCAGAGGAAGCACAAATACAGAAAGTAAATTCTGCTTAAATCCATAGAAGAACTGATCAATCATCTAAAAATCCTCTTGTAACACCCAGACTCCAATTGAGCTGCTAACACACCAAATTTCACCTCTGACTTGACTCTTTTTAGACACTGAAACACTCCTGGGATTTAGATCTGTCAGTGCCACTGAAAGGAAAAGGAGTCTGGCACTGAATTTTCTTGGAAGCTCTGCAGAAGTTGTGACTTTTAGGCAGAAGCTGAGTGGGGAAGGATCCTTACCCGCAGGAAAGAGGGAAAACCCTGCCCATAGTACCCAACAGCAAAGTACTCGGGCTGAGGTCTCATGGCCTTCATGATGTTCTCATAAAAAGTTGCTCTTTTTTTCTGGAAAAGAAAACAACAGCACACTTTCACTTTGGAATACTCCAGGGCATTGCCAGCTGACATGCCCAGGGACAATTCCTGATCTCTGAGCTCTGCCCTCAGAACACACTTCACAACTGCTTTTTGATGCAGTCTCATCCTTATCCATTTACTTGATTAAATATTTGCTTTGTCTGGGCCAGAACCAACTTCATTTCCTGCTCTGCAGACATGAGAACAATGCCACGGCTTTAGGATTCCAGAAGGATATTTGAAATCCTTCACTGGGGGAAAACAAATGAAATACAACTATATTTTGAAAGAGAGCAGTCACAAATGGTGACAAATGTCAGAGAACTGGCAGAAATAAAACTGGGCACATGATTCTGCTGTGAAAGAACATAAAGACCATCTGGTTCCAGCCTTAACCACTAAAAAGCAGAATTCAGAGCCAAGAGGATTCTCTAGCTCTGTGTTCATGTCCAGCACTTTTACCACAGAAATAACAAGGTGATGAGATTTATGGAGCCTGAAAAAACACCCTAGTTGTTACTTCATTTGGTTAAGATCAAGAATTCTAAACATCTGCACATGGTATTATCATGCTAATTAGGAGGTGAAAAGCCACTGTGAAAATATTTATTCTACTACTAACCTTTACAAAGCCAGGGGGTTAACTTGGTTTGTTTGTCTTCAACATACATTTATTTTAGGCTTATCCTGCTTGAACAGCATTAATTTAAGCAGTCAGCAGCCTGCTGGATATGGAGGAAGAAAGCCTTACCAGGAGATTACCAAGTCCCTCGTAGTCAAAGACCTTGTTCTCATACATGTCAGCCAGCTCCTTGCTCAGCTGAATGGCTTTTTCCCACATCTCCACAGAGGGTGAGGACAGGCAGGAGGGGGAAGAAGAGCACAAGCAACATGAAAGGCTCAGTTAAAAGCCTTCATTAGCACAGATAGGTAAATAAAAACGCAGCTGATTTTAATTCAGGCACTGCTTTCATGCTCCGCCAGCTTTCCCTCAGACTCTGCTGTGCATTTGGGTTTTTTTTGCAGGGATTATTACAGTCATACAGATCTTGTGATTTGGAGATCTGAGAGTGATTTATAAAGCCAGGTCTCCACTGAGGTCCTGGCAGGACAGACTGAGGCACTGGGAGGAGGAAGGACAGGTCTGAACAGCAGAGAGAGAAGCACAGGTGGTCTCCTCTTGGACAGGGGTTCCTTGGCTTTGTAACTCACCATGGAATGATGGAATTTGGGTGGAAAGGGACCTCAAAGCCCAGTGCCACCCCTGCCATGGGCAGGGACATCTCCCACTGTCCCAGGGTGCTCCAGCCTGGCCCTGGCCCCTTCCAGGGATCCAGGGGCAGCCACAGCTGCTCTGGGAACTCCACCCCAGCCCCTCCCAGAGAGGAATTCCTTCCCAAGATCCCATCTAAATTTCCCTGATTTCAGCTCAAAGCCAGTCAGGCTGGCAGAACCCTCTCCCCAGGGTGCAGCTCCCAGGGTCAGTGCCAGCCTCTCTCCCTGCAAGCCCAAAACATTGGGAGGTTTAGGGAGCCCCTCCCAGGGGAAGGAAGGAGAACACCTGCCCTGCTCTACCCAGAACCTTGAACAGCTTCACCTTCCAGACACTCTTTGGCCAACACAGAAATAGGATTTAAATATCTCCAGACAAACACGTGCCCTGCTGATGGCAGAGCTGGGACCCCTGTCAGAAACCCAGCCTGGTATGGAACCACATCTGCTTTTCAACCCCAGCCTGCCCCAGCCACTGAGCCAAGAACTCACCAGCAAGGAAATCCTAAATCCACCCCAAAGTGAATCTGCCCCGGCAGGGCCTGCTGCAGGAGCAGGGCGAGACACTCACCTTGCCCCTGTCGAAGAAGGAGATGATCTCCTGGTAGAGCTTCTCCTTGAGCTCCTGCTGGGAGTACACGCAGTAGGAGTCCCTCTGCAGCAGGTGAGGGACACAGGGCTTCTCTGACCACTGCGACAGGGCAGGAGGCAAAGGTGAACAACTGGAACCCTCCCAGACAAATCCGTACAGGGTGACTCAAACCAAATCCCTCACGGAGGCAAAGGGAGGGATAGAAACCTGAGACATTCTGGCAGGGATGTAAACCTGAGACATTCTGGCAGGGATGTAAACCTGAGACATTCTGGCAGGAATATAAACCTGATACATTCTCTCCCAGCTCACTGCAGCAGGGGCACGCAACAAACTGATGCTAATAATGACTTTTCTTCTACTATTATTATTATTACTATTATTATTATTATTATTAAAAATATAAACCTGATACATTCTCTCCCAGCTCACAGCAGCAGGAGCACGCAACAAACTGATGCTAATAATTACTTTTCTTCTACTATTATTATTACTATTATTATTATTAAATTATACAACTTATTTGATATATTTTATAATATAAAATTATTATACATGTATATAACACATGATTATTTATACCTCATTATATCATTACATACACAACTATATAATTTCATAGATATCATTATATATATCATAGTTATAACTATTTTGCTGTGGAATCCCCAAGACTGTGAAGCCCCTCAATGACCACTGGTACCTACATATTCAAAGACCCATCAAAAGCAGAAAAAGAAAGGCTTTGGTTATTCTGAGCTGTGTGTGCCCCAGGAATGCCAAGCCCTGCATACCTGGAGCAGCTCAGCATGCAGCAGCAGGGTGTAGGCAGCCTCTGTGAAGTTCTCACAGTCTGTGTGCAGGTCCCTGAGCTTGTACAGGTACCTGAGCAAAGCAAGGCAGTTCCTTGGAGTGCAGGACTCTGCACCCAGGGAGCTCTGAGGGACAGAGCTGCCTCAGGCTCAAGGACATGTCCTACCTGATGTAAATGTCCTCTCGCTTCTTCTCCTTGTAGAAATTCTGCCAACAAGAGGAAAGTCAAACATTGGCAATGCAGAGCACCCCAGATTTCAGAATCATCTCCAGACAAGTAACCTGAGCAGCAGTTTTAGGCAGTTCAGGGATATTTGCTGTCATTTTGGCTGGATGGTGGATCCATCCCTGGGACCAGCCCTTCACACCACAGGGGCACCAGCACCTCCAAAAAGGGACAAATCAGAGAATTCCCTTGTCTAAAGTGATACAGGCTCTTTGCAGGGCCACAGGGATGCCAGCCACCAGCCAGGCACCTTCTCTGCCTGGGCTCCAGGGCTCCAGACTGGGGGATCAAGGACTTGACTTTGGACTGTCCATCTTTCTGTGGTTATAGCTCCAGAGCCTGACTTGAGCACACCATTAACCAAAAATGGCAGGAGGAAGTCATTAAAATCCTCCTCCAGATCAAAAATAATCCCAGGGGAGTCTAGAAAAGCCCAGGGGAGGTGCCCAAAGCCTGGGGGAGGGGTCCCCAGCCTGGGGAGGGGTTCCCAGCTCGGGTGATGGGTCCCCAAAGCCCAGGGAGCTGTCCCCAAAGCTCAGAGGAGCTGTGCCCAAAGCCCAGGGAGCTGTCCCCAAAGCTCAGAGGAGCTGTGCCCAAAGCCCAGGGAGCTGTCCCCAAAGCTCAGAGGAACTGCACCCAGCCCAGGGGAGCAGGAGCTGTCCCTAAAGCCCAGGAACATGTCCCCAAAGCCCAGCTGAGCTGTCCCCAGAGCCCAGGGAGCTGTCCCTAAAGCTCAGATGAGCTGTCCCCAGCCCAGGGCCATGCCCCAGAGCCAGCTGAGCTGTCCCCAGTCCAGGGCCATGCCCCAGAGCCCAGAGGAGCTGTCCCCAGAGCCCAGCTGAGCTGTCCCCAGCCCCCAGCTGAGCTGTCCCCAGCCCCCAGCTGAGCTGTCCCCAGCCCCCAGCTGAGCTGTCCCCAGCCCCCAGCTGAGCTGTCCCCAGCCCCCAGCTGAGCTGTCCCCAGCCCCCAGCTGAGCTGTCCCCAGCCCCCAGCTGAGCTGTCCCCAGCCCCCAGCTGAGCTGTCCCCAGCCCCCAGCTGAGCTGTCCCCAGCCCCCAGCTGAGCTGTCCCCAGCCCCCAGCTGAGCTGTCCCCAGCCCCCAGCTGAGCTGTCCCCAGCCCCCAGCTGAGCTGTCCCCAGCCCCCAGCTGAGCTGTCCCCAGCCCCCAGCTGAGCTGTCCCCAGCCCCCAGCTGAGCTGTCCCCAGCCCCCAGCTGAGCTGTCCCCAGCCCCCAGCTGAGCTGTCCCCAGCCCCCAGCTGAGCTGTCCCCAGCCCCCAGCTGAGCTGTCCCCAGCCCCCAGCTGAGCTGTCCCCAGCCCCCAGCTGAGCTGTCCCCAGCCCCCAGCTGAGCTGTCCCCAGCCCCCAGCTGAGCTGTCCCCAGCCCCCAGCTGAGCTGTCCCCAGCCCCCAGCTGAGCTGTCCCCAGCCCCCAGCTGAGCTGTCCCCAGCCCCCAGCTGAGCTGTCCCCAGCCCCCAGCTGAGCTGTCCCCAGCCCCCAGCTGAGCTGTCCCCAGCCCCCAGCTGAGCTGTCCCCAGCCCCCAGCTGAGCTGTCCCCAGCCCCCAGCTGAGCTGTCCCCAGCCCCCAGCTGAGCTGTCCCCAGAGCCCAGAGGAGCTGTCCCCAGCCCAGGGCCCCGTACCAGCACGTTGACGGTGCAGCTCATGCGGTTCTCCTTGCTCTCGTCGTGCATGATGGTCCTGTAGTCCAGCAGGTTCTCCAGGAGGCTGCTGACCAGCAGGGCAAACACCTCTCCCGGGGCTGCCAGGTACTTGTGCTTCCTGCAGTGCTCCAGCAGCCTGCAGGACACAGCAGTGCTCAGCTGCCCCGTGCTGCTGAGCGGGGTTTGGGGTGAATTCCCCAAAAACTCAGCGTTTCCCCCAGGGCTGCACAGCCACACCTGACACAGCCAGCTCAGGCAGCTCTTGCTGGTCAAAAAATGGACTTTTTGTTGCTAAAAGGTCCAGTTTTGCTTTAACTTTGAGCTTTTGAATCCTTTGAACTGAGCATTCTGTACCTTGATGTTACTGCTTGCTCAGCACTGCTGCATTCATGCACAGCAAATGAAGGCAGTAAATGGCCATAAAGCAATCTTTCCCAGAAGTACGAGATTACATTAAAGCAGATTAGAGTAAAACAAGCATTTCATACTTCTTTTGTCACTAAAATTCTTCTTTAGAATTAGATGAGTCTGCTGATTACATGGAATACTCTTATAGCAATCTTAAAAAATAGATGGCAGATTCATTACTCGATAATTTTCAGAAATTACCCAATTACTTCCACATGCAGCCCCCTGCCCAGTTTGGCAGCTGACTCTGAATTCCATCTCCAGTTTAGGGCAGTTAAGTGCAGAACAAACCCCTCATTTTAGGGCAATCAGCCCCAGAACACCTGCACAGCACTGAGATCACTGCACCTGCAGCAGCTTCCTGCTCACTGGAATAATTAATGAATTAGGGCTTCTTTGCATTGGGAAAGCAGCCCAATAAAGTGTGAAAAATATATAATACATATAAAAACTATATATATAATATATATAATATATTTATAGAATTCTATATACAATATATATTAATATAAATAATACATAATATGAATACAAAAAAGTATATAATAACATATAATCTAAATTAATAATAATTCATATTAGAATTTATTATTACAATTAGTATAATTATTATTTTATAATTTATTATAATATAAAATAATATATTATATAAATTAATAAAAAATATATATTATATAAGTAATGTATAATATAGAAATAATCTATAAAATATAAATAATATAAAAATATAAAATAGAGATAATATATGGAATCTGAAATAATATAAAAGTACAATATATTGACATAATATATATAATATAAAGTAATATAAACTAAGATATATATAATATAGCAATAATATAAAATAATATAACTATATAATATATAAATAATATCTAATATTAAATAGTATAGAAATATAGCATATATAAAAAAAAACTATATATATAATATATTTTATATAATTCTATATACTATATGAAATATATTAATATAAATAATATATAATATTAATTAATATAAAATATATAATAGCATATAATTTAAATTAGTAATAATTTATATTAAGATTTATTAATACAACTATTATCATTATTGTTGTAATTTATAATATATAATACATAAATTAATATCTATAATATAATGTATAATATAGAAATAATATATAGAATATATATAATATAAAACATGTAAAGTATAAATAATATATGGAATATGAAATAATATATAAGTACAATATATTGACATAACATATATAATATAAAGTAATATAAACTATCTAAGATATATATAATATAGCAATAATATAAAATAATATAACTATATAATATATAAATAATATCTAATATTAAATAGTATAGAAATATAGCATATATAAAATAATAAAAATACATCATGTACAAACAATACATATAATATAAGAGATATAAAAGGAGCCTCCAGGTGCTCTATAAAACTCACAGTTTCTCCAGCAGGACCTTGTACTGCTCATCCCCTCGGCCCCCCTCCACCTCCTGGTCCAGCCTGGTGATCAGCTCATTCTCAAACTGGGAAGACAAAACCAAACCCTCAGTGACACAGAGAGCAGGAGCAGGGCTGGCCCTGGGGGGCTCCTGAGCCCCCCAGCACACGCTGCCTTTGCAGGCCAGGCTCAGGCTGTGCTCAGGGCTCAATACAAGGATAAAAACCCAAACTGCAGGACTGGAGTGAGGAAATGCAATCCTCCCTCTCTCACCCCACACAGCTCTGGTGGAACTGAACCACCCCACAACCCTGGTATCTGGCTGCCCAGGAAAAGGCTCTTGTGGGGATGGACGTTGTTATTCTAAAGGTAAATAAAGCTAAAATGACATTTTAGACCCTCTGAGGGCCTCCAAACTCTTCACAGTTCAGAGGTGAGCATTGACAGCTCTGCAAATGCAGGGAAGGGTGAAAAAAGGGGAATTCAGGGATTATCAAAGTCATGGAAAGGCTCAGTCAGGACAGAGCTGCAATGTCCTGAACCCTACAAACCACAGGGACTTCACAGGGGGTTTGGCACAATTTTGGGTAGGATGTTTTTTATTTTTTAAAGTATTCTATTTTTCTTTTACACTATGGACAATGTGGAACATTTGTAGTGAAGATACCAGTATTGTGAGCATATTGCAAATACAAGTATTATAGTGTACTTATACATATATATTATTTCATATACATATTATTTTATAGTCATATATAATGAATATACAATTACATGGTGTATAATAATTTTATATATGTTAAAATACTGTGTCTTTTCACATACTGTACATATATTTCATATTATATTGCACTGAATATCTATCTATATATTGTATTATTATACATATGGGTTAAATCTGGCATCCCTTACCATGTGGAAGTTCCCGTTCCCACTGAAGTTGAACTCACACTGCATCATGTCAAAAAAGATGGGAATTGTTGCTTTCCTCAGCTCAGGCTCTGGGACCAGGGTCACCTCCAGGATTGGCCCCACCATGGCTGGGATGAATTTTATTTTGTGGGGACCTGCAAGAAATTTAAAGTCAAATACATCCAGTGGCAGGATTTGGATTTCCCAATGTTTAAGCACATTATTCACACAACAAATGCTCTGCTCAGAATGTAGATTTTACGTGGATGTTACTTAAGGAAGAATTAACAGGTTACAGCTCCAAAATTCAGGAACAGCCCAAGGAAATGATTGAGCTGAATTGTAAATCACAAAAAAATGCTCTCTGAAAAATCCCACTCATCCTTTACATGGCAGAACATCCTTTGGAGGGAATCTAAGAAATTATCTCAGCAGCTGATGTGAGGAGAAAATCAGCTTTTCCAGTTATTCACAGAAAAAAAGGGGTTTTTGTGTGCTGAAACAGCTGAACTATAAGTGCATTTCTCCACATTAAACACGTGCAGCTTTTATAAGGAAATAAGGATTTGAAAGCCAGCTTGAGAGCTGGAATAAAGAGAATTCTTTAGCTGGAACTCACCCAGGTTATACCACATATCCCTGATTTTGAAGCCGATTTCTTTCCTCATGTCCCCATACCTAAGAAAGCATTAAAAGGAAGAGATGAGAAGGCCCAAGCACAGAAATGGTCCTGGGACTGCTGCTGAAGAAGTGAGTAGCAAAGCCACAAATGACCACGGCTCCCTCTGACAGGGCACTGCAGACTGCTGAGAGCAGAATTTCCTGGGAATTCAGATTTCCTGGAAGCTGCAGCCCTTCTGCTTCCTGCAATTCCACCCCACTTGGGTTGGGTTTGGCTGTTTTTTCCTAAAGCTTTAACCTCTGACATCAAGGTAATGCAAAAAGATTTAATTATCAGGCTTCTTCAAGCCACTTCTGCAGAAAAAAGGGACAAATCATGACAAAAGTCTGCATCAAGATGCTCAGACATATCCAGGCACACAATTCCAAGGAATGAGGAGGTAAAAGCTGCTCAGTGACTAAACATTGCTGCTTTGGGGCTATGAATGGCTCTGAAAAGAAGAAGAGTAAAAGGTGGGGGACTAAAAAGCTGGAGGGCTTTTAGGAATCCTCTGACCTACCTTCCATAAAGGCCGAGGAATTGCCTAAGGGCATTTTGGGAATCATGACAACCTTTCCATTCCAGACCTTCCAGTGGAGACACTCCTGGCAAGGCCCTGCAACAGCTCGAGATCTGCCTGACCAAACTTCAAACAGCCCTGATTTACAGCCCTGACCTTATCCTGGTCACTCCTTTATCACAGTGCCTTAATCAGCATTTCCACAGCGCCTCCTCCCACCCTGGGGGTGTCTGGAACACCCAAAAGGAGCCTCCTGGCAGCAGAAAGGGCCTGAGATGGGAACTCACTTCTTGATGATTTTGTTGCGCTTGGCCTGGGAGAAGGTCTCCAGCTGGAGGGACTCGTGAGTGAGGAAGGCCACGGCCAAGTGGAAGTAGTTATTCCAGAGCTGGGGGAGAGAAAGGAGATTAAAATGGGAGGATACAAAGGAAAAGCAAGAGCAGGCACAAAAAAGCTGCCCAGCCCCAATGCAGAGCTCTCCATGAGGAGGGGAACCTCAGGGAGCCACAGCCTGCTAACAGTGGGATTCAGCTGTTCCAGCAGGTCTGGGAGCCATAAGGAAACCCAGAAAAAACAGGACAATCACCTGGAGCTCAAAATGAGTTTGATCCAGGAAGAAGCGGTTGAGGACAGAGGTGAATTGGTTCACTGCCCGGAGGAAAACCCTGAAGAGATAAAAACATCAAATTAAGGTGATTCTGGACACAAAATCAATGACACTGCAGCTCTGGGCTTACAGCCCCTATGTGTAAACTCAGGAGACAGCAACAGATGCTCCCAAAAAAGGCAGGAATTCCCTAAATCAGGGAATATTCAGGCAAAGTTAACCCTTGGTTTAACAGCCTCAAGTTGCACTGGGGAGGCTGAGGTTGGATATCAGAGAAGATTTCCCCTCTGGAAGAGTGGTTAAGCATTGGCCAGTCCTGGTTTTAGGTTTCCCATGTGATTCCCCCAGAACTGAGAGCAAAAAGGCTTCTCTGGATTGAGCTGTAACAGAGACCCCAGGGTTTGATTACATTTTCTGGGCAGGACAGAGACTTCCAGTTCCACCAGTGGAAATGCACAGGAGCTAAAACTGGCTGGAATCTGATTTAAACCAGCATGAAGTGGCTGAAGAAAATAAACTGCCTTGTGGGAATTGCCCTCCTACCAGGTCCAGGGAGGCTCCAAAGCCAGACTTGGCCCAGGCTTCACCCCGTACCTGCTCTGCATCATGTTCATGACCATCCAGTCAGCTGCATACACGTTCTTCCCAATCAGATCCTTGAACATAATGAATGTTTCCATCAGGAAGTCCTGTTGGAAAAACAAAACCCATCAGGCTGCACGTGGTGGGTTTGTGTCCATGGAATTACAGGGAATTGATGCTGTGACCTCGTGAAATGCAAATGCTGGGACTGCACTGATTAATGATCATGCTGATTGGCAATCAGTGCCCTGCCCTGCCTAGGGGGGGCCTCTCATTGTGTGGGCACGGCCCAATAATGAAATTATTCCTGACATCTCATCCATCCAGAGCCACAAGGAGAAATAATTGCACAGAATGCTGGTCTGTTTAATGGTGTCTGTCTTTGCTGTTTTGCATTAAGCTGTGCTGGAGGGAGTCCTGTGCACGAGCTGGATTAGAGAGCAAAACCAATATTGCAGGGCTTGCTCCCAAATCTCTGAGTGGTGATAATGCAACACAATGATCTAGAAAGCCTGAAATTACAACGTATTTTCACTCACTAATTAGTTAAATCTTTCCTGGTCCTGTTTAAGAACAGTTAAGGAGAGGCAGTGAATATAATATCAGAGATGTGATTTAGAATTATTTTACATTATTGTAGAAAAGATACTTTTTGCACAAACACCTTCCAAACACGACTTCAAACTTGGAAAAAACAAGGCTGAATTGCAGAATGAAAGAGGAAAAAAAAAAGAAAATGAACAGAGATGAGCAAAAGAAGGGAACATAAGGAATATTGATCTCCTCCTTGTGGTCTCAGCAGGTACAAAAGCCACTTTGAGCTCTTAAGTCAATTCTATTCTCTGCAGCAGCACATTAATATTCAAATATGAGAGGGACACAAAGAAGGTCACAGGAGGAGCCATCCCCTTGAAATGATCACCAGTAAAAAAATCTGTTGAGCTGAACAGTTTGGGCTGAAGAATTGGCAAGATATTGATGGAGAAGAGGAGCACTTGGTGCTGCCTCAGTAAAAATCCTTTTGGCATTAATAAATCAGAGCCTGATGAGAGGGTTGGGCTTGACACGGGCACCTTGAAGATAAGAATTAACTCCTGAAAGTGCCACACTAACCAGGGAATGATGCCAAAGCAGGGCTGGAAATACCAGCAAAGACAAACCCAATAATGAAC
This sequence comes from Passer montanus, assembly GCF_014805655.1. Lineage (NCBI taxonomy): Eukaryota > Metazoa > Chordata > Aves > Passeriformes > Passeridae > Passer > Passer montanus. The sequence goes on from NW_024359056.1 coordinate 564,870, forward strand.
AACAAAAATAAAAGAAGTATTTTAAAAAGCAGTTATTGCAGTGAAACACAGATTTCTGTTGGTATTAACAACTCCCACACCACTACAAAGGCAGCTTTGCTCCTGTAGATTTAAAGGTACATAAAAATCAGATCAGAAATTACTATTTTCCATAATCACCCTGAAAATCTTCTCAGTGGATGAACACTTACAGAATTCCTGAATCTGCCTGATTTTGGCATTTTTTTCCCTTCTTTCCTTCCTTCCTCCCTTCCCAACAAATCACTTGGGAAAGATAAAACCAGTCCTAAACCCACATGAAGCCTGAGTGACCTGTAGATGGCTGTGTTGCTCCACGCTGGCTCAAGAGCTGATTTTGCAAGTGATTTTCTGTGAAATTCTGTAATTCCAACTGCACAGGGGAGAAAGGGATCACCTTGGCTCCCCAAACTGAATTCCAAACCTTCTGGTGGCTTTTGGTACAGGAAGAACACAACTCCAGGCCCTTCCCCAGCTGGTATTCAGTAAACAGCCACTTCCCAATTGCAAAATAAGGAATAAAGGGACAAACCAGCTCCAACAGCTCTTGTGTTGTGCACCAGTCCTGCTAAAACACTAGTTTGGGCCATTTTGGGGAGTTGGGGGAAAATCTGCTGATTTTAAGCAGAAAAAACCTTCAGAAACATAATATTTTACCTTGTTTCACAGCCAAAGCTTTTTGGGGACGTGAATTTTTAACATTCTGATAACTTTCTGCATTGCTGCCACTAAAGCAAGGTTCAAGCATTTAATTGAACTTCAGAGGAGGGGAAAGAATTAGATAAAGAGAACAGGGGCACAAAGTGAGAGCCAGACAAAGAGAAATGCTTTTGCTTTTCCATCTTCATTCCCTCTTCTGGTTCCTGACTCAAATCAAACATTCTTTACCTATTAAAGATGTTTTTCCTCAATGCCACAAATGCTTGGGCTCTGCTGAGTCAGCAGCCCCCCAATGCCCAGCAAGGGTGACAGGAATGAATTCCCAGCAGCTGTGGCACCAGGAGCCACTGCTGAGGGTTTGCTCACCCCAACTCAGCAGAGCAACGACCCTGCAGAGCAGGGTGGTGATGCTGGGTGGGCTGAGGTCATTCCCCAGCCAGGCTGACTTACAATGATGTCCTGCCTGGTTTTGAAAGTGTTGATGTAATGGCTGTAATGGAAATCATCCATCTGCCTCAGGATGGCTGTCATGCAGGCCACAAAAATCCCCTGGAATGGAAAAACCACAAAATACTGGGTTATTCTCCTGGGTTAAGCACTGTAATTCCAAGTGTGGCATGTCAGTGTGACCTGATCAAGTATCACTGATCAGAATCCTCCTTATCTGTGTCCTGACATCATCCTGAGACAGCTTAGCCCTCTAAACCAGTCAAGAATTCCTAAAATTCAAGCTTGAAATCTGGGTATTGCCTTCTTTTCCCCCATGGATCACAACAGAAACACATCCTCCAAACAAAGAATTTTTTAAATATATCTATTGATCCACTACATCAGATCTTGAAGGTCCTTTCCAAGCTGACTCTGATTTTCAGATTTAGCAAGGCCAGCTGCAATTCTCATGGGTGGCACATTAAGGTGACCCCTGTGTTACCAAAACTCAGGTAAATCCCCTGCTCCTGGCTCTCCCATCCTTCTGCACAGGAACTGCAGGGTGAATTAAAACACCCCAGAGCTGCCTGCCCCCCCTCAGCTGCCACACAGGGGTCAGAAATGCCCCTGAAGGGTCTCACCCCCCAGCAGCTCATCCTTTGAGCCCAGGTGACAAAATGCAGCAAAGATCCTGCGTCAGGCACTGCTCTGACACAAAATTCTGTGCACAGGGGCCAAAAGGAAATGAAATCACCCCCGATGACTCAGCTCAAACTGGAGTGGGATAACCTGAATCCTAATCCTCAGAAAAACACCAGGAGTCACGGCTGGGTGGCACAAAGGCCCTGCAGGGCAGGGAGAGATGAGTTCATCAGGCACTGCTGCCCTCTGAGAGCTCCCAGGGGATGAACCAGTGTCAGGAGTGCTGGGAAAGGAGGGGAGGGCTCCCAGGGGATGAACCAGTGTCAGGAGTGCTGGGAAAGGAGGGGAGGGCTCCCAGGGGATGAACCAGTGTCAGGAGTGCTGGGGAAGGAGGGGAGGGCTCCCAGGGGATGAACCAGTGTCAGGAGAGCTGGGGAAGGACGGGAGGGCTCCCAGGGGATGGAATCCCTGCCAGGGCTGGGGGGAGGCAGGGGGGAAGGGCTCTCAGGGGATGGAATCCCTGCCAGGGCTGTGGGGAGGCAGGGAAGGGCTCTCAGGGGATGAACCCCTCTGTCAGGGCTGCTGGGGAGGCAGGGAAGGGCTCCCAGGGGCTGGAATCCCTGTCAGGGCTGGGGGAGGCAGGGAAGGGCTCCCAGGGGCCGGAATCCCTGCCAGGGCTGGGGGGAGGCAGGGAAGGGCTCTCAGGGGCTGGAATCCCTGCCAGGGCTGGGGGAGGCAGGGGGGAAGGGCTCTCACGATGTGCGGGGACTGGCGGCTCATCCCGATCACCGTGCGGTTGATCCGGCGCAGCAGCCGCTCCATCATCTGCTGGATGTGCAGAGCAGTGGCACCCTGGGGACAGCCAGCAAGGGACACTGGAGACCATTCCTCAGGCACAGCCTTCCAGGGGCAGCTCCCTGTGTGGGAGGACTGCCCTGGCAGTGCTTCATTTCATTAGGGGAAGCAGAAAAAGGAGATTTAAGCACATAGAGTAATCAATTCAAAATCTCTGGGATTCACTTGGGGGAGAATTCCCTTAATGGATCTGTCCCAGCTTCATCAGCTCATCCTGGGGCTTTGACATCTTTTCTCTGAACAGCTCAAACCACTCTGTTCACAGCCACTCAGAACAATTCCCATGGCCAGATTGGGAAGTGCATCTTTCTGGCTGAACAGTGATTTATTCCACAACAGAGAGAATGAGCAACCTCCTCATTTTTATACCATGTAATACTTTGACTTGCTCCAAATTACTGAACAAGCCACCCAGGCAGCTGAGATGACATTTTGGTCCCTAGAAAGGGAAGTAAATGCTTCTAGTAGTGATAACAACTAATTCAACCTTTCCTGGCTCCTTCTCAGACAGAGCCCCTACAAAGAACTGCACAGCAAGGCATCACAATTTCTATAAATATCACAATTCTGACTCATTAAAGCACAATAGAGGATGTTTCTTTACTGTGATTCTCAAAGGAAGAAGTGAGCTGAACTGGCAGCCCTGAGAGCTCGTGCTCACCACATCTTTGCGGTCCAGGACCTCCAGGACACTGCTCAGGAGCTGGGAGCTGGCCTCGTGGTCGGGCTTGCTGGAGTTGTCATCCAGCTGCCCACTCAGCTGATCGATGAGCAGGGGCAGGAGGGCATCTCTGCACTCTGCAAAGTGACACAGGGACAGACAGAGCCTCAGCAGGCCCTGGGTACGGGCACCTCACAGCAGTGCCCTGCTCCTGATTCCATCAGAACCTGCTTAAAGCCCCTGGAGTTACAACAAGCAGACTAGAGAGTCATAAATGATCTGTAATTTGAATAATGGAATCCCAGAATAGGTTGGGTTGAAGGGACCAAAAGGAGAATCTCATCCCACCCCTGCCATGGGCAAGGACACCTCCCACTGGCCCAGGGTGCTTGGACACTTCCAGGAATCCAGGGGCAGCCCCAGCGGCTCTGGGAATTCCATCCCAGGCCCTGCCCACCCCCACAGGGAGAAATTCCTTCCCAATATCCCATCTAACCCCATCCATTAATTTATAAATTGTGTATATTCCATCAAACAGCACACTCAGCTTCTCCCTCCTTCTGAATCACCACCCTGGGTCAGGATCCCCCTTACTGGGCATTGTATAAAGACTGGGCAGCAAAAAAACTCAGTTCTTCTGTGGCAAGGAATGTTTCTAGAGTTGCATTTAACAGTGGATTGCCCCTGATGACTGGCACGGGAAGTCATTTTGAAGGCTGTGTGGCCCCTGGCAGAACCCAGAGCCTTCCAAGCCACTCACCAGCCTGCTTGAACAGGTCACTCTCCACGATCTTGGTCAGGCAGTTCAGCTTCTGCCGGACCAGCTGGTTGTCAGGGATGCTCTGGATGAACTTGCTGAAGAGGACACTGTGTGCAGCCCAGAGGGAGCAGAGGGTCAGCACTGCCACCCAGCATCAGCCCACCCACCCACACAGACACTGCCCTGCAGCTGGGCCCCACAGCATCCCAGAACAGGCTGGAAGGGGCTTAAAGCTCCCCAAGTGCAGCCCCTGCCATGGCAGAGCCACCTCCCACTGCCCCAGGATGCTCCAGCGTGGGAGGGATGGGACAGCCACAGCTCCTCTGGGAATTCCATCCAACAGGCACATCACTACAGAGCCCTGACTGATTTTCAAGGAATTTAGCACAGGACCTGAAGTCCTGCTGAGGTGTTAGGGCATGGGTTGCACTCGATGATCTTTAAGGTCTCTTCCAACCTAGTCACAGAATTCTGTGAATTCTGTCAAAGTAAGACTGAGCAGTGCTCAGGAACTGCAGGCTTGAACCTCTTTAAATGGCACTTTTATTCCAGGACACACCAGGTACATCCCACACCTACACACAGGCAGTGCTCTGTGCCCTCCCAGGTAAATCACAGTGGCTGTCACACCCAGGGAAAGCAAGAGTTTGAAAAGACATCTGAACCGAGTCAGCAGCCCTGGTGAAAGCTGGAACATCCCCAGCACAAAGGCACAGCCTCCTTCCAGATGCCCCTTGCAGCAGGAGCAGTGACTCACTCCAACCCGAGATCCCCTGTCATTAAATCCCATGGATGTTTGCTGCCTGTCTGCTGCTTCCCAGCAAATCACTTGTGTCAGGACAGGGAGACAGGGCTGGGCAGCTCTGGGCAAAGCTCTGAGCACCACAACCAGGCATCCAGGGGGCTGAGAATTTCCTGGATGTACACAACCCAAAGCTCAGCCTTTGCCACTTTTCAGGAGCATTCACCAAGAACTGGTGCAAACTTGCATGAGGTTTCAACACTGCCCTCAGATTTTGCTTTTCAGTAAAATCTCAAGGTGCCTGTAAGGATCCCAGAATCCTGGAATGATTTGGGTAGTAAGGGACCCTAAAATCACCCAGCTCCACCCCTGCCATGGGCAGGGACACCTCCCACTACCCCAGGCTGTTCCAAGCCCTGTCCAGCCTGAGCTTGGACACTCCCAGAATGAAAAATTGGGATGCAGAGAATCCTCTGAACATCACTGACTTCCCTTAAAGCCCTGCAAGCACCTCACTGAGTCCATGCACAGGATCTGCACCATCAGATCATAACCAGAGTGGCTGTTTTTGGCCAAATTTCCACAATTCTTCCCACCAGATAAGCTGGGTTTAGAGGACAAACAAGCTTAGTACAGTTACCTGAGCTCAACAGGGTCAAATACCAGTTTGACATCATTTATGATGCTTGGCAAGTACTTTAAAGCTGCTCCCTGAAAGAAAGAAACCAAGGACATGAAATGCACGTGGGAAATCCAGTTTTTGTCAAAAGCAAATCTGGGGACAACTGCAGAGAACTGGTTTCTAAATCAAATAAATCAAATTTATGCATCCAAAGAGCCTCCAGCCACCCCAGATCTGCAGTGCAGAGTGGGAAAGATGGAGGAGGAGGGGTTCCTGGATAATTCTCTCATTCCTTTTTCTGGCCCAGCCCCTTCCCAACTGCACCAGTTGATCTAATTAAAGTTTTTTACTTTTCCCTGGAAATTATGCTCACCTTGATCTTGACAGCCTCCTCCAGGGGCCGGTCCATGAGGACATTGAAGGAGAGGAACAGCTGGCGAATTGCATCATTGAATTCATTCCCATCCTCACTTTTCCCATAAACACTGCAAAGAACAGGGCCAGTTACACACGGAAATCCAGCAGCTGAAACAGGATTTCATCCTGTGGAACAACATCTTAATGCCACCTCCTTCCACGAAGACATGGCGGTAAAAATGGAATTGGAGATTTTGCAGTCATTTCCTGCTGGAATCTCTTATAGGAGAAAACCTGCACTTTTTAGGCTGCCACTGCAGCCAATTCTGCTTGGGTTCCAAGTATTAAACAGGAAAAAAAATCCAGAATGGACATGAATAAAGGGTTTCAAACCCTCACTGTCAATCTCTGGAAAGATGTTTTTGAAGCTGCAATTAAACCCCGTTGATTTTACCCCACCTGGAGAATATGTCACCCCCACCTCACCTAATGACTGAAGTATCTGTGTATTGGTTTCTTACAGTTTCTGAAAATGAGGAGGAAATTAATGTTTTACTTTATAAAAATAAATACTGGTTCCTTTTCAGCTCTACCATGGGCTGTTTATTGCATGTTAGTGGGGACTAAAAGGTTTTTCTCCTTTCTAATCTGGTATTTAACATTTTGCTCAACTTATTTGTTCCAGCCACAGACAAAGGGCTGAAAGATCCTCTTAATCAGTCAGTGACAGAGGATTTGGTGAAGAATATCTGCTGTGGTGATATTTACTGGAAGGAACTCAGTGGGTTTCCCAGAGCAGGCCCAGGGAGGGAAGGGCTGGACCCACCTCAGGTACAGCACCCGGGACTGCACGATGAACCTGAACAGGTATTTCAGGGCTTTCAGGGCTGCAAAGAGCAGCTCTGTCTTGCTGGAGTCCTCAGCATTCCCCACGTAGCAGTTCAGGACTTTGGTGAGTTTCCTTTGGAAATAAAAACAAAAAGGGGAACCAATACAGGCACAGCTCAGCTCCTGTGCAGGTCCAGCTTCGTCACCCCAGAGAGGAACTGCAGGCACAGAAACACCACAGGGCTCCTCCTCACAGCCCATTTCCTTCTCAAATCTTGGGCTCAGAGTCTACAGATTCCATCCTCTTGCTCTGCTTTTCCTCTGCCCCAAAAGGAGCTGCCCAGGAAGATGCAAACCCCGTTCCCAGGGGAAGGGACTGAGGTTTTGTCCCTGTGTGAGAATTCCCACGAGTGCAGCAGGAGGAGAAAAGGAAACCACGGGGAAGCAGTGACTGTGTGCCAGGGCAGGAAGGAGGCATTCCAGGAGAAGGGGACTTCTAATTGTGTTTATTTTAGGGTGACAGCCAGTTCATGTGGATCAGTAAAAATTAAGAGGAGATTTTTTAGAGAGGAAAAGCAGTTTTGTTTCTGGTTTTGCCCTCCCTATTGGCCTCAGTTTGAACTTTTCACTTCTGCTACCACAAGGGTGATGACCTTTGGCTGAGGGGTGCTTGATCAAGGGGCTGGAAAGCCAAGATCCATGGCAGAAGTGTCTTTTCTGTCTGTTTTGACAGAAAAAAAAAATCTCACAATAGAATTTTTTAGAGGGCAAAAAGAGCAATAAGAAGGATTCTTTCTCTCCTGAATGAAGAGAAGGGATGGAACTCTGCTCTCTGCTGCCTTTATCCCATTAACATCATCAAAAATGACCTAATGAAATACATCACCAAGAGGTGATCTCATGCCCAAAGCCCTCAGTGACACTGCTGGGGGACAGCCGAGGCTTGGGACCGATACTCACACGTAGGCCAGGGTTGCACTGAAGTGTTTGTAAATGTAAGTCTCAAGCACAGCGTTGAAATGCTGGAACTTGATGTCTCCAATCAAAGAAATAATAAATACCTGCCAAAAATCCAGAAGGAAACAGATGCACAGAGCTGCACACTAACTCAAATAGAACCGTCTCTAATCTATTTTGCTGGGTTATAATTTTTGTTTTATCAACAGCATTAATGCTACAGAGAGTGTTATTCATGTTACAACAGTCACTAAACACTGTGTGTGTGCAATTTATTACTCTTCTTACTGTGGCTACTAAAAACCTGATGTGCATTTCAGTCCTGGCTCCTGAAAAAGCCTTAAGAAGTGTTAAATATCATTTTTTCTAGAGCAAAATACCAATTGCTCATTGGAATCACCAGGAACAGACTGGAAATGTGGCTGAAAACTCTGCAGCCATAGAAGATTCACTCACCAGGGCATCAAACACCAGGAAATCATAGGTTTCATTTTCTGACATTTCCATCATGATGTTGAAAAGTGCATCGAGGGTGTCTGGCAAAAACTAGAGGGGAAAAGGAACAGTAAAAAGGTGAGGAAAGGCAACTACTTCTGGCATCCTGCACAGGAGAATGAGTTGGATCATTCTGCCCCTTCCAGCCTGGCTGAACTGTAAAACTAGTCCATGAAAAAACATCTCTAAAGGGATCCCAGCCCTGTGACCATGAGAAAACATCTCAAACAGAGATCCCAGCCCTATGCCCATGAGAAAACATCTCTAAAGGGATCCAACCCTGTGACCATGAGAAAACATCTCTAAAGGGATCCAACCCTGTGTCCATGAGAAAACATCTCAAACAGAGATCCCAGCCCTATGCCCATGAGAAAACATCTCTAAAGGGATCCAACCCTGTGACCATGAGAAAACATCTCAAACAGAGATCCCAGCCCTGTGTCTATTAGAAAACATCTCAAAAGGCATCCCAGCCCTGTGCTCATGCACGTGATTGTCATGATCATCTCTATAGTAAGGAAGATCTTCTCAGCTCTAAATGGCCCCACTTTGCTGTTCTATTCCCTTTCATCCCACAGGATGAAAACCCTGAGCTCTCCAAAGCAGCCCGGCCCTGTCCCGAGGCAGGACACTGCACTCAGCCTGTCTGCAGTGGCACAGTGACACATTAACTTCATGTTCAGCTGCCCCATAAAACCATCACCCTGCAAAATCCCAGCACATTCACTCTGGGGACCCCTCTCTGCAGGTGAGACTCTTCCTCCTCAATCCTTCAGCAGACTGTTTTCTGTGGAATTCCTCCATTTCAGGTCCACTCCCTGCAGTATTCTCTGAGATCTCTGGGCTGTCTCTGCTCCCAGATTCACAGCAAGCCCCTCCTCATTCACAAAGGAAAATGAAAATGAAAATTTCATTGAAAATGAAAAGTGAGGCTTTGGATGCATTTCTAATTTCATAAAGATAAATGGGGAAAATAAAGTCACTACCCTCTCCCTGATGCCTGTAATGTTCAGATTCTGTAATTCTGGTGAATTCCACTAAGGAGAGGTGGAGCACAGGCTCCCAGAGGAGCTGTGGCTGCCCCATCCCTGGTGTCCAAGTGTCCAAGGCCAGGCTGGAGCAAGCTGGGACAGTGGAAAGTGTGGCAGGGGGTGGAAAAATCTGATTTTAAGGTCCCTCCTAAGCCAAACCATCCTATGATTTGATGATTCCCCCACTCCTCAGCACTCAGACCTGCCCTCCCAGCTACCCAGACACCTTTTGGGTCCAACACCAGGCTGACACACGAGAGTGTGTGCACCAAGGAGGCTCACATCCCTGGGAATACCTTCACAATTTCTCCTCCTTCCACCTCCATGAGCTTCCTGAGGTTGTGGGCGATGTTGTGGGCGTTGGAGCGCCAGTTCAGCAAACCCAGCAGGTCAACTGCAAGGACACAGAGAGCAATCAGCAATTACAGCTGACTGAAGGGCTGCAGCAAGGCTGGGGGCTATTTTTAGTCCGTGCACAAAGAACAGTCACCCTGAGGTACAGAATGTTATCTTTAGGTGCTTCTTTTGCCTTGGCAAAACAGCAAAGCTCTGCTATAAATGGAAAGCTGGCTGCCATCTGATAACACATTTAGAGACCATTTTGCAGGTTTTTTATGGACTCAAGAGCAGGTATCTCAAGCCAGGAATTTTATTCAAGTGCACAACTCAGTGCAGGAGCCTTCCAGAGCTGCTGGAAGTCTCCCATCATTTACCAGCCCAGACTGCTCTTCATTTTGACCCCTTAATGCACATCATCACCCTGGAGAGCTCAGCCCTAACTGCTGCTCTCTTACCAGGCAGAGGAAAAAAGGCAATTAACCTTAAATATTTGAAATTCTGATAAAACACAGACACTATCACTGACAGATGACATTTCCACATGTGCCAACAAACTTGTTGGGGTGAACACTGGCAGTCTGGATTGAGTATTTGTGTGAAAGGCTTTCTAGGGGCTGCACAAACATTCTGGGAGTTTGTTGCGGCAGCTTGAACAAGGGACGGGGCTGCCACTGCCACGTGAGCAGCAAAATGAAAGCTGAAGCTCTCTGGCCACACACAAAAAGCTGCCTGAAGAAAATGCCCTCTGTATTTCAGAGCCCCAGCACAAGCCCTACCATTCTGGGTGAGTTTGGTGGAGCAGATGACAGTGGCAATCTGGAAGCTGTCCTTGGTGCTGTCCTTCGTGGGGGTGAAGTTGGCCAGAGGGTGCAGGTTTTTCCCTGAGGGAGCCTCCTTCTCCTCCATCTCTGTTTTGGTGCAAGGAAGAGTCAAATAACTCTTGGCATCTTCCATTTTCTTGTTGTCACCCTGTTGGTTGGACAAAGCAGGGAGAAGGGTCATGTCCCACAGTGACAGCCAGAATGGGTTTGAAATACTTTCTCATCTCTGTCATTGTCTGAGTTCCTAGTTTCAGGGATAAGCTGCCCATACTGCAAATGAACTGAGCTATTTCCAAAGCCACAGAGTTCAGGAGGATTGCCCACCTAACACACACATTTTGTAGCTTTCTACTGCTTGGAAGATCAGCCAGGAGAGAGTTTTGGTGAGTTAAACAAGAGACAAGGCTGGAAATGCCTAGGTTACCTTGTAAACAATCAAATTGTGTTTGCCATCCTGCAGCGTTGTCCCATCTGCATTCATCAGCTTCACAAAGCCCATGCCAAAAGCTCTCTCAGATCTATCCCTGGCTGCAAAACAGGAGAAATCTTCATTAGCAATGTCTTATTCATGTCCACACAATCCAAAATGCAGCCCTCTAACCCCATCAGCAGCTGTATTTAATAGGTAACTGCAGCTACACAAACACATCCTCCTGGAGCATCTCCCACACACGATTTTAGTGGTTTTTGCCCTGACAGATAGACAATGATGGTTGGACTCCTTGATCTTAACAATTCAGTGATCCTCTGATACAGAATTCTATAGGTATTTTTGGCTGGGATTTTGGTTCCAGCAGCTGTATTTAATAGATAACTGCAGCTACACAAACACATTCTCCTGGAACATCTCCCACACACAATTTTAGTGGTTTTTGCCCTGATAGATAGACAAATTGACAGTTGGACTCCTTGATCTTAACAATTCAGTGATCCTCTGATACAGAATTCTATAGGTATTTTTGGCTGGGATTTTGGTTTGTGAGCTGTGGATATGGAAGCATGTCACTGCCAGGTGCCTTTGAGATCCTTTCAATGCCTGAGCCTCACATTATTGATCTCATTTCAGGGCTGTGAAGTGATCTGATGGAACTTCTGGCTCTAACTCTCTCATTAGCCTTTTATTAGCCTAATTAGAAATCCTCCTATAGGAAGATCATTAGAAGCCCACCAAGCCTTGCAGTGAATTTTGGGAAATCAATTAAAAGCAACATCCTACAGTGAGAAGCCAAAGTAATAACAAACATTCATCATTGTCTTTTGGGGGGAGAAACTGTTGCTCCTTACCAAATTTCAGTTTCAGGACAAAACCAGCACCAAACTCTGGGTGCAAAAAATGTGAATGATTTTTGGTTTTTTGCTTGCCACAAAAGTGGGAGTAAGTAAACTGAACAAGAAGAAAATCCGTAACACTGTGACTCAGCAGAAATGTGAGTTCTACACTCAGTGGGAGTGTGAGGAGCAGTGGGAGTGTGATTTTTTTAAGGATTCTGCAGGTGTCCCTTCCTCACTCACATTCCTGCGACGAGCGGTGACGGAACGTGAACCTCAGGTGGCAGCGACTGACTTCTTCTATGGCAATGGCCACCTGCATGGGAGAACAGGATGAAAACAGCATTCCCTCTGCCCAGCCACTCTCCAGCACATCCCGGTGCTGTTTTACATCAGTCCTGGTTTGCACACAGAGGAGGAACGCAGTTGTTGATGTTCCTGGAAAAGGGCTGTTGACAAGTTAGACTACCCGACCCTTGAGCAGACTAACAATGTGTGTTATTGTCTTAGAATTAGTAAGGGATTTTTGTAAGAAGGAACAAAAAGGCTTGATTGTAAAGAATTTGATGGTATATGTTGAAAACTTCTCTGTGCATTCTAAATCAGTCTCTGATTGAGGTTCTGATTAACAACTGGCAAATTGCTAAAGAGACCTCTTGAGCTGCGTTTGTTCTCCTTCCTGCAAGGGGTCCTGCAGGGGATTACAAATGCTGCCTCCTCCTTTAAACAAAAACTGTCGATATGACAGTTCAGTCAGAGAAACAGATCACTTTCCCAGGAACTGCTCTGGGAAAAGCTGTGAGAAGGCTGAGAGAAAGAATTAAAACAATCTTGCAGCTGGTGCTTCGTCCAAACACGAACTGGAGTCTCAAGTGTCTTCAACCCAGACCCAGAGAAACCAATATAAATGTATGACTAGCAAGCAAGCGAGGAGCTGGAGGAGCTGTTCTCATGGAAGTTTTGTCTGGTTCTATCTGGATTTCAGCTCCGTGTGTGATGGGGTGACAAAGGGACAAAGTGAGAACCGTGGCAAACACCATGCCCTGGGCTCTGGGAAGGGATTAAACTCCACTAAGCCTTGATTCCTTGACTTTCACCACCCATTTATTCCCTGGGAGCTCCCCCAGGCCAGGTTTCCCCCAGGCTGCACCTTGGCCTTTGTGGTTGACCTCCTTGGCAGCGATGACTTTGTTGAAGACAGAGGTGAGGGGCTCGTTCTCGCCGATGACGTGGGAGGTGATCAGGGGGGACATGATCAGCTGGCGCTGCCTGATGTAGGTTTCCATGGCAATCCTGGGCAGGAGGACCACAAAACCAGCATCAGGAATTGGGACAGACAGACACCAGCCACATACAAGGAGAGGGCTGGCCAACAGCCGGCTGGTTTCCAAATAAATGTGGGTTTTTTTAAGGATTCCATGGGGATTTTCATTCCTTCACCTGCACAAAATCCATTTAAACCTTCACACTAGGAAATGCATCACAGTCTATCCCTCAGGCCTAAGGCAAGTGACACTGACCTCAGAAGCCCTGACTTCAGGTTTCCCTCAGAGCTGTCCCTATGCAGATTAACTATGGGTAAACTAATATAAGTTACTATAAATTAATGACTGCTGTGACAAAACCTATGGGTTGAACCCATCCCTTGTCACAAACAAGACTAGTGAGGTTTGGATCTCAACCCTGACTTCACTCCTGTACCCACACCACCAATAATGAGGGAGAAATGAGGTCTCCCCAGGCTGCCCACCCTGGTATCCAGCTGGGGGTCTGAACTCAGCCTTGTTGGAGCAGAAGAAAAATGGGAAAGAACTCCAAACCAACAAAACAAAAAACAAATCAAACAAACAAGTAAAAAAAACCAAAAAACAAACAAACCCCAAACCAAACAAACAGAAACCCAAAGCCAAACCAAAATAAAAACCCCTAAACAAATAAAAAATAACCAAGCAAACCCAAAAAAAAAAAAACCAACAAAAAAAACACGTAGCAGACTAACGTTATTCTGCAAAGGGAAAGCCATCCTTCCAAGCCCTGAAAGGGCAGGGAAACAAACCCAAATCTCCCCTGAAAATACACTGTAATAACAAATGGCTGCAGCCAATGCTTTGCTCTATTTAGGGCTGTAACAACAAGGCTGGGTCTACCCAAACAAGCTCCATTTTTGTTACTCTAATGTGCCAAAAAAAGGGAGCAGTCAGAGCAGGCAGAACAAACACACAAGTCTAACTCTCTGTGCAGAAATGCAGAACTCATTGGGGCTGGAATCTCTTCCCCAGGAAGAGGGAGAAACCCCTTCCCTATGACTGACCCAGACCAGGAAACACGGGCAGGGAGTGGCACAGAGGGTGCACACAGCAGGGACAAAAACCTGTCTCTGCTCAGCCTCTCTGAAAATCCTGCCTTTCAACCCCCCCAGAATTTTGTAAGCCACACCCCCCCAGCCCCACAATATTATTTTGCTCTGTGCTCCTCTTCCTCACCCCACAGGTACCCAGAAATTCCAGCTGCACTGCAAAAATCCCCAAGCAATTGATTCTCTGACAGAGCCATGAAAACCAAGGGGAACAAAGGCTCCCAAGGGGTGACAGAAACCTCTCCCTGCAAAGAGCTGCTGCTGCTATCAGCTGATCCATCTGCAGAGCCCCTGGGGCTCTGCCAGGCTCCCAGACACATCTGGCCTGCTTTGCCCAGGGGTGGGGTGAGCTCTGAGCCCAGTACTCACTGCTGGAAGGGGATAAAATGCTGCTTTTCCTCGTCGTCCACCTTGCCGTGGATGATGTCAGTGATGTCCATCACTGCAACGACAGCAGAGTGTCACTCAGAGCTGCCAAGAACCCAGGGAGAGCTTTGCCCTCTCAAAATGGAAACAACAAGGGGTTACTTTGGGCCAGTGTCACTCAAAATGAGGGCTCTGAGCGACCTGGGGTAGTGGAAGGAGTCCTGGCCATGGCAGGGGTGGAACTGGATGGGATTAAGGTTATTTCCAACCCCCAAAAAATCTGGGATTCTGTGACAGAATGGAGGGCATCACTCTCATTTTAACTTTTCAAAAAGCACATTTACATTGATGTGCATGTCAGCCCATAGCTGACAGTGTGACTATATTGAACACATATATATTCACACACAATATATTCAATATTCAATATATATTCACACACGTTCAGTGTGAATATACTGAATACACCCTGATAAAATACTCTTATATAAAATACACTCTCTGAGAAAAAACAGGTGGGACTGGCAGAGGAATTCCACTTATATTCAAATGCTGCTTTCTTGGAAATTGATTTCCACCAAGGATTTCAAGCAAGCCCCTTCACAAGAAATCCCAGGAATACAATAAGAATTGTCAGTCTGGTTCACCCAAGTTCCTTTAAACCTCCAGCTTTATCCTGTGAGTCCTGAGGAGCAAATCCCACCCTGCTAAGGCCCTGAGGAGTGTGCTGCAGCCTGGCAGCCTGCTATCTCTGTGGGAGGTGACAAAGTGAGCAGTGACAGTGCTGGATCTCCAGCTACCCCCTTCATGAAAGGTCTCACAGGGACAATTCATCCTCCCTGGAGCAGAGCTGCTGGCCCTGGCAGCTCCCAGGCTGTGCTGGCACCTACAGCACACAGCTGCCAGCTCCCAGCCCCGTGTCCCCGTCCCCCCAGGGGTTTCTGGTGCCCCGGGGGGCAGTGCCCACCTGCCACGCCGAAGGGCCTGCGGAGCCCGCAGGTGTGCTTCTTGCCATCCTTCAGCTCCATGTGCCCCACCCGCACGATCTGGCACACCAGGCTGATCCGGGGCCTGATCAGGTCAGAGCTGCTCAAGTCCTGAAAAAGAGTTCACATCTACTGCCATCAATGTCCTGAGTGGAAAAGAAGAAAGAAGGAGAGAGGGAGGGAGGGAGGGAGGGAAGAAGGGAGGGTGTAGTAGAAGCAGGCAATGCCCCAGCCAGGGAAAAATGTGCTCTGACTCCATGATTTCAGAAGGCTGAACAATTGCCTGATTAAGCTATACTGTATTACACTAATACTATACTAAATTACATACTAATGAGATAATAAACTAAGGAGATACTAAAGAAAAACCCATGACTGTGTGAGGCAGCCAGGACACAGCTTTGACCCAAGTGGCCAAGGAAACAAAACAACCTTCGCCAGTGTCCAGTAACCAAATCACTTTGGGTAAACAGTCTCCATAACACATTCCACATGTGCCAAACAACAGGAGCAGTGAATAAAGATAAGAATTGTTTTCTCTTCTCTGAGCTTCTCACTGCCTTCCCCAGGAAAAATCCTGGGAGAGAGAATCATGGCTCTCTCTGTTCAGAGAATGTGAATGCCACACGAAGGGCTTTGTTGGGTTCTACACAGGTAAGAATGGTGGCCCTCTGGATCTGGAGGGAGACCACGAGGGGCAGGGACACACTGATAGTGCCAGGACACAGGGCCCAGAGGGCAGGGAGAGATGGGATACTGGGAGAAATCCTCCCCTGTGAGGGTGGGGAGAGGCTGGGATGGAATTCCCAGAGAAGCTGCCCCTCAATCCCTGGAAGTGTCCAAGACCAGGCTGGGGCACCCTGGGACAGTGGGAGCTGTCCCTGCCCATGGCAGGGGTGGCACTGGATGGGATTCAGGTCCCATTCTGGGCTTCTCTGAACTTACAGTAAACACTGCTTGGAGGTTGTTCAGTTTCTCAATTTCTTTAGGCATCCCATTGCTGCCCCAACGAACCAGGTAATTTTCACTGCAAAGAGAGGGAGAAAAAGTAAATTCTAACAAATCAACACCTGCCATCTTCATTGCCTGGCAGAAGCCCAACAGCATTTTGGCATTTTAGGAATATTTGACCAATCTTTTATCCCAAAATGTCTCTGAAGTGACTCACTCAATGGAGGCAGGATGGGGTGAGCCCTGGCAGCTGCTTCCCTGGACAATTCCCACTGCATGGCCACACCTGATAACTGCAGTGATGGACACAGAGTGTTCCTGACACAGAACTGCCTCCCTGATAAAGCTCCTCATATCCTCCCAGCTCTTCAGATGAGAACTGGCACTGACTGGATAGCAATCATTTAAATCCATTATTTACTGGGAAACAATTAATAAAATGCTTAACCAAGGCTTGCAGCCACAGCAGGGAAAGTTAAGAATATAAAAAGTCAGTGTGGGATCAAACAAATACCCAGCTTTAGGAGGGACAATGCCTGGACTTCCTATCTCTCTGAAATTCATTCCAAAGTAATTGGAATTAATTTTCCCCCACTGGGGCAGCAACCAACAGAACTGGAAAACATCTGCTGGATCTCCCTTTCTAACCCGCTGACTTCCACGAATGATCACCCTGATGACTAAATTGCTTAAGAATTTCCAAAAAAAAAAGCCCCTACCTGATGAATTTGGAGAGGTCAGGGTCATAGAGGCTCATCAGCAGCTCTGCATCTTCCCCAATGTTGCAGACAAAGTTCTTGAAGTTCACATAGAGGCTGTAAGTGTGTGTGGAGTTGAATATTGGCTGTCCCCGGAGGTCCAAACTCTGCTGCAGGGACTGCAAAGAATTCCATATTTCCATTATATTTTATATTTCCACTATGAACAAACACAGGAGATTTAGTTCTGCTGCCAGGGGAGCACAACATTAAGAGGAATATAAAACCTCAGTGGGCACAGAGACTGAAGAGGGCAAACCAGGAACGCCAGAGGTACCTTCTCCTCCTGGATCCTCTCATCAATCCTCTTGGATGCAGTTTCATGGGCCTTGAAGAGGGAGATTGTGCTGGTTTCATCTGGGTCCAGGATGTTCCCGTTGTCATCTCGGACAACCAGGTCCAGACCCAGGATCCTGGACAGCCCCAGGAGACAAAAAAAGAGCCAGAATGTGGGAGCAGCCAAGATCAAATCACTGCCCCTGCTGCCAGTGCTCAACATCCCACTCCTTGGAATAACCTCACTCACTGCTGGTTTTCCTGCCTCAAAACACTCCTCCCTCCCATTTTACCATTAAAAGGAGAAGCAATTGTCAGGTAACTCATCCTAAGGTGACACCTCCCTCATTCCTGCTTAAATGGCTTCGGTTCAAAGGTGGATGAGTATCTACCAAGCTCACAGACTGCAGATGATTGTTATTCTTTGCCATAAGCTTCTTCTTCATTCACTTACTGGACCTGAATCACAGCTGACAGGCAGATAAATGAGTCCAGGAGGCTGCAAACCACTGAGGGCTGGGCTGTCTGTGGAGTCCTGCCCCTCAGCTGCTGATAAAGCAGAGCATTTCCCCACCACATCCAGACCCAGGCACACACTGTGCTCCGAGGGAAAGGCCACCCTGTGCCAGGATTTGTGCAGAATTAAGAGAGGAGAAGTCCTGCCAAGGCACAGAGATCTGTGGCACACCAAGAACCAACGGCTCCATGTCCACCTGCCAGGTGGCCATGCTGTCACAGGGACTCAAAGCTGCCATTTCACCTCATGTCAGCCTAATTCAGTGCCTGCTTTTGCATTAGGAGCCTTCCCTGGGGTTTGGGAGCCTCCTCTGCCCTCCAGGTGGAGTTTGGAGCTCACCTGTTGCCATAGTCAATCTTGGCAGTGACTTTTTTCTTGAGCTCAGCCAGTTCATCCTTGGGCAGGGTCCCGGAGAGGATTTGGGATCTCCACTCTATCAGGCTGTAGGTGAGCTGCTGGACGTGCCTGAACTGCGTGGTTTTGTTGTTCTGAGACAAAAAAAAAAAAAAAAAAAAAAAACAAATTTTAATAAAGGAAAACTTGGGAACCTTAGCTCAGCAACCCTTCTGAAATGTGTGCAGCTGCAGAACCACACAAGTTTTATACAACTAAAAATACCTGGCACTTTGTGACACCACGAGATCAGAGCCATGCAGTAAATTCTGCAGCACTTGGCACTGCCAAGGTTTAAGTGCCTTTAAGATCTTTAAGTGTCTTTAAGGGCTTTACCTTTCCCTGGGACATTATTTCAGAAAAACCTCACCCACTAAAAACAGACCTCTGGTGATTTCCAGCACTTCCAGACTGCTCTGATGGAGGTTTTTTATCAAGAGGACAGAGAAATGATGGTAAAAGACCACAACTGAACAAGGACACTGAACAAAACCTGCCTGGTGAAGAGTCCCCTCCTGCCATTCCTTCTGTTACCATCTCCAACTAATGAAAACACTTCCCATGCCCTTCACTGGTTCCACCCCCATAAAATCAGTCCCATCCCCACACCTTGTTCCTGCACCTCCAAGGATGTAATTAAACATGGATATGTGGTAACCCACCCTGCATAGATAAGTAAACAAGCTTTTAAAGTGTTAGGGAGAACATTTAACCCATTAAAAAGAGAACCCAGGCTTCCCTCTCTCTGCCACCTCAGAGGGGCAGCTCCTAGGAGGATTCTGACCCTTTTCACAAGGAAGTGCCACAGATTTGAGTTACTGGCACAGTGATGAGGTTATTCAGCTCCAAAGGAGAAATTCCAGCCTAATTCAGTGCCTGGTTTAGCATTAAGAGCCTTCCCTGGGGTTTGAGAGCCCAAAGCCCAGGAGCTGAGTTTGGGTCACATCCCCTCTACAGCCAGGGCCACCTTCTGGTGCTCACGGGGGCTGGAGCTGTTCATGGTGAGCTGCAAACCCCTGCTCCCACCCAGCACAAAAAGAACCTAATTGCAATTATCTCCCATTCTCATCTCTGCAATGAACAGGAATGATATCAACTACTCGTATTTCCCTCAAATTTAAAGGTATGAAAACAATCCTCCCTTTGGTTTGGGTGAACACCAAGGTGCTGACGGGGGCTGCCTGAGTTTTTAGCTCTACAGAAAGGATATTTGAGATATATTTCATAAACAAAACAAACTCCCCATGTTCTTGTATAAAAAAATTTGCAAAGAAAAGGCAATTTGTGTGAATTTCCAGAGCAGACCTCAATTTGACCTGAGTTATCTCCACAGCTAATTCCTATTAAACCAATTAAAAACTCTCCCCAGTTTTGTATTTATTTTGCAGTGGAGATAAAGCCACTGCTGCAATGAAACCCACAGAAATTAAAGAAGTGAAATTAAATGCTGCCAAAATAAAAAATCCCCTCATGTTTCCTTTTTCTCCTCAAATGTCTCCTTCCTCCTTTAGCTTTTAAAAAAAAATTCTTTTAATACATACTACAGGGAAAATAAAATAAACTCCAATCCATTTTAAACCACAACATTTTCCAAACCTATTTTAAGACTCATAGTGGTTAAGCAGAGGAACATGAAAGATTTCTTCTTGTTAAAAAAAACCAGATTCTGAGGCTGGGATCTGAAAGTTATTCAGAAATAAAAAATGCCAGGAACAAAACTCTCTTTTCACACAGTAATACCATCACGTAGAGCTTCTCATTAAACTGAGAGGGTGGAACAAATTCTTGTGGTTTCGTGGCACACAAACACAACTTATTTGTGGCCTGGTGAAATTTCCAATAGGAAAACTTGCTCTGGGTGCACTGGGTGATTAGAGCTCATTTAAACTCACTCCCTCTTCTTAATTAAAGTATTGGAGCACATTTTGTGCAGGCTGAACTCGTTACTGCTCAGAGGAAAATCAAATTTGACTCTTTAACGTGCCTTTAAAACAAAGCAACTCCCTGTGGACTTATTTCTTTGAGCAAGAAGCACCTGCTGCAGGACAGTCCTGAGACCCCTGCAGTGCCAGGCTGGTGCCACTGCCGGGGTGACTCTGCTCAGGCTTTAGGGCACGAGAGCTCCTTCCCCACCCTGCTGAGAGCCCCAGGCACGCAGGCCTTGGAGCAGCCGAGGCATTCCTTCTGTGGGGCAGGGACAGGACCCAGGGATGGCTGGGGCTGTGCCAGGGAGGGTCAGGCTGGGGTTTGGGGAAGTGTTTTTGCCTCAGAGGGGCTGGCACTGCCCAGGGAATGGGCACAGCCCCGAGGCTGCAGAGCCCCAGGAGCCTTTGGGCCCCGCTCCAGGGATGCCCAGGGTGGGATTTGCGGTGGCTGTGCAGGGCTTGGGGCTGGATCAGCGATCCCTTCCAGCTCAGGACATTCCATGATGTGGTTTTTGACAATCACATCTCCCCCCACAAGACACCCCTGGTTCTGTCCCTTCCCCTGTTCTGCTCCCCAGGGACTCTCTGGGTGGGGATCAGCCAGGCCATGGAGCTCCCACAGCACTCCCAGCCCAGCAGAGCTCACCCCTGCCCACAGCTGTGTCCAAGCCCCACATCTGTGCCCAGCTGGGTTTTCCTGCCCTCATTCAGAGCTGGCACACCACAGGCAGGGCAGAGCCTGGATTTCCAGATGAGCTGGGCCTGCCAGCCAGCCCTGACAGGGTGCCAGGGTGACCGACCTGGGCCAGGCCCTGCTGCCCCAGGGCAGCGTCACCCACAGTGTCACCCTCCCAGTGCCAGATCCCACATCTGCACACCCAGAGCCCCCCATTGCATCACTCAGCTCTGCCAGGCAGAGGCACAGAGCGCCCTGCAGAGCCCAGGCTGAGCTCACCTGCACAGACACAGCCCCAGGCTGAGCTCACCTGCACAGACACAGCCCCTGGGCTCTCACCTGCACACACAGAGCCCTGGGCACTCACCTGCACAGACACAGCCCTGGGCACTCACCTGCACACACACAGCCCTGGGCACTCACCTGCACAGACACAGCCCTGGGCACTCACCTGCACACACACAGCCCCTGGGCTCTCCCCTCACAGACCCAGCCCTGGGCTCTCCCCTGCACAGACCCAGCCCTCTGCTCTCCCCAGCACACAGCCCTGGGCACTCACCACGTACAGCTTGTGCCAGATCACTGCCCACTCCCGCAGCGTGGCCGTCAGCTCCTGGCCGAGGGGCAGCTCACTGGGAATCACTGTCTCGTGCTGCCTGGGGAGAGAAGGGACACAACCAGGGAAAGGTTTCACACTCAGGGTTAAAACTGAATGGAAAACACCCTTTTCTGATAAACGTAGAAATGGAAGTTCCAGAGGAGTTGATGTTCACACAATTCACTCACACATGCTGTCGAGACCCTTAAGCTGTTCCCAGCACACGCATCCACATTCATCATCCATTTTTAATGCAAAATGCTGCAAGCTCCTCTCACTCCTCTTACTCCCAGTGGATCTGTTCCAAACCCAGCACAAAGTTTGGAAGAATCCCCACTTGCAATGGTAACAGTTACGTGATAATAACAGTTGAAAAAGAAGTGTTTTATAAAGTTCCTTCCTTTGCAGCCGCTCTTTTGCTCTCAGTTAATGAGCACAGACCCAGCTCAAGGAATCCAAGGAGGAGTCATTTCCTCCAGTGTTTTCCAAGACAGGAAGGAATCCACGCTCCTGCTGGGCCTTGGCTGCCAGCAGGAGTGTGTTATGACTTGCAGGAGTCCCCAGGAGAGCTGGATGGAGCTGGACTGAACTCCCCACCACGGACTTGTCCAGCAGAGCTTCCTTAACTCTGCAAATCATCTCCTGCTGCCCCTACTCCCGTCTGCTCTGCCTGCTCAGTTCTCTGAAAAATGGAATCATGCAGCTCAGAAGGTACACCCTGGGTTTGTGACAGCCACAGCTATTTAAATTGGTTCTTCTGGGGTTTAAATGGAATGAAATTCCCTGGGTTTTGCTGCCAAAGAAGTGCCAACCTACCCCCGGTCCTTCACGATGGCCTCTTTCAAATGGATGTAAGTTTCTGGGAAAATGCCCTAAAAATAAAGAGAGAAATTAAATAAATCAATCCTACTGTGGGATAGGATGTGACAAGAAGATATTTAACAAAAAACAGGGGAAAGGAGTAAGAAATGTCCCAGTATTCCAGGAAAAAAAGGACAGGGAGGAGCAGCAAGTTCCACATTGGCAACTCAAGAGAATCTGATTCCTTGTTTTACTCCAATGACCCTCATGACCCTGCAGGAAATGCTGGAAAATCCTGAAAATTATCAGTCGTTGCCATGAAATATTCCTGGAGTCCTCTGTCAGGCTACCCTGTGCTCCCTAGAAAAGCTCCCTCCACCAGCATCTGCAGAAATTCCCAAATTTTTGTTGTTACAGAGAAACCTTCTGGAAATGCTGGAATCCTCTTCTGTCCCCTTTTCTCTCCTCCTTACCCCTGAAAGCAGAGGCTGTGGGGGATGTTACACAGGAGAGGTGCCAGCACTCCTGGGGGAACCTGCATTTCCAGGCAGCTTCCAGCCCAAGCTCCAGCAGCTTGCCTGAGAGCCAGGGATGTGTCATTTCTGGAATATTTTCCAGTCAAAACTCTGATATTCCCATTAAATATAATTAATGCTGGATGTGCACAGGTCCCAGAGCATCGTGATAAAGCAATAAACTCCTGTATGGAGATGGGAACAGGTAATTTTGGAAGTTCCAACTGCATTCCTCATGCTTCCAGTGGAGGAATTCCCAACACATGGCTCTGAACTTTCAGCTCAAGGTCACTGATTTCTGTCCCTGAGGACAGGACACTGTGGCCAGGAGTCCTGCCTGAGGTTAAGACAAGAAATGCAGGAGTTTTCAGCACCAGATGGGGTCTGGCAAGGTGTGAAATTAAAATGGGAGTCACCCAGAAGTGAGGTCGTACCTTCTTGGATTTATTTCGGAGTGTGTATCCTCGGTACCAGCCTGGCAAAGCAAACACAGATATTCGTATTTAATAATTTCCTGCTGACAGCAATTAATACAAACTGTGATTCTCACCACCTTTCTACAACACCAATTTATTGAGTTTTCATCTGGGATCCACTCCTGGGGAGACACCTCTGTCTGCAGGAGCTGAGCTCCCTGCCCTGGCACAAACCCTGTTTATCAATCCCACCTTGGTTAGATCTGAAGATTGCAAGACAGAAGCAATAATTGTGCTGCCCAGGCCTCAGGAGCAGATGTCTCTGAGAGAACATTTCTCCTCTCGTTGGCACCTGGGTTTTAACCAGGATTTCCATGGAAAGGGTTGGGTTGGGAGGGACATTAAAGCCCATCCAAGGAGATTATGTCCAGCTGAGTGGCAGCATCAAGAAGGCAAAGGGGTTTAAGGGAATAATCAGGCAAAGAGGAGACAAGGCTGACTTCTCTGGGTTTGTTTTAAATTTTTTTTGTTGTTTTATTGTTGGTCCCCCCAATATTCCTACATTTATCAAAGAAGGTTCCTTAAAGAACCATGGATCTGACACTTCTCAACCATAAATTAGAGATTAGAATGGTTTAATTCATATTTTATTAAGTATTTTTATGTGCATGTCGTTGTATTTCTATTTATTTGTGTTCTGAAGTGTAGCTTTGTGCCCCTTCTGCAGCAATGGGGAGGTACCTCCACCTCAAAAACTCCAACATTCCAGTAATAAGTTAGGAGGAAAGAAATTCCACTGCTTTCCACAGGAGGAAAACAAGATTATCCATTGCTCATGGAGCCATGGATGAGGTCCTGGATTAGGGATGAGAAGATTTAGGTTCTATTTTTATCTAAGTTGTCATTAATTGAAGGGGAAAGCACAAATTACTCAGGGTGGGAGACAGAGCTGATGGAATTTACCAGGGGGGGTTTTGGTCCCATTTAACACATTCAGCCCTCTGACAGCACAACTTCCTCCTGTTTCAAAGGGCCCCCTGGCCTTCCCCCCATTCCTGTAAAATATTTTGCAATCATTGCACAAAAGCACGTTGGGCCTGATTGTGCAAAGCTGTTTCTGCAAGCACCTCGTGCAACTTCTGTCGGAATTCTGCTCCCACCTTCAATAACTTCACCCATCACTTCAAAAGGAACATCAGTCTTTGGGCAGTGGTCAATTAATCACATGATTTCTTCTTCAATAAAACCCCCCAAAATCTTAAAACTTCAGAGGAATGAGACTGTTTAAGTGTTTGAGTGTTTTCCTCAAGCAGAGATGGGCTAAAAACAGAGAAGGGTTTTGCAGCTGATGAGGACGTGAAAAATTTCAGCTGCCCCAACACCCAGACTGAAATCTGAGCGAAAACAGAAATATAAGCAGACTTGCAAAGAAATGACTCAAAGTTTGGGGTTGTTTTGTTGGGGTTTTTTAATTGATCAAGTCCTCAACTTTACCCTTCACTAAATGGATTTTATGGAGTATGGAAAAGAAAAATCTAAGGACAACACTCCAGTGATGATCAAGCTCTCCGCAGTGATGCAAGGCCAGGCCACGTGTGGGACCACAAGGTCCCTGTTCCTCCTCCTGGGGGCCTGTCCTGTCCCACAGCACTCAGGGCATTGCTTCACCCTGCCCAGGGGTGACTCAAACCAGCAACAAATTCAAGGTAAACTTCTTTTCAGCAGGACCAGAACCTGCCGGGGTCACGGTATGTGCGCACACATTCCTTCCACTCACAGCATGGCTTTTCCCACAGCTCCCCTGAAATCCTACAGTTAACAAGAATAATAAATCCTGCAGACTGGGAGAGATTCCCCTCAACAGCAGTGTCCTCCCAGCTCCCTGCTCAAGGGCAGACTCCCTGCACTGGAGCAGCCTCAAAGTCCTGGAGGCAGCAAGGTTCCCTCCTTTTCCTGGATTCTGCAGCTCGGGCTGAACCCTTGGCAGGCAGGAGGAGCACGCACTGCGTGTCTGCTTGTCAGGGGAAGGAGAAACCTTGGACAAAGGGCTCGTGCCCTTCTGCAGCCAGAGGCAGGAGGGGAAAACAAAGCCTTGCTCTGCAGCGTGGGACCTGAACTGACAACCCCGGGCTCTGCAGTGGGTTTGGCTGTGTTTGTGTAAAAGGGAAAGGGATGCAAGAAAAGAGATCTGAGAGCTCGCAGGTCTCCTACACAGATTGTTACTGGCACACAGCAGCATCCCTGGAAGTGTTTCCATCCCTGGAAAGGTTGGAGCAACCTGGGATAGTAGACGGTGTCCCTGCCCGTGGCAAGGGGTGGGACAGGATGATCTGAATGTCCCTTCCAACCCAACCATTCTATGGACATCAGCTTGGACTGGAAATACCTGGAACCTTCAGTTCACAATGCTCAGCCTGTGGTTTCCCTCTAACATCCTTCCCTATGTCCTTTGTAAAAGTCGGAGCTGAATTTCCAGGGGTATCACCCCCTGATGAATCCCTGGCAAAGGGGAGCTGCAGGTCAGAAAAATGAATCAATCACCCCCTGTGCTATTCCCCACCATGTTATTCCCCTTGTGTTATCCCCACTGTGTGATCCCCACTGTCTTATCAACCCCTGTGTGATCCCCCCTGTGTGATCTCCTGTTATCACTCTCTATGTGATCCCTCCCGTGTTATCATCCCTGTGTGATCCCCCCGTCTGTTATCTTCCCTCTGTTATCACCCCAAATCTTCCCAGCTGCACTCACCACCCACCCCAGCTGCATCAGCCTAACTTGGAAACTGGGGCTTGGAAAACAAGAGGTAAAGAGTGCTCACAGCTCAGCCCCAGTCTGGGTGGGATTTTGGGGTGTCTGTGCAGGGCCAGGGGTTGGGCTGGATGATCCCTGTGGGTCCCTTGCACTCAGGATTTTGTGATTCCAGCCTTTGCAGTGGCAGCAGAACCCAGCAGGGATTTTGCAATTTCAAGAAGTTTCCTGGCACTGTGAGGCAGCACAGGAGCAGCACCTGACTGCAGGGACTGCCCAGAGGGTTTGGGAGCCACCTCAGGAGAGGTTTGTGCAGCCCAGAACTGCCCCAAAGTGCACCCAAAATTCCCTTTATTGCCTGTGCCTGAGCCCCTGAGCTGTCTGTGTTGTGTCTGGCAGCCCTGGGAGCAGATAACATTTACTGCAAACACCAAACCCCAGCACCCACCCCAGGACTGCTGCTCCTGGCAGGAACGTGCCATGGATCCCCCTGGATGGATCCCTGCAGAGCCAGAACCCCAGAGCACAGCCAGCTCCACCTGGGTTCAGGAAATGCAGGAAGGTTCTGGATCAGGGAGCAGCAGCCCTGGGGACACGGTGGGATGTGCTCCTGAGCACCCTGAGCTGGGCAATGGCAGCCACAGCACCCAGGGGCTGCTGGACCCAGAGCCCCTGACAAACTCCCTGAGCCCCCACGAACTGCACTGCCAGCCTGGGGAATGCCCTCAGCTATGGGCAGGGCAAGGGGAGCCAAAAACGACTGCACAGAGCATCCCCCAATGCCAAAATTTACTGTATCCCAAAAACGACTGCACAGAGCATCCCCCAATGCCAAAATTTACTGTATCCCAAAAACGACTGCACAGAGCATCCCCCAATGCCAAAATTTACTGTATCCCAAAAACGACTGCACAGAGCATCCCCCAATGCCAAAATTTACTGTATCCCAAAAACGACTGCACAGAGCATCCCCCAATGCCAAAATTTACTGTATCCCAAAAACGACTGCATCCCCCAATCCCAAAATGACTGCACAGGGCATCCCCAACCCCAAAAATGATTGCACAGAGCATCCTCAACCCCAAAAATTACTGCACCCCAAAAATGACTGCACCGGGCATCCTCAACCCCAATAATGACTGCACAGGGCATCCCAAACCCAAAAAATGACTGCACAGGGCATCCCCAACCCTAAAAATTACTGAACAGGGCATCCACAGCCTCAAAAATGATTGCACAGGGCATCCCCAACCCCCCAAAAAATAACTACCTAGGGAATCTCCCAGCCCCAAGAAATGCCTTCACAGGGCTTCCTCCTCCCAACCCCAAGGAATTATTTTATAGGGCATCTCTCAACCAGCCAAAACGATTTCACAGGGCTTGTCCCAACCCCCAAAAATTATTTCACATATTTCCCATATTCACATATTCACATATTTCATCATTTCACAGGGCAATTCCCAGACCCCAAAAAATGACTCCACAGGGCATCATCCAACCCCTAAAAATTACACCACAGGGCGTGTCTCAACCCTCCAAAAAATGACTTCATGGGGAACCTCCCAGCCCCAAAAATGACTCCACGGGGCATCTCCAGCCTTTCCTCCCCCAGAGCCCCCACCCTGCTTCCATGGAAACTTTTCCTCAGTCGAGGCTTGTGTGTCCAGATAAGAGCAGTGATTAGAGAACAAAACCAGTTTTTATCAGCTCTGGTGGTGAGCAGGCAGCATCAGCATGAAAAGGAGCAGAAAAAGCCTCTTGTGAGAACATTTATCCTCAAAACCAGAGCCACAGAGAGCTGAGAACACAGCTGAGAGCTGATATCCCCCAAAAAAAAGAGATTCAGGAATACACAAGCTCCTCCCAGGCAGGCAGAATATCAGAATGGGGAGGGGTTGAGGTGATTTTACAGGAAATTAGAGCAGACCCACAGTGGAGTCACCATCTCTGCACCTCCCCCTGTACACTCCCAACTGTCTGGCCTGGATTTCTGGCTGCTCTTGCTGGGAAAGGGGATTTTTGGTGCCCTGCAGGAATTCCGAGGTGCCTCAGCCACAGATTCCTGCTCCCCACTGATGCCTCAGCATATGGGATCCATCACTTTCCCCTGCACACATGAAAACATTCCCCTCTTTCCCAAATTATTCGCAGGCAATTTTCCCCTGACAGAGCTCCAAACTGGGAGATTTCAGGCCAAAAAAAGGGTGCCATTTATGTACTCATTCCCTGTTCCTGTCTCTGTCCTGACAGAGCTCCAAACTGGGAGATTTAAGACAAAAAAAGGGTGCCATTTATGTACTCATTCCCTGTTCCTGTCTCTGCTGAACTGATTACAATAATAGGGGCTACACAATGATAAAAAATTAAAAACAGGGAGAAATAAATAAATCCCCTCAAATTTTGGCAAGTCCAAGACGCCTCCTCTTCCCGAGGGAGTTTTCCTCCTCCTGCCCTGTGTCTTTTTGCAGAACCATGTCATAAATCAGTGATTTCCACAGGGTATTTCCCCTTTTCCCCTCTCCCCCACCACGGTCACCCACAGAGGGGTAAAACCACGACAGACTCTGCCAGGACTGGGAGCTGCTGCTGAGGAGGGAAAGGGAGCAAAGGGCCAAGAACAAACTGCTACAGGAGCAGCTCCCTGTTCTCAGTGCTGAGCCAGAGCACAGAGTCTGCATTCAAACTGATGCTGCTTTGTGAAAATAATTGGATTTATATTTTACCTTTGAGTTTTGGAGAGGGAAGCAGTGACCAGAGCATTCCTTGAAATGATTGAATGGCTCTGTTCCAGTCTTAACACTGAAATCTTTGTCAAAGAATCAAATTTTATAGGGAGGGTTGAAACACTCAAGTGTCATTTTAATCTTTAAATTAAGAAGTTTGTTCACTCTGTGGTTTGCATTAAGTTATTATGAAAAATGTCCCAGTGAAGGACTAGGAGAAACAGCCTAAAAAGGGCATGGAAGCTCCACAACTGGAGCATTTTAAGGACATTTAATGCCAGTTTGTGATATTACAACTCAAAACAACCTGAATTATGAAATAATCCGCCCTTTCCTCTCCTTTTCTGTCATCTACTCAGATCAAGAACTAACTCAGGTTAAAAGCTAGGGGTTTTTCTTAAATTATTATTCTTATTTTCCAGCAGGATCAGTTGATCCCATGAGCCTGGCCTGGCCCAAAGAGGAGCCAAAGCAAAGAGGTGAAAAACAGCAGTGAACAGCCAGAATTCAATGTTTCTCTCTCTTTTATTGCTGCCTTGAGATGAAACCTTGGTGAAACCTTACCTTTATAAACTCTGCCTGGAACAGCACAGAGATGAGAAATCCTCTGCACTTCTACATTTTTAACACTATTCTAAAAATTAAGATGCTACAGCAGCCACTACGCACCAAATCTGTGCTTTGGGGTGTAAAAGAAGTTGAAAATACAGATCTAAAATTTGAAAAAGAATCTTGATTTGTTCCTGTTTTCCCTTCAAACCCCCTGTGAGCTGCACCTACCTTCGTACATCTCCAGGATGTGAACAGTGTCCCCCACCTGCAGGGACAGCTCCACGTCCTGCACGGCATCGTAGTTGTAGATGGCTGAAAAATGGGGAGAAAAGGGGCAAAAGAGAGCCATGAAAACCATGAACCATGAACCATTTCCTTTGGGAAAGGCGATAAAGGGATGAAGTCACTCTGGGTATGGAATACACTGGGAAAGGACATAATGGATGTATTTCCAGATTTTATCATGAAGTATCACTAACAGAGAACAAAGGTGGGGTTTTACCTTCCAGACAGGCCTGGGACACTTCTGCAGGAGCTGAACATTCCCACTTTGCCAAAACCTGCCCTCAGAGCTCACCACCCCCTCAGGCACAACAAGTTCTGGAATTATCATTTTCAGTCTTTCTCAGGAGTAACTCCAGCATCAGAAAACATCAGAAATGGGATGTTAATAAAAACCACCCCCAATCCAGACTCAAACACTCCTTTCCCAACCAAATCACCCTTGTTTGCTCTGCCCAGCCAAGAACCAATTTTAGCACCAAAACTTGGGATTCTGTGCCAATTTAATCCCTCCCAAAGACAAAGTTAAGCTGGATGCTTATGGGATTTCCAGGGGGAAGAGGATTAAGTGCAGGAGCCCACACTCCTGGAGTTCCCTTTCCCTGGGACCTGCTGCAGCTTCACTGGGCAAAGCAGAGCCCTCCCTAGCACCAGGCAAGAAAGTGTAAATTAAATTTGCTTTCAAACCAAGACATAAAATCAGTGAAATGCTTTGCTGTGGTTCAAGGAATTGTCAGCAAAGTCAGAGCAGGTCAAACCCAGACCACCTAATTTATTTAAAATACTGATTTAAGAATAGATCATATCCTAAACGCAGCAATGAAATCTTCCCAAAATTCCCATATTTATGTATCCCTGAGGAAATCCATTGGTGAAGAACCACATTTGTTTTTAACAAAGCAAAAAAAAATCACCCAAACATTTTCAGAGAATTCTTGAGACTTCCCAAAGTTTGTGTTTAAGCTCTGGACTGGGACTGAAATAAATAAATAAAAACCAGAGCTCTTCTGCCAGGAAATTCCCATGAAGTGCTCCCATTCCCAGGGGATGAGGTGCTGTGCCTCCTGGCAGGGCTCCAGCACATCCTGGGGCTTTCACCACCGGGAATTCTCTCCCAGATTGGAGCTTTCTTCAAAATATTGTGGCTACAAATCTCCCAGCAGGAGCAGGCTGGGGATCCCTGCAGGACCCGATCCCAAGCAGGGACAGCTTCCTCTGCTGCAGGGGTTTGTCCCCAGGGCCCCAGTTTGTGTCACAGATACATGGACAATGCTCTGAACCCATTATTTCCACAGGATTACCGGAATTTTAATGGATTTCTGCTCCTAAAAGCTGCTTCTGCACCCACCTTCCTCTTCCTCCCCACAAAGGGGCTGGAAATCAGGATGTTAAAGCTGACTGGTGAGCTGGGTGTGCAGTTCACACACCTTAAAGACCCCAGAACTGGCCTATAAGTAAAAATTCCATTCACATCTTAACAGAAAAATCTGGATAATGCTCATGGCCAGAGGTGGACGTGAATGAGAAGCGTGGAATTGGTTTGGGTTGGGAGAGATTTAAATCCCACCCAGTGCCAGCCTTGCAGGGCAGGGGCAGCTCCCACTGTCCCAGGGGCTCCAGCCTGGCCTTGGGCACTGCCAGGGATCCAGGGGCAGCCAGAGCTGCTCTGGGAATTCCATCCCAGCCCCTCCCACCCTCCCAGCCAGGACTTCCTTCCCAATCTCCCATCCATCCCTGCCCTCGGGCAGTGGGAGCCATTCCCTGTGTGCTGTCCCTCCATCCTTGTCCCCAGTCCCTCTCAGCTCTCCTGGAGCCCCTTCAGGCTCTGGAAGGGCTCTGAGCTCTCCCTGGAGCCTTCCCTGCTCCAGGTGAGCACTCCCAGCTCTCTGCTCTCCAGGTGACATCCCCAGCTCTCCCTGGATCTCTCCCCTCTCCAGGTGACATTCCCAGCTCTCCCTGGATCTCTTCCCTCTCCAGCTGACATTCCCAGCTCTCCTTGGATCCAGGTGACATTCCCAGCTCTCCCTGGATCTCTCCCCTCTCCAGGTGACATTCTCTCTCCCTTTCCCAGGTGACATCCCCAGCTCTCCCTGGATCTCTCCCCTCTCCAGGTGACATCCCCAGCTCTCCCTGGATCTCTCCCCTCTCCAGGTGACATTCCCAGCTGTCCCAGCCCTGCAGAGGGGTCCCAGCCCCGGAGCACCCCCAGTTCCCCTCCAGGTCCCTGTGGCGCTGCAGGGCTGCCACACCCAGGGATTCCCACACACAATCCCCACATGCCCTGGCTTTTTCTGGGACAATCACTCATTATACAAACACCAGGCTGCATTTTTCCCATAAACTGCTGCCCAGGGAAAGGTGGGTGGACACAGGCCCAGCCTTTCTGTGGGAACACAGAGTTAATTCAGCGCCAAGAGCACCAGCGAGGACCCAGCCGTCCCCTTCCCCTTCCTAAAGATCACAGCAGCCACAAGACAGAACTGACCCCTGCTTTCCCCCTGCCTGCTCCACCAGGCAGGTTTCACATCCCAACACGCAGCATTTACAACCTGGAGGAACTCCCACATCAAAAAAAACCCAACAAAAAAAGTCAATTTTATCTTTCCTTGCCATGCCAGACTGTACTAAGCCAGAACAGAGGGTCACTGTCTGAAACCTCCTCCCTCGTGCTCTTGTACAAGATTATAAAAGACAAATTGCTGGCATATTTTCCCTGGGAACTTTGCTGGTTGGAAGTGATGTTTCCTGCTGCTGGAAGTCAGAGCTGTTCCTCAGCCATCCCATCTGCAGGGATTTGTGCTCTGAGCCCCCTCCGTGACCTCTCACCGACTTGAAAGGAAAAGGAAGCTTCACAGCACAAACATGGGCATGGTGTGGAAAAATAAAACCCCTTCACTTAAATCCTGACAGAGCAGCGAGAAAGGAAGAAGGAAAAATAATACAGGGACTTTTGTATTCAAATTTGCAGCAATATCTGAAGTTAAGTCTTTTTGCTCCGAGCTAAACTTAGCTGTGATTTTGTCCTTTGAAATTCACTTCAGAGTGCTGATCCTGCTTCTTTTATCATCCCAGATGAAAAGCAGCACTGAAATTGAGGAAATTTAATCCAAATAAGGAGGTAGAGGTGGAAAACACGAGCTTGGGTTTGTTTAATGATAATTTCTTTGAGCACAACTGGAGGCAACGTCTCGGTTTGGTTTAGTGCTTCAGTTTGGTTAAAAGCTGAAGAATGTGTTTTCCAAGTGCACCCGGCCCATGGAATCCCTCAGGATTGGAAAGGGCAGCAGATAATTCCATGAGCAGTTGGTTTTATGGCACAGCCAGGGCCAGAAGGTGAAGATAAGCAGCAATTTTCCTGCTCCAGGGCAGAGGGTGATTCCTCAGCGGGGCTGGAGGAGGAACCCTCAGGGCATTGCACAACCTCGGGGGATGCTCTGCCCCAAAGTCACCCCAAAGCAGGGACTGCACGGTGGCAGAGGGAGCCTGGCAGAGCCAGGGCTCAGGAGGGTGCTCAGGGAGCAGGTCTGGCCCCGTCACTGCCCTGGGCCACCAGGCCAGCCCAGCACACACCCCTGAGCACGGCACCACAGCTCACACAGGGCACGCCTCAGCGCCAGGCACGGGGCACAAAGCAAAAGAACAGTTCCACTGCAGGTGAAAACCCCAAAACACGCTTTAAAACCCACAAAGCTCCTCTTTGTGCAAGAGCCCCCGGAGAAGCCTCGGTGTGCAAGAGGTCTGTGAGCAGCTCATGGAACCTGAGCTGGGTGGAACCAGGGACAGATGGGGCATTTCAGGAGAAAGGGCTTCAAAGTGACACAGGGGAGGGTTACATGGGATGTTGGCAAGGAATTCCTCCCTGTGAGGGTGGTCTGGAGCTCCCACAGAATTTGTGGCCCCATCCCTGGAAGTGTCCAAGGCCAGGTTGGAGAGCCTGGGACAGGGGAAGGTGTCCCTGCCATGGCAGGGGTGGGATGGGATGAGCTGCGAAGTCTCTTCCAACCCAATCATTCCATGATTCCATGCTTCTGTTAATTCTAGACCCATTTTGCCCAGATTCATTCCTTTTCAAGACTGCCCTAAAGGCCAAGCCGGGCTAAAACGCCTCAAAATGCAAAGAGAAGGAAGCAGCAACTGCCACCCACAATTTCTGTGTAACTCAAATCAGAAGGAAATGGAATCTTTCCCTCCACGAGGGCACTTGAAATGTGCATTACTGGCCTGGAAAACAGAGCCCCTGCAAGATCCATTATCTCAGAGCTGGCTCTGAGCCCCCCCTGCCCCACCCACCACAAAGACACAACAACCCTGTCCAAATGCCACGTCCCGCTCCCCCTGCCCTCCCCTCTGCCAGCAGGGGCTGGGGCTGCTCCCCAGAACAAAGGATTCCATTCAGCGCCCTGCAGGAGCTCCTTCCATCCCTCAGCCCCACAGCAAACCCCACAGCACACAACCAGAGTGATCTGATCTCTGCTGCAGCACTCAGGAATGGCCTTTCTGCAGGACAGCCTGGGATGGTCCCCGGTGCCAAGATCCAGCCAAAAACACAGTGGCTTTATTTAAAAAACAAGGAACTACCCAAGGAATTAATTCTTCAGAGGAACAAAGTCTTTTTTATGTATGGAGCAAAAACATTCTGGTAACTTCCCAGGAATTTGTGTCTGACAAACCGAGAATGGCATAATTAAGATTTAGATGTCAGGCCACTTTTCTGCTTCAAAAAAAAAAAAGTAATTCATGGTTCAACACTGGAAATACAGGCATTTAGTCACTGTTATGAAAAAATTCCCACTCTTGGATGGTGGTTGCTGCCATTCAGATCAATTCCAAAAGTTCTGAGTGAGTGCTGAGCATTTGGGATGTCAGTAATTCAGATTTAATGGGATTATGCAGCTGGAAATGCTTTCATTAACAGCCACCCTTAGACAGCAGAGCCTCTGAGGAGCTCAGGTGGACTATCCCTGCCCAGGGAATGAGAGGCTCTTTAGGGTCCTTTCCAGCCCCAAACTCCCTGGAATTCTGTGGGTTTATGATTCCAGCACCTTGTGCACTCACTGGTCCAGGCTGACCTCACACAATGAATGCACTCAACATTTTTCAACTGTGTTATCTCAAAAATAAGCATTAAATCATTTCAGCAATGACATCAGCTGCCTCTGCAGGAGGATGGGACGTGCCCTTTCTAATCTGGGTGCTGTAACTGCTGGGTTTTACATTCACCCTCTCTCTGGGAACCTGGAGAAAAGCAGGAAGAGCCACTGCCCTCAAGAGGCTTCCAACACTTCCAACCTCAGACTGCTCCAGGAGCCAATCCCAAATGAGGGTGTCCTGCTCACCTGCCAAGGACAAGGACTTGATGCACACCTGATCAAAGCCTGAAAGATTTCCCTGATTCCCTCTGAATAATGGATTATCTTGGAGTGAGCCAGGCAATAATCAGAGGTTTTGCAGATTCTGCCCTGGCCAAACAGCCCAAATGGAACAGATTCCCAGATCTGGGAGCAGGGAAGGCTTCCAGCCACGCCCTCATCATCTCTGGGCTAATCCTGTCTCACTCCCCATCCGGGGCTGGATCAGATCCTGGGCTCAGTGCTTTAATCTCCTAAAGCCTGGATTGCTTTAGGAAAAACAACCTCACAGCCCAGCCCATGGGAATGGGGAGGCTTTCCCAAGGTTACACAAGGGCTCCCAGGGGATGATCCCATGGTCTCTTATGGCTTTAAACACCCCCAAACCCACAGGCAGCTCCACAACAGAGCTCTGGAGCAGGGAGAGATGAGTCCCTGGATTTTAATTAGAGCTTCTCAGATCCAAATCAGGCAAACTGAGATCACTCAGAACTGCTGAAGCACGAGATAGCCTGATTGTAAGGAAAAAAAGAGATAATCTCTGTATTTTCATGTCTGCAGAATCCCCAGCAGTTGCCTTCTCCTCAAATATTTGTTGCAAAGTGTTTACACCACGGTATCTGTGTAAAAATAAAGAATATTCAGTTCTCAGAGTGCATCTGAACTGCACACAAGGACACAGATACACCCTAAACAGCCAGATTTGGGCACCAGCACAATTTCACCCCAGCACAAACTGCTTTGTCTCTGAGAATGTTCAGGGTGGAAGGAGCCAAACTTCAGCTGCTCCCGTGCTCTGACCCTCACAGACACTCTGGTTTATTTTCCACCCAATGAATACTCACACACAAACCTTTTGCTGTGTCATTTTCTTCACTGGCCTCTCCATTTCCTCTATTATTTTCACTCTGAAGGGCCTTTGGGGGTTTTAAGCTCAGATAAGGAATTAATCTACATGAGCTGTCTCAGCTCCTGTCTGGAGCAAGAGGGAGTGCTGTGAGCCAGAGGAGAAATAAATCAGTGCTGCCAGTAGAGGAGCCAACCTGCTCCTGAATTCACAGCACCCAACCAGATCTAGGCCATGATTTCAGAAAAAAAAAAAATCAAAACACCCAGACCTGCAATTCCAGTCCCCTTGGAACACCAGGAAATGTTCCCTTTGCAGAGACACAGCTGGAAAAACAGCCTGGCCTCTCTTCACACTTCTGTAAATGTTATCAGGTTTGATGCATCTGTTTGTGGTGCTCCTCAAGGCTTGGCCAGGAAGGGCTGGGCCAGGTGATCCTTGAGGTCTCCTCCAACCTGATCTTCCCTGATCCTGTGATTCCCCAGGCTGTGGTTTGGGGAATGCCCAGCTTTTGCTCCCAGTGCACCCCAGTGAGAGCAGCACCTCCCTGAAAGTGTCTGAACATGAAAAGGAGAGAGAAATAGTGAAGCTTAGCCTCAAACAGTTTTGAAGGCTGCAGTGTTCCAGGTCTGGTGATCCCTGCCAGGGATCCTGTCAGAGTTCAAGCTGCTGATGTTACTGTCCTCCAAGCCCTGCAGCTTTGCTCTGCCTCTCTGGGACCCCAGACTGAAGGACCACTATTCTCCCAAAAATACAGTAAAACATTTAAAATAATCCCCCTGACCCCATGCAATTCCAACATGACCACAGAGCAAATGGTTTTGCCTGTGGTTTTCAGGGGCAGAACCTGGTTTGTGCTCAGCCCAGCTTGTTGGCATCACTGCAACTCAACACACCTGAGCTATTTTGGTTTTCCTTTGTTCCTTTGGACAAAGAGACTTGGGAGAACACAAAGCCATTCTTGGGGCTGTGCCCTCCACAAGAAGGAGTTTATACCCCACAGTACCGTGGCACTGATTCTGATTTAATAACTGCACACCCCTACCAGGGCTCTGAAATCCAACTCCACAAAAGCAACCTCTGATTTAATTTTCATTTTACAGCCTGTGAAGATGCAGTGTTTGTTTATAACACCCACACAACTGCAACTGGATTTTATCACGTCTGTCTGTAATTACCTTTTCTCCTCCGAGCTAAAAGTGCAATTTGTGCTTGGGTACTTTAAGTACAACAAAATAACGTTTCCAATGAAATGTTCAGGCAGATTTGTAAAAGCAAGACCCCACCATTCCATAAATTGGACCGCTCAGCTCATTTCCAACATGAAAGCATGTGGCACTTTCAAAAGAATTAATTGATTTGCCACTGGCTTGAAATTACTGTCCCAGTTCTCACTGGGCAAAACATCAAAGCAGGAGCAGGAAAAGTTGGAAATGCCCCTGCCCAGAGCTGAGAGTGCTCCTACCCTGAGGGGGCAGAGATTTAAGAGAGAAACATCTGAGCACAGGGTCCAACAGTGCCTGTGGGCTGAACTTCACCAGAAAGGTCCCCTGAGCTCAAACTTCAGCCCGTCCCTTGCTGGCATGAACACAACCAACAGCAAAGCCAGGCTGAAGCTGAGGGACCCCCCCTGTCAGCTGCAAACAAAACCCACCCGAGTCACAGCTGGGAATTTTATCAAAGGCTCCAACACCTTCCCCTGTGCAGCCAGGCTCAGGAGGAGACAGGGCAGCTCTCCCAGGGGTTGAGGAAAGAACTCAGAGTGTGGCTCAGCCCATTTGCAGAAATTTGGGATTCAGGGCTGAGGAAGATTTTAGCTCCACTAAACCTGTTAAGGAAACCCCAGAGCGCTCTGGAGCTGGCAGGGGTAACACAAGGAGAATTTCTGACGTGCAGAACAATGGGATTGCAATTGTGCACCTCCAGTTCTGCTCACCCAAGGTGGACTTTGGGGCAGATTCCCCTTCCCTCAATGGCCTGGGGCTCACTGACCCCGTTCTGCAGAACACAGCCCATCAGAGAACGGGCACACACAGACAGACTGCTTCACAGCTTCTCATTTCCAGAGAAATGCAAATTCCAAGACGTTCTTCTCTTGCCACCTATCCCAGGTAACAAGAAAAGGGGGAATAGGATTAAAATGAGGAGCAGGAAATCTTGGCAGGGAATGGAGGGGTCTTACACTGGAAGCAAAAAGCCAAACAAAAATATTGATTATTTTGTTGCCAGGAAGAATGAAGAACAAACTACTCTAAAATTTGCAGTAAGTTTTAATTAAACTGCCTGAGATGCCAGATGATGAAGAATTAACTACTGAAGCCTTCCCTACTTTTATTCCTTTACATCAAACTCTGTCTCTGCAGCTTGAAGCCCCCATGGCATTGTCAGAGTAGGAGAATGGAACTGCTGCAAGAATCAGGTGAAATAAGCCAAAAAATTAAAAAAAAAATTAAAAAGGCATTTTTCCAGAACTAACTGGCCACTAGTTGCCCATGACATTCTGAGCCACTCTCAGAACTTCAGAACTTTGGAGCTGAAGCCATAAATGGCTTTATTGCATGGAGGATCAAAGTTCCAGGCTTCCCAAGAGCAGGAATCATTATCTCCACTGCACCTTAATGAACTTTTGGCTCAGACTCAGCACCCTCCAGGACGAGGGGCACTTGGATTGCACCACCAGCTCCCAAAATTTCAGTGTCAGTGAGCGATGCTCCCCACAGCACGAGCAGCACTGCTGGCTTTGGCTGTGCTCTGTGACAAGGTGCCAGACACCATCTGAACGTGGCTGCCAGAGAATGAATCCTTTAAATGCTGCTTCCCCCCAGTCCAGGGAGATCTCCCTGGGAAGAACAGCCTGTACTGCACCAAAATGACATTTTTATCATTTTAGCAACTGCTCCAACTAAAACTCTGCAACATCATCACTTTATGAAAGCAACCACGGACTGCCAGCCCAAAAAGCTGTTCAGTAACTTGTATTTATGGGCTGGTTTTATTAGCACAGGTTTGCTGGCAAATGCACCCAAATCCATGGCAGGATTTCAGGCATCAGCAGTTAAATGCACTGGACCTGAAACATCCCCTCAGCTCCAGCAGCAAGGGGAAAATGTGTTTATGGCTGTGGGCTGATGTGGTCATGGCTGTGTCTTTAATGTCCTGGCAGAAATTTCTTTAAAAGCAATAGTTGAATGAAATGTCCTACCAGTCAAGTAAAGTGCAAGCTGAAGAGCAAAAAATGTAGATTTTCAATTCAAGTTTGCAGGCAGAAGGGATGTGCGTTTTTCAAAGCTGAATGATAAGGATTATTACACATGGTGATAAATATTATACATTAGTACCGTCACTGTTTTTTGACCAATATATTTACGTTTTTCTCAGTTCCTGAGTGTTTATTTCACTCTTCCTCTTCTTAACTCCCATTTGCAGTTGTGCTGGCAAATACAGTCCCTATGCCAGAGGAAGAACCACGAGAACAATCAAGCTCTGGTGTGAAATTCAGCACTGGTCCCACACCCAGCTCTGGGAGAATTTGGTTCCTGTCATCTCCTGACACCTCAGAACAATTAACCCACATTTAATCAGCAGCACAGAGCTCAGCCCAAGCTCCAGAAGCAGCCAAGCTCTGGATGCCTCTTTAGAGCCTCCATAAAGGGATTTAATTGCTAAAAAGATGAACTGTGGGACAGTTCCCGAAGACCAAGGTGATGTCAGCCAGAAACTGAAGCACCCACAAGTCACAAAACACTTGGGGAAATATTTCTTTTCAAAGTAAGAGCAAGATAAGGAACGTTGGAAAGTCTTGTTCATGGCAGTGAGATGCCTTTGAAGTCCACAGGATTAATTTCACAGGGAATGACTTAAGCAAGAGAGTAGAAATCAGCAAAAATAAGAGAAGACAGACCCTGGCTAATATGGATTTTTAAAAAAATAGAAAGTAGTATGGAAACAAGAAGCAGCACAGCCAAATTTCACATCAAATCAACTGCAGACACAGCAATAAAAGTTGGGAAACTAGATCAGAAATGAAGTGTCATCTGCTGGGAAGATTCAATTCTTTGCTGTTCACAATGCCAAAGGTTTGCTTTTCCCCACTGGGAATTCTGTTGGCATTGCCATCAGAGGATTTTTAGCCATAAATGACAATAAAGCAGGAGGAATGAGCAGAGTGTTTGTGTCCATAGGAAGGAAGGTGGGCAGTTCTGCAGCAGGAATGGGGGGATTGGCTTTTCCAGCCTCTGGAGCCCTGCAAGGAACCAGAGGCACGACAGGGGACGTGAGCTCCAAGTCAGAACAGGAATGGTGGGGGGAAAGCAAGGAGCAAGTTGAGACAAATATGGATTTTGCCCTAATTTGACAGGATGCACAACTCCCAGCAGTGTGAAGGGCTTTGATCCCAGACTGTCTGTGGGGAGAGCTCTGCAGGTGCCTGGAATGGGGACAGGGAGCCAGGAGCTGATGGCCCAGCAGCCCAGGTGATGCATTAAATTTTAGCTTTTATATTTCCCAGACCCTGCACTGCCTTAGTGCAGAACTCTGAGCTCCACAGAGAGTGTCAGTTACTGTCTTCACATTTTGGGCACACAGAACAATCCCTCCAGCCTGAGAGCCAAGGACACTCTGCTGCCTCAGCCCCAAAAAGCATCAACAGAAGGGAAAGGGGGGAGCAAACTGGGGGTAAAGGACTGCATGACCTGAAGCCGTAAGTGAACCCCTGATATGTAAATGGACCAAACTTCTATTTGTCTGAAAAACTTGTGAGCACTGTGCACCTTGAAGGCTTCTGACTGCCCAGGGTGTATCTACTGAAGGCCTTTAATATTTTTATTATTATTAATAAATATTTATTAATTTCTTATTATGGCTCTTTATTATTTTTATTAATCCATTTATTATTTATTATGAATGAATACCCACTTAAACTCTGTCTAGCCCCTGTTCTAGGCAGCCACTCCAAGGCATCACAGGAGTCGCCACAAACCAAACCACAGTGAGCAGACCTGGTCCTGCAGCTCCCTCCCTGCCCCATCAATCCCCCAGGGCTGGCAGGCCCTGCTTGCTGTTTGAGGAGCTGCAAACACCTGAGCCATGACTGGAACCAGCCACCAGTGGGATCCCACACAGGGAAAATTTCAATGCTTATTTTCAAATGAAGCAGCTCAGTGCTCTGCTGCTGCCAGCCAGGACAGGTGCCAGGGGTGGGAGAGGCACCAAAACCTGGCAGGGGTAATTCCAGGGTCATCTCCCAGGTCTCACCACACACTCTGTTGAACAGCCACACTGCCCCAAAAATGAGGGTCAAGGAATCATGGAAAGTCCTGAGCTGGAAGGGACTCACAGGGACTGCTGATCCAACCCCAGGCCCTGCACAGACACCCCAAAATCCCACCCTGGGCATCCCTGGAGCAGTGGTCAAAAGCTCCTGGAGCTCTGGCAGCCTTGTGCCCAGCACCCTCTGGGTGAAGAACCTTTCCCAAATTCCAACCTAAAATCCCCTGGCACTGCTCCAGCTGTTCCCTCAGGACAATGGAATCCCCCCAGCCCTCCCAGTGCATCCAGGTGCAAGCCACCACCTTCACCAAAACGCAAATTACTCTGGTTTTCACATCTCAGGGCTTTTCCAAGCAAACCTGAGTTAATAATTCCCGATTCTGGAAGCTCAGATTTGTGTGCTCACTGAACAATTGGTGCATTTTCAGCCCAGGCTGCACAAGGATGAATAAACACTTCACATCCTGTTGGTTCATAGTCAGAGGAGCCACAAGAACCTGGTGTGCTGATCCATCACCACTGCAGACACCTGGAGAGCAGCCTGGCCCCAAGGCCAGCACTGCCACTCCAGCAGAAAGGGGCAGGAAAAGGGATCTGGTGGCTTGTTTATAATGGATTTATTACAGGCTCATTTCAGATTCCACAGACTCCAGGGTCTCTCACTCCATTAAGTCTCCAGGCCATAAAGTGAAGAACAGCTGATGAGCAATGACAGAATTGCTTTTACAACCCAGGTGTAGCACTTGAGTTAAAGTGCAAATCCAGGTTACTGCCAGCAGAAAAAGAAAGTAATTACATTACTGGTTCCTTATGCGCTAAGTTAATAATTTTAAAACAAATAGATAAGAAAAGTTAAAAGTCTTGGGAATACCCTAAGGTGCTCTTTCCCTCAAAGCAGTTTTTTGACCAGAAGGAGTCTTTGTGAAAGGATTTCTGCAAGTGACAACTCCTTTTTGAGAGAAACACATGACCACAATAGGTTATTTTGTTCAGTGTGGCCCAAGAATGATCAGCTTCCCATGAAGATGCTCTTGCAGTCCAACACCAGAGGTGAAGCCTGTGGCAAGGAGGCTGTGGCAGACCAGCAAACCCTGCTGCTCAGGGAGGAGATGCTGCCTGTGAGCTGAGCTGTGGTGCTTCTGTCCCTCCCAAATCCCATCTGTCACTCGGTTGGGAACTCACTGCGAGGGAGAAGCTGCAAGAGCTGCAAGCTGCTTGTCTCTCACGTTTGCTTCCCTGAAAACTGCAATTCCCAGTTCTGCCCTCCCTGCTGCTGGTACTCCAAACTCAGCCCTCTGCCATCTGTGGGGAGGGGAGCCCTCCCCAGTTTAACCAGTTCAGGGCAGAGCTAAACCCAGCAAATCCACTGGAACTCACAGTGCATGATCTGTAACATCCAACCCAGGACAGAAACCCTTCTGAAGGGCAGAAATCAGACAAGTGACACTGAATCACACGGCTGGCTTCCTGGAATTCCCCACTCCATTGCCATGACTTCCAGGGTCTGTTTTAAATAAATCCAAGCAGCTCTACAGAAGTTTCCAAAGCAGAGAGCAGCAGCAGCTACAACCTGGGTGTTCTTTTGCAGAACCCCAGACTATTAAGGGGTGGAAGGGACCTCTAGAGTTCATCCAGTCCAGACCCTGCCCAGGCAGGGTCAGCTGGAGCAGGGGACACAGGAATCATCCAGGTGGCTTTGGAAAGTCACCAGAGAGGGAGATTCCAGGCCCTCCCTGGAGCTGTTCCAGGGATCTGCCTCCATGGAAAAAGTTCTTCCTCATGGTGAGGTGGAACTTGTGTTTTATTATGACTGGGAAGGCTCTGACACCATCCTGGCACCCTCTGGAGATGTTTGTATGGATTGATGAGATTCCCCCCTCAGTCTTTTCTTTCTGAACAAAAGCTGTGCCTTTGCACTTCATGCCTGGCTGGGATGTGTCACCACGCCACACAAACCAGGGCATTCTGTCCTTGCAGCCACTTCAGCACTGGCACAGCCCCAGCCCAAAAGCCCAAACCTTCCTGTAAACCTCACCAACCCCTTCCAGGTGACCCCAAAGCAGTGAGAGCTGGGCCCTCGAGCACAGCACGGGACACGCTTGCAGATGAGACACTCATCAAGTCTGCAAACACCAAACTGACCAAATTACAGTGCAAGTGAGTCAAACTCTGACAAACTCTGACTCTTTGTCAAAGTCTGACAAAGCCAGGCAGTGCCTAAATAATTCTGACACTGCCTGTGGATCAACTTTATCAGTCCGGGCTGCAA
Organism: Passer montanus; assembly: GCF_014805655.1. Lineage (NCBI taxonomy): Eukaryota > Metazoa > Chordata > Aves > Passeriformes > Passeridae > Passer > Passer montanus. Next base: position 607,928 of record NW_024359056.1, read on the forward strand.
ATTAAACCCCTGAGCTGTAGCAGGACAGCCCCCATGTCACCAGGAGGAAAAAACCACCTTCTTCATCCAGCTGATCACCCAGGAGTCACAAGATACATCCCACCACACACTTTTTGGGTGGAAACATGCAGGGAGAGGCATTTTTTCCCTCCACCCTGCTTGCTGTCAGGCCAGTGCCTTTTCTGGGAGAGGAGCTGTCACAAGGAGCAGCTGGCTGAGGCCAGCACGGAAAATCACCCCGGAAGGTAATAAATAAAAGGGAAGTCAGAGGAGTGCCTGTGATTCATCTGCTGCCCAAGGCCATCAGAGCTGGGGAGCAGCCTGCCCAAAGGTGTGCTCAGAAAACACCAGCACGGCAATCAGCCGGCAGGATACGGGTTATCTGATCATCCACCGAAGTTTGGGAGTTACGGGTGCCCGCAGCAATCTCAGCAGGCCGTGTACACACTTCCATGGATAAACAGCAAGAAACAAAGTTCAGGGTGTCAGCACTCCACACCCTGCCAGTTACCTGGAGAAACCAGATAAGGTTGTGTGGTGTAAAATGTCTGTGCAGCTCCTGCGAGGAGCTGAGCTGCCTCCCTGCACAGCCACTCTGGGTGGAGGGGTCACCCAGCTCGAATTCGCTGTGAAAACCATGCAGGGTGAGGTTTTTCACCTTCAAGCTCATGGGCTGAACACCCTCGTGGGAGCTGGGGCAATGAACACTTTGCAAGCACAAAATTCGTAATTTTTTCTCACATTGAGAAGTCCAGTGCTGAGCACCAGTGACACAGATCACTCTTAGTAACATAAATCATCAAAAGCTCTGTGTCATGAGTGGCTTCCTGCCAAACCTTCCCTGCCCAATTCTCACCACCAACCTCAAAACTGTGGGTTTAAAACTCTCAAGCAAAGCGGAATTTTATCAGCAACACCACAGAGTTCTGTTCCTGTTAGATACAAGTGAGCCAGCACTCAGAAAAATCCTTTTAAACAGGGCACAGAGCAGAAGGTCCAAGGTGTCAGTCAGAATCATGGAATGGTTTGGGTCGGAAGGTCCTTAAAGCTCCTCCAGTGTCACTTCTGCCATGGGCAGGGACACCTTCCACTATCCCAGGCTGCTCCAAGTCCCGTCCAACCAGGCCTGGGACATTTCCAGTCAAGCTTTCACCCTAAATCCAGATCTCCAGCCGCTGGCAAAGACGCCACCCTGAGCCCTCAATTTGCCTCTATCCTTTCCAACCACATCTCCTTCCAGGCACACCAGCAGGCAAATTTCTTCTGCTGTGCTAGAGCCTTTTTCAGCGTAAAACATGCTGGAGAGGCAAAATGATACAAGTCAGCCCCGAACTTTGAGGGATTCGTGGAGAAGAGCGCCGGACACACAGCCCGATGGATTCGGGGAGCGGGCACCGCCGGAGCGGGCACGGCGGAGGAGCGGAGCACGGAAAGGCTCCGAGGGCACGGGAGAGAAGGAAAAGGAGGGAAGGGACGGGATGGAAGAGAGGGATGGGACGGAGTGGGAGAGAAGGTACGGAACAGAGGGAAGGCACGGGAAGGGGGGAATGGGATGGGAAGGGGCGCACAGCTCCGGGGCATCCCGGCTGGCTCTCACTCACCGACCCCGTACTTCTCGCGCTTGGTGGGGATCCAGCGGGCCATGCCGGCGGGCCCGGGGGTCCCGGGGGCTTTGGGGGGTTCGGGGCTTCCTCAGCGCCGCGCCTCGCCCGCCGCAGCCCCGCGCTGGAGCCGCGGGCCGGGCACGCCGGGCTGCTGAGCCATGCCCCGCTCCGGCCCGCTCCTGTCCCGCTCCTGGCCCCGCTCCTGGCCCCGCTCCGGCCCGCTCCTGGCCCGCTCCGGCCCGCTCCTGGCCCCGCTCCTGCCGCCCAAACGCGATCCCAAACACGCTCTAAACTCCCCGGCACGCGCCCAACTTTACAGCCGCCCCCGGCGCGCCGAGCGCAGGAGAGAGGCGGGGAGAGCGCGGCGGGAGGAGGAGGAGGAGGAGGAGGAGGAGGAGGAGGAGAGGAAGAAGAGAAGGAGGAGGCTCTCCCGGCCCCCGGCACCACCTGCCCCGCACGGCCCCGGCCCGGGACCGGGACACGGCCGCGGGGCAGCGCTCGGGACTGGGCCGGGTCATGGTTTCGGTATCGCTGCTTCAAGATTTGGGGTGCGAGCGTGCAGAAATGGCCCCGCTGTCCCTGGAAATGAGGGGTTTCACTGTCAGCCAGAGTGGGGGTCGGGGAAAGGTTGGGGGCCAGGGAAAGGTTGGATACCAGGGAAAGGATGGATGGATACCAGGGAAGGGTCAGGGGCCAGGAAAAGGTTGGGGATCAGGGAAAGGTTGGATTTTGGGAAAGGTTGGATTTCAGGAAAGGCTCTTCCCCCAGAGGTGCTGGCACTGCCCAGGCTCCCCAGGGAATGGGCACGGCCCCGAGGCTGCCAGAGCTCCAGGGGTGTTTGGACAGGGATGCCCAGGGTGGGATTTTGGGGTGTCTGTGCAGGGCCTGGGGCTGGGCTGGATGATCCCAGTGGGTCCCTTCCAGCTCAGGGTGTTCTGGGACTCTGCAGAATCACGGCGTGGTTTGGGTTGGAAGGAACCTTCATGCCCATCTCATCCCAGCCCCTTCCACCAGCCCAGGCTGCTCCGAGGCTGCTGCGCTGTTCCCAGTAACTCATTAATAGCTAAGAAAACAACGAGGTTACTCGAAAAGCACTCCAGGCATCTGGGAAATGTCACAGGGCCACACTTCACAGGAGACTCGATGTTCTCGAGATTGACTCGGCGCTCGTGACGCAAAGCTGTGCTCCAGGCACAGGAGCTGCCACTCCAGAAAGGGCTTTGAGCTGAAGCACCTCGAGTTGGGGACAGGGGACCAGCTGAGCACGAGCTGGGTCCTGCAGGTGTGTGGGCTGGGCTGGCAAAGCTCCCGGGACAGGGGTGCTCAGTAACACCCAAAGGGGTTTAAATCACATTGTTCACCCAGCCTTAGGGCCAAACTGAGCAGATCCAGGCTCTTCCCATCTCTCCAGGGCTGTTGTAACTGGATGTGGTCTGTGTTAGTGCCTGTGGAGCCTATTGAATCATGGAATAGTGGGGCTGGAGGGGACTTTTATTTATCTCCTTCCAGCCCCCTGCCAGGGACAGGACACCTCTGTCTCTCACAAATGAAAACAATGATCATTCAGAATATTTTAACATCTGACCACTTTTTAAATTGCATTAAAGCGTGAAGATCTGGAGAGATCATCACATTTGTGATTATTTTGCACTGCAAGTGAGAGGCAGCAGGGCAGGGTTGTTGCTCAGCTCTCGGGTGCCCTGGGCAGATCACTTTGGATCTCTGTGATTCCAGCCTGGCGTGTTCAGGAAGAGCTTTCCATACACCCTCCTCTCTCACCTGAGTTTCCAGTAAGTTCAGTTTTCCTTCCTCTTCACTGGCGCCTGAAAGGGGCAGAGCAGCACAAGTAAGAATTAATTATCAGCAATTTGCTCTAACAAATCAACCCAAACAAAAGCCGAAAGGTGCACGCAGGACACTCCCTGTCACCCTTGGGCACAGTCCCTCCTCAGTGCCCTGGTTTTTGTGACTGTGGTGCTGATCTGGCACCCCCCAGGAACAGAGCTGGGTTTGTCACACACACACAGAGCCTTACTCACCCAGGATGTGCAGTCCTGTCACACCCAGTTCACAGCAGGCAGCCAAATGGGGGAGATTAATCTATAGGAAATTCATAATCCTATTTATAGAAAATTCATAAAAGTTTTTATAGAAAGTTCATGACCCTGACCCAAACCCTGCCCTGAAATCTTGTGCAAGGGCTGCTGCTTGGGAGATGCTCCCAGCTCCTCCCCAGACACGGCAGCCCAGGGGCTCAAGGTGCTCCTGAGAACTCCAGCAGCACCTGAGGCTCAGCACAGAGCGTGGCAGGGAGGGACAGAAGGAAAAGGAGACAAAATTTGCAAGCTGGAGCTGCTCAACTGATTTGTTATTTATAGAACACCAACTCAGCACAGTCAGCCTTGCTCAGACGTTGTCCTGGCACATAAAATCCTTGTTGTCACGCAGAAAAAGCTGCAGTTCCTCTGGTTAAAGACTGAGTGGGGCCAGGGTGCGTTTCCCTGGAGCTGGGGGCTCACAGGCCCTGCCAAGGCCCCTCCCGGTGGGATGGGAACAGAAAATATTGGTGGGTTTGGCAAATCCTGAAAGATTCACTGGTGCAGGCTTTATAAATGGAAACTTCATATTGCAGAGGGCTTGGAGGCTTTCATGTGAAGAGCAGTGTCAGTAGGATGTCAAGATATTTAACCATGATTATCTAGGTTTGAGTTTGGACTGCCTGGATTTAAAAATATTCCCTGCTGTGACTGGGATGTGGCTTTTCTGTGGCCTTTTTGTGCAGTGTATGGCAACAAGAGAAGCAGAGGAGAACAGGGTTTTTGGATCACTCTGCATTCCCTTCCATCCTGGGAGTGCTCCATCCATCACCCTCCAGGGCTGATGGTTAGATCTGGTAAAAGTTTCAATGCTTTGAATTAAATATTCCTTGCTGAAATTCACGGTGCCCTCTGTGTGCTAACACCCAAAATCAGTTAAAATGTTTTTCTCAGCAGAGCAAAACCAGCTGTTTCTTTCCTTAGAAAGGCAGTTTTATTTATTTCTTTATTTCTTTTATTTTACTTGGCCTGGGCATTGATTTCTGCAGCACAACCCCCAAAAAAAGAGGAGAAACAGCTCCATGAGAGGTGTCCTGTAGGGGACAGGAGGGGACTGAGGAACCTGCTGAGATCTGGGGCCAGATCATCAATAGGAAAAGTTTTCATGGAGACACAGACTCTTTCAATGCCTCCTGAATTCTCTGCTCATGAGTGGAACTGACAGCCCAGGCCCCGATTTTACTGTAAGATTCCTGATTTTTAGATAAGCTGCCTGAGCTGTGCCAGTGTTTTTCCAGCCCAGGTGAAACAAATTCTTGGCAGCAAATGAAAACCAGAGCAAAGCATGAAAGGCAGGCAAGTAGCAACTGGAGTGCTGGTTTTACCCAAGTGGGGGAACTTGGGGAATGCTCCATCAAATATCAGGATTTGCAGGTGTCAGGGAGCCAGCTCAGCTCTCACTGAAAGGTGGAGTTATTTCAGAAAGTCTTTTATTTCATTTTTTATCACCAAATCCATGTTTTCATTCTGTTTTCTCTGTTGCTTCACAAGGCCATTGGTGGGGAGCCTGTTCTTCTCTGCCTGAGCAGGAACAGGATCAATAATTAAATTCTGATTGAGGCTGCAGCAGAAATTAACTCTCAGCCACATCAAACCCCCGATTCTGAGGGACAGATCAGAGCTGGGGAGAATTTGGGTGACTGAGGTTCACCCACATTTCTAGTGCTCTAAAAAAGTCGTGTTACTCCTGAGTCCTTTATAGCTGAAAGAGCAACACATTTGCAAACGATCAGGCTGCAAAAGGAGAACCTTTCTCTACATTTCTAAATGTCTCTAAGTTTTTAAATGTGAAGTTAAAGTCATTAAAAAATGCCCTGTTCTTACAGATTTTTCTGAAATCCTCTCCTCTTTTTTATTTTTTGTGGCACAACTGAAGTTTAAGAAATGGGATTCTGGTGCCCTCCTGTGTCCAAATCAAAACTACAGCAGTTAAAGTGTTACTACAGCTAAAATGATGGGAAAAGTAAGAAAAAACTGGGGTTTTTTTGGTTTTTTTTTGGTTTTTTTTTCTGGGATAATGCTTAAGAACTCTCCTGGATCAGTCTGGATCCTCTTAAGACAGGTTTTGTGCATGTACAGACAGCAAAGAGGGTCCTTGAATAAACCAATTTATATTTTAGCAAGAGAAAGACATGGAACTGGAGAAAAAAATCAAATAATGAAACCAACGAAAACCTCATACAACAAAAGCCATGTGTTCATTAATGTGCTAAGTCAGTCCCTCTGGAAGATGAACGATCAGGTCTGATAAGAATTGAACTCTTGATTTTCAATCCCAAGCAGAAACCATACAGAAAAAGCAGCAGAGTAGGGTGGATAATTAAATATGCAAATACCCCACAAAAAGGAGGAAAGCAGTGGGTTTACCCAGCTGCCTGCACATGTTTTATCGTGGAACAATGTTTGAGATATTGTCTGACAATCCCAGTGCCCAGATACTGTCTCTGTCCGAATATTCCTCTGCACATTTTGTGACCCAATTGTCTGACAATGTTATTTTGTCCCTTGGTCTGCATTACCCTCTGGGCAGTTCATTTGGTGTTCTGTTCAGGTGTCAGGTGTATTTCTAAACATTTTTTCATCAAAACCACCACCAGCTCCCTTGGCTCCAGCCTAGCTGTGAGAAAGGGCAGAGTTCATTAATTAAACTGGATTTACAGGCACCACAGCCCAGCTCTGATGGAGCCCAGGTGTGACAAACCTGTTCCCATCTGCAGCTGGACAGGGGGGAGAAAAATTGTTGTTTCATCCAGTATAGGAATTATTTCTTTCCTTCCCTGCAGGAAGGTGAAACACTCTGAACTGGGTTTGCAGGAGACAGAAACCTTGCAGCAGTGGGTGACACAGTTCTCTGCCTGCTCCTCAGCTGGAAATAGGATTTGTGCTCCTGAAAAAATTGTTGCTTTTGTGTAAAACTACCAAACACTGCAGGATTTGGACAGGAGATTTCCTGGGGACAGATCTGTAAAGGTGTTTAGGTGCTTAATGATGCTGAAAGGCGCCTTGTAAGAGTCCAAAAGTGCCTCAGATTCCTGCTGGTAGGAATCCAGGAACAGTGAATTCCCCAGCAGTCACTCAGGTTTGGCTTTGTGAGTGTCAGAGTCAGTAATGACCTGGCTCTGCACCTCCCCAGCACTCCCAGCTCAAACCCAGGAGCTGCAGAGCCCCTGGCATGGAATCACTGAGGTTGGGAAAGGCCTACCCTGGCACTGAATCACTGAGGTTGGGAAAGGCCTCCAAGGTTGGGAAAATCCTACCAAACCCAACCCCAGCCAGTCCCACCGTGGCCAGCACAGCACATCCCCAGATCTCCAGATCCCACCCTGCCTTTGGACACTTCCAGGGGTGGTGGCTCCACCACAGCTCTCTCAGCTGGGTTCAGCAATGTCCAAAACCTCCCAGTTCTAGTGACTTTGGGATCTGGATTCCAACAATGCACAGGCACAGACTCCTTGGAGAGGTCCAGAAGGTTTTAATTCCCTTTATGAGCAGGACCTGCCATGGAATTCTGTCACAGTGCCACGGAATTCCCTGCATTCCCATCAGCCCTGCAGTCCCTCAGCCCTAGTGGGGCAGAGCTGTTGATTCAGGAGAATTTTGCCCCTGTTAAATTGGGTAACACAGAGCTGAGCAGGGCAGTGGTTTGTCAGACAGATTGATGGCTCTTTCTCTGGCGGAATATTCCCTGAAATGTCATGTTTGCCGTTTTGTGATTCCATGCAAATCTTTTCAGAGCCACCTGACTCCTGAAGGCTGGCTCCTCTCCATGAAACAGGAATGGGACTGCAGCAGCCCCCGGGCAGCTGGGAGGTTTCTGCCTTGATGTACCTGCAGTCAGAGGAGCTGTCAGGTGCCGTTTCCATTTTCATCACTTTCTATTTTACGGCTGAATTTATTAAAATTTCAAAGCTTGGCTTCCCTGCCCCTCCTCCATCCGCTTCTTTCTAAGGAGAGGCAGAAGAACCTCCCGTTCAGCCAGCACTTTCCCCAGGTGGTGATTTCCCTTTGTTCAGGCAGCTCTGGCCGTGCAGATCAAAGCATCAATCACAAAAATCAGCTTTTGCTTTAGCAGAAGAGCTGGGCAGTGTTTGAAGGTGGCCCAGCACACGTGCAGCACTTCAGAGCACGTCCTGTGCTGCCAGTGCCAGCGATTGAAACGCCTGAATTTCCTTCAGGAGAGACCACCAGCGAGCACAGGAGGAAGGTGTGAAGTCCTAAATCCAATATTCCTGAAGGGAAACATGATGGGAAGCGATCCCTCAGGTGGTGGAGTGTGGTATTCACATACCCTCTGAACAGAAATTCAACTTTCTCAGGATTCTCCCGAGAGAAGCTGTGAGAGAAGCAGAGAAAAGAATGATCAAAACAATTCTTATCTCATTTGCTGCTCCTGTCTTTGTGCCCACATGGAATGTGTTCTGGAGATTGTTTAGCCGAGGTGATTGCTTGGTTGGGTTTGGCGATGGTGTTTGGATTTGTTGAGCAGTTGCATCCACGTGTGTGTGTCGGGATTTGTAGGAGTGTAGGAGAGTGCCCCTAATGACAGAGTGGCAAAGCTGGCCTTTGTCCCCCAAAAAAGGAAAGAAGCCCAGAAGTTTCTCCCAACGATCAGGTGAAAAGCCACCTTATAGGACCCCAGAGACTTCACTAAAACCTTGGGGTCACCTCATTGGATAGAAACCAAAAAGTCCCGCCTGGGCCATCAGGTAGAAAAAGAGGAGGACAAAAGAACTGAACTGCTTTTGTGAACGTGTTTCTACCAGGAGCAGACCTCTGTACCTGGCTCGGATTTTCTGTTTGTTATTTTGCCTTTTATTAAACCTTTTTGTTTCTAACACTGCAGCAGAAGCCATCCTGCTCATTCTTTGCCTCCAACGGTAATAGCTGAGCTCTCCTTGGTGTATTAGGTTCCCTTTTGAAAGCTCATAAAACCCTGGCCCGACAAAACAGAACCTAATATGGATTGTAGGAGTCACGGGTTTGCAGCTAGTGAGTGATCGTTCTTGTTGGTGTAAGGTTCTGTGACATAGTATAATATAGTATTAAAGTAATTAATGATTCTGATATCATGGAGTTCTGCTCATCATTCTTCCCAGACGTCGGGGATAGTACCAGTGCTGGTGGCACACCCAGAGGTCCCAGGCTGTCCTGCTCTGTGGTGACAGGGCTGTGACAGAGCCGCCTGGAGCTCTGCTGAATCCCAGCTACAGAGGCACAGCACAGAAACAAAACAGCAGCACGGGCCTGGGGTGGAACTGGGGAAACTTCATTCCATGGCAGAACTCCCCCTCCCCAGCGTCGCAGGACCCCAAACTGGGGGCAGACAATGACTTATAAACAGGGGCAGGTCTAGGGGAGGGTACAATAATTTAACTAATCAGGTGAACTAGGGGTGAAAAACAATGCGGGGAATACAATGTGTAAACCAATAAAGAATTTCAAGGGAGAAAAACAACTCCAGTGAACTAATGGGGTTTGGGAGAATGCAAAACTGACAGGGAGGCTTCTAGGGGGAAGGCAGGTTCGGGGAGAGATTGACATTTAATGAAAGGAAGAGTAAGGAAGGTTCTGGGAAAGGGCAGGGACAGGAGGGTTAGCAACTGGAGAGGGGGTTTAAAGCTTGGCAGGGAGTAGCTGGGTAACAAGCAAAAAACCAGCACTTAACTAAACTAAATAACAATAAGGAAGCAAGTCTAGTTTTTAAAACATAAAATACAAAATGGGAAACCTGTGCTGCTCTAAAGGCAGGGAAAGGACAGCATAAGGAAATTACAAAACTACAAATCAAACAGTAAGCATACTAATAAAACAAAAAAAGCACATTACAAGCCCAGCCGTGCATTTTCTCTGTGTGTTGCTGCCCCGTGCACCGAGGAGAGCAGCAGCAGAGGAGCCCTCGGGCTCCTGCCTGCGCTGCTGCTGGAAGCCAGGCTTTGTTCCTCGGATCAGGGACTCGTTCAGGGGGGACATCGGCCCAGCCTCACTGCAAGGAATCAATTTGCCTTCCTTTCACACTTCACACAGCAAACCTTGGTCCCAGCAGTGTCGGGAGGGCTGGGACACGAATTCCACCTGACTGCTGTGGCTGAGGCAGTGATGCCAAGATCCTTCCCTGCAGCAGAATTGTTTTATCTTCCTGTCAAGCATCCCATAAACAGGGCAGCAAAGGTTGTGCTGCAGTTCCTGTGTCTGAAGGCTGCTGAGAGTTTGATGGAAGGTTTTTCAAGTCAGTGGCCTTGGGTAAAATCTCATCATCAAAACTCTTGGGCTGGAAGTCGTGGCTATTTCTATGAAATAAAAGAGTGAGCAATCTGAGCAGATACAGACTTCTAGTTCTCCCAGCTTTTATTACAAAATGTTTGGAGACAAAGATCTCTGTTACATCCTCACTTCTCCTTCCCCTTCCCTCTTTTCTTTCCTCCAGCTCATGATCTCTAGAGAGCTAAAAGGTCACAGGCTTGGGTTTGGCCCCTTGTTTCCAACCATATTAAAATTCCCACATTCACCCATTAGCTAATATTTTGTCTGTGCAGGTAATTCCACAGAGCAGCTCCATGGATGGTTTGGAGCTGTGCAGAAGCAAAGGAAGCAGGGAATTCTGCTGGATTTGGAACAGCAGCAGAAGTCTTCCCTCTTTTCTTTCCTCCCGCTCATGATCTCTAGAGAGCTAAAAGGCCACAGGCTTGGGTTTGGCCCCTTGTTTCCAACCATATTAAAATTCCCACATTCACCCATTAGCTAATATTTTGTCTGTGCAGGTAATTCCACAGAGCAGCTCCATGGATGGTTTGGAGCTGTGCAGAAGCAAAGGAAGCAGGGAATTCTGCTGGATTTGGAACAGCAGCAGAAGTGTCCCCAGGGCAAGATGAGGTTTGTGACACTGAGAATGTGCCCAGGCCCCCTGTGCTCTCTGCCTCAGTAATTCCTGGGGAAATAAATGTTTTGTAGGAAGGTATTGCTGATAAAACACTGAATTTCAGTGCTGAGGTTCTGTGGGGCTTCTTCTGTTTCTACTGTTCCCATTTCCCTTGGAAATTAAACTGGGTTTGTAATCAGAGCCATAGGACAGAGCTCAGTTCGTTTCCTGGTGGAAGAATAAACTCTGCTCTTGTGGCATTCCTCACCCAGCCGTGGGAGGAATTTCACTGGGAACAAAGGCTGAAGGATGAAGGACAAGATGAGGGGATTCCTAATTTCTGCACAGCAAGGAGAGCTGCACTGGGTTTGGGTTTAGCAGTAAGTGCAAAAAGGTGTTTTGCCAACACTTGAGCAGCTGAGATGATCAGGGGCAATGTTTGTTTGGGCTAAGAAGATGAAAATTCAGTGAGAATTTTGGCATCTTAGGCAGTAACTCTGCTTATTTACATCAGTGTGAATTCGGGTGGAGTTTTTCCAGTTCCCCCCTTATTCCTGCACCTCTGAACCCTCAATCAGAGCCAGGGTTACAGAACTGCCCTAAGCCAGGGGTGCCACGAGAATTCCAGACTCTGAATTCACATTTTCCTTTCTGTGCCAGTAATTCTGCTCCTCCCTCCCTCCTTCTCTCCCTTCCCAGATCATGGGGAAGATTAAAAGGAGGAAGTTCTGGCAGGATTTTCATTAATAACCCCTGGCTAATTTCGAAGTGCCTGTTAGGAGGAGCCCTCTGTGGTGTCCATCCATCACAGCTGGGCCCTGGATATTGATTATTTTATATTTAATGCAGCTCTTACATCTTTAATGCCTTGTTCCCGAAAGTGTCCTCAGCAGGGGGGTGGTGTGGTCAGATTTAATCAACATTTCTAAGGCTGGAAATGAGCTCCCAATAATTCTTGGGACGTGTCCTCAGCAGATGGCAATCAATGAGTTCCTTTTTTAAAAGCAGTAATCTTTTATTTTATATTTTTTTTCTCATGTGCTCCTGGGAGGTTTATGTGAAAAGTGTTACTATATAATGAATCCTCTGATTTTGGCAGTCAGGAGAGCAGAGAGCCAAAATCCCAAATTTAAACTGGAAATGTGTTTGGGATCATGGAATGGTCTGAGTTGCAAGGGACCTTAAAGATCCTCCAGTGCCAGCCCTGCCACACACCCCAAAGTCCCTCTCCCACCCCATGCAGGAATAAAATATTTTTCCTAAGGAATTCAGATGCATTTTGTACCAAAAAATGATTGCTCAGCCTTGGTTTACAGGTTGCTTCTCACAAAAAGTCACCAACTTTTGGTTTGGGATGGGAATTTTAAATTCTGCTGACAGAGAGAGGCAGGGAAGGACCTGAGTGCTCTCCCAGGATTTGCTGCTTCCTCGTCTCTGCTGTCACATTTAATTATTGCTTCAGTAACAAATCAATGCTAATAAAAAGAAAAATAAAATCCAGATCTTAGAGCTGATGAGCTCAACCAATTCTAGATCTAATCACAGACAATAAAGGACCCAAGAAACCACACAAAAAACCAGATGTTGTGGCTCAGACTGGTCTCCACGTAGGATGGAGCTACAAACATCAGATGGGCTTGATTTTGCTGCAAATAAAGAGTGGTTCTGTGCAATTCTTCAGAAGCACTAATTTACAACTTAAGGGCAGCATCTTCTTTGCATCCTCTTTAAACACAAATTCTCTACTTGCTTGCAGGGTTTAATTTATTTGCATAAGCAGCTTGGAGATCTTTACAAGAAATGATCTGGAAAAAAAAGCAGAAGCACATTTTAGAATTAAAAAAAATAAAGTCTGTCTGCTTTTATGACTCAGCTGCATTTGCATACGAGTAAATGAGCACATCAATGATACATTCAGAGCCTTAAGAATTTCTCCATTCATCCAGTGCTGGCTCTTTTTATGAGTTTTATCTTTCTATTTTTTTTTTTCATTTAACTTTATTTCCCTTTTGTCCCATTGAGAAAGAGGAAAGAGACATATTCCCCATACAGAGAACCACAACAGAGAAACAAAAGCAACACAATCATCTCTTTTCCAGGATACTGCAGCTTGCAGAGCTGCTGATAAGAAACTTGAGAGCTTTCAGTGTCCTCTGTAAATCAGTCCTCTCTGGCTTGGGAAAGGCTTTAAAATGTAAAGGAAATTGATTGTCCAGGCACATTCAGGTTGGATTCTCCAGAGGCTGGGTTGTCTTGGGAACTCCTCCATTGCAGAAATCCAGCTTTGGGTGTTACTGGGTGGTATTGGGTGATACTGGGTGGTATTGGGTGATACTGGATGTTACTGGGTGATACTGGGTGGTATTGGGTGATACTGGATGTTACTGGGTGATATTGGGTGATTTTGGGAGTTACTGGGTGACACTAGCTGATATGGGCTGATACTGGGTGACAATAATGAGCGATACCCAGGGATGCTGGGGGACACTGGCTGATGATATTGAGTGATTCTGGGTGATGATATTGGGTAATGCTGGGTGATATTGGGTGATACTGGACAATACTGGGTGGTATTGGGTGGTACTGGGCAGTACTGGGTGATGTTGGGTGATACTGGGTGATAACCAGTGATGCTGGGGGACACTGGATGATGATATGGGGTGATACAGGGTGATATTGGGTCATACTGGGCAGTACTGGGTGATACTGGGCAGTACTGGGTGACATTGGGTGTTACTGGGTGATATCGGGCAGTACTGGGTGATTGATATTGGGCAGTACTGGGCGATGCTGGGCAGTACTGGGTGACATTGGGTGATACTGGGCAGTACTGGATGACACTGGGCAGTACTGGGTGGTACTGGGCAGTACTGGGTGACATTGGGTGATACTGGGTGACACTGGGCAGTACTGGGTGACACTGGGCAGTACTGGGTGGTACTGGGCAGTACTGGGCAATGCTGGTGCTCCCTGCTTGCAGAGCTTTTCCGGCTGCAGCAGGCAGGGAAATGCCAGCTGTGGGGCCAGGGAGAGCAGAGCTGAGGGCAGTGGAGATCCCAAAGCCCTGAGAGTGAGAATTGATGATCAAAATTTGAGAAAGGACTCACTAAATACCAAACTCAAAGGATGTAGGGAGGAGAACAGAGTTAGGAATCAGGGAACAGAGGAGAATAGGATAGAGTCAGGGAATGGTTTGGGTTGAGAGGGATTTAAATCCCATCCAGTGCCACCCTGCCATGGGCAGGGACGCCTCCCACTGTCCCAGGGTGCTCCAAACCCTGTCCAGCCTGGCCTTGGGCGTTTCAGGGATCCAGAGGAATTCCATCCTGTGGAATTCCATCCCAGCCCCTCCCCACCCTCGCAGGGAGGAATTCCTTCCCTAAAATCTCACCTAAATCTGATAAGGGCCATTCCCCCTTATCCTACAGCTGCTTTCCGAGGTCTGAGCCTCCAGCCCGCGGGTGGAGCTGGATGTTTTGTGTCCAAAAAACGCAGATCGCTTTGTTTCAGGACTCGCCGCTGCCCCGAGGCCGGGAGGAGCCGCTGCTGCCGGTGTCCAGCGCCCGGTGCCACCAGGAGCTCGGGCAGGGGCAGCCGGAGGAGCCCGGGCCGGCAGAGGATGCTCCGCACACCGGGACAGCCCCTGCCCATGGCAGGGTGGCACTGGATGGGATTTAAATCCCTCTCAGCCCAAACCATTCCCTGACTCTATCCTATTCCCTGATTCCTAATTCTGTTCTCCTCCCTGCTGGTGAGACAGAGTGGAAATTATCCAGAGCAGAAATCCATTCCAATTCAGGTAGGAAGTACATCTTTGAATGAAGTCTGTGGCTTGTGAACATAGCTGTTTAGTCTGCCTGCCTGTTCTCGCAAAAAAAGCTGTGCTGGAAAAAACTGCCTGGGCTGAAGGACAGAGATAAGGGGAGACAGACAGACAGACAGACTGCGGGAGGCAGGCAGGGTGACCCAGGCGTTCTTTCTGTACTTTCTGATAATAAACTAGCTGCAAGGGTAACGCGAAATCAGTGAATGAATACGTATAAACCTGTTGTGAAATCCGTGCGTACGGATTAGTAAGGAAGACAAAAAAGGATCTGGAGTTCCCAGAGGCACTCATGTATTTTTAAGGGGGGGCGATCCCCACACGCGTCCAGCGCTGTAATAATAAACACATCGGCGTTACAACTTTCGCAAAAGTTGTGGAGTTTGTTTCTTTTTCCACAATTCACTGTTCCCAGCCAGAGGCACGGGAAAAGCTCCGGAAATGCCGGGAAAAGCAATTTGCAGCGGTGCTTGGGTTCCTGCAGGGATTCCCGAGTCTCTGCTCGCCCCGGGGGTTCCTGCAGCAAGCAGCAAGAAGGAGCAGAGGGTTAATGTCCTCCTGCAGGGAAATGCAGCCCGGGACAGCCTGCCCTCCTCCGTGCGGGGACAGAAAGCCACCTGCAGAGTCAGGCTGTGCCACCACCCTCCGGAGCTGCGGACATCGAGTGCAGCCCCGGCAGCCTCCCTTCTCCGAACTGCAGCGCCCGGCTGAAGCTTTAGGAGTGACAAAGCACCGGGGTTCAACCCCCAGACTTCCCAGCCCTGTGACACATCCCCTCGGCAGGGGCTCCCATCCCAGCCCCGCTTCGGTTCGAGGGCGTCACACACGAATATTCATCGATTTTTCAGTAAAATCGCCTGTTCTGAGTGACTGCGGGAGCGCGGGAGGGCAGGGGGCACTGGGGGGACACTGGGAGGGCACTGGGAGGGGACACTGGGAGGGCACTGGGAGGGGCACTGGGAGGGCACTGGGAGGGCACTGGGAGGGGCACTGGGAGGGCACTGGGGGGGCACTGGGAGAGGACACTGGGAGGGGCACTGGGAGGGCACTGCCAGCTGGTCCTGCAGAACTGGGAGGGACTGGCACCCCTGTCCTGCCCAGAATGCTGAGAGCAGCGGCTGTGCCGCCCTGCCGTGCACGGGAGGTGGCAGCCGGTGACAAGCAGCGACTTTCTCCTGCAGGGAAGGGGCTCTCGCTGCTCCCAGCCCGGCAGCACGGATGAACCACCCGCAGCCCGGCAGAGCCAGCCCGGCTCGCCCCGCTCTGCTCCCAGGGAACGAGACCCAGCCTGGGGTACGCACATGCCCTCCGAACAGAGAGAAACCGAGAGAAGCAGAGAAAAGAACGACCAAAACAGTTCTTATCTCATTTGTTGCGCCTGTGTTTGTACTCATGTGGAATGTGTTGGAAGGTTCTTTACCTGAAGGAATTGTTTGATTGGATTCTGGTAGAATTATGTTAATTAGCCTATCAGTTCAAGCTGGGTCCTAACTGTTGGCAATATCTCAGTAGTTAGCAGTGAGTATTCTTTAGGATTCTTTGTAGTATAGATGTAGTATAGTATAATGTAATATAATATCGTTTTAATAAAGCTTTAATAAATATAATCAATTTAATAATATAGTTTTAATAAAGTTCAGCATTCCAAAGCCTTGGGGTCAGATGCCAATCATTTCCTTCATCGGGGGCGCCCTGATTTTACCATCCCAGCCTGTGCCTGCTGGGGCTGGATGTGGCTCTGGCCAAGGAGAATTCCTGACAAAGCTCAGTCCAGGGCTCGGGACTGCTGGGCTGATGTCAGCTCGCTGTTGCCAGGCTTTCAGAGCTGTACCCACTGCCTGGAGCAGGGAACCAACCCAGCAAGCAAAGGGAAATAGAATTACTTGCTGGCAACTTGTAACTGCCTGTAGTGCGTGAGGAAAAGCTTCTCTGTGTCTTGCTATTTGTTGGGATTTGAATTATTGAGTTTAGTGTAGATGTGGACGAGGAGCAGCTTGTCCATGCCCTGCCCCAGTCATTCAGCCCCACCAGAGTTATCTCTAACACAGCAGCCTCATCTCACCAAAGCTGCACAGAAAGGCAGGAAGGCTGGGTTTTATTATTATTATTGTTATTATTATTATTATGGCTTTCCTAATCCAAGTCTGAGCAGTGTAAGACAGAAGTGCCTGACCCAGCAGCAGCTCTCGGGGTGGAGGATTAACCTCTGCGAGATTCCAGATCCAGGCACACTCTTCAATACAGGAGAGGAGGGATGAGAGCTCTCAGCCCAGAATAGGGACTCAGGGCTCACATGTGAATTAGAGACTCACTGCTTAAGAAATAGGGAAAAAACTGCACAAGAAGGATGGATCCTGTCATGCTAAGAGAAAATAAGCACATTTCTTCCATCAGTCCCTAATTACTGATCCGCAGTGTGCACAGAGAGCCAAGGAGCGTGCAGGAGCTGACCTGCTGGGAGCCAGCCCCACTCCCTGCCTGCTCTGACTCCTCTCCTGCTCCTGAGTGCTCCTCAAAGCACAAATCCATCAGCTGCAGCCCAGCTCTGACAGGCAGGGCTGTGATTCAGCTCCCAGCGAGCCCCAGCTCAGGCACATCAATGGATGGGTTCAGGGCAGGGAGGCAGAGCAGAGCAGAGTGGAGCTGGTGTTTGATGATCCCCAGCCCTGGGAACATGGAAAGGTTTTGTTCAGCACTGCAGGAGCAGACTGAGCTCCTGGGGAGGTTCGTGATCCACTTTGCCAAGACTGAGGCACTCTGTCCTTTCTTCTACAGCAGAAAAGGAACATTCAGAGAGCCTTATTTGTCCTGTGGCTGCTTCCCATCTTCACTGATTTGGGAAATGTCAGTGAAAATAGTGATCAGAAAATCCACTGTGGGGGAAAATTCTCCACTGAAATCCCCATTCCAGCAGGGATGTGCTGCAAATACTCAGAGCTGTCTGCTAACACAGGTTTAATTCCATATATAAACATCCAGTCTTATTAACAGCACTGCTGTAGTAGTACACCATCCTTAGCCAGAATAAAATATTCCACGTTTTGTTCTAAAGGAATCAAGGGCTGAAAAAAGCCCCCAGCTGCTGGAGATGGTGCAGTTCAGCACAGTCTGCTGATGGGAAAGAACAGCAGGAGTTTCTATTTCTATATTACCTGAGCTCTGAAGCCCAGGCATTATTCCCTTCCCAGAGCACAGAAGGAATGCAGGACAAGCCTGAATCACCTTGAGTGCCTGAGAACAAAAGCCAAGCAGCACAGAGCGTGCTGGCAGAGCCAGTCCACTTGAGACTCAGGAGTGAATACCTAAAAATGTCCCAGCTCCCAGTTTACGTCAGTGCTGGCACTCTTACATCTGACATTACATAAGATCAGTGCATCCCCAGGATGTGCCTTTGTCTCACCCGTCAGAGCTTTAAAGCTGTCACAGTTTAAGGCTGTACCTTCCCTCCTCTTCTGTTTTAATTTGGATTTCAGAGGCCAACAAAAAAAATCATTTCCCAGCTCTTTCCCTGGCAAATAAATAATCTTTTTCAAAATAAATAATCTTTTCCAAAATAATCTTTTTCCAGCCCTTTCCCTGGGTGCAGAGCCCAGCCCAGCACCCCAAGTTGGCTCTCAGGCCACCCCTGCACATTTTGCTGAGTAACCTGCCCAGGCTCTAGCTGGGGAGAAGGACATGCTCAGGAATGAAGCATCTGACACTTCTTTGGGTCTAAACTCAGCTGCAGGACCTACATCTGCTGGGTCGCCTCCTGCATTGCTGTTTCTGACATTCCAGTCACCACATTTAAGCTGAGAACGTGGCTAGATCACTCATTAACAGCTAATTTGCAATCAGGTTTAAGTCCCACGGTGCAAATGTCCCCTTCAAGTGCTGGGAGTGTTTCTAGTGTGAGTGTCCCTTCCTAGCGCCGTTCGGGTTATTTGAGCTCTGCTCCCGCCGCATTCCCTGGAAGGGTCGGGCGGGGAGGGCAGGGCTGGTTCGTGCCCGGGGAGCTGGCACTTGGTGGCACCAGAGCTCGTCCGAAGAGGGAGGAGAGCGCTCGGATGAATCAGCAGCATTTCTGTGCGGTGCTCGCCGGGCTCCCGAGCGGCTCCCTGCGTTCCACCCCTCCCATCCTGGCTCTGCCATCCCTCGGAAATGTCAGCGCTCTCTGCTCCTGACTGAAATGCCTCTGCTTCCTGCAGCCCCCTCTGAAGGCTCCACGGGGCTTCGGGACTGTGACTTTTCCCAGCAGCGGTGGGAACAGAACAACTTCTGCCGTTCCCCGAAAGCACAGCGAGCCCCTCCCGGGCAGGGCCGGTGCCTGCCCTGCCCTGCCCTCCGGGACCGATCCCTCCATCAGCCTCGCCAGGAGCTGGCCGCTTCTGCTGGGTGCCACACATCCTGCAGGAGCTCACGCAGACCCACGAGCCCCAGACACCACTGGGTGAGATCGTGCAGGCTGCTATTAAAGCAGCAGCGAAATCAGGGTTTCATTGTGGTTGAGTATCACTCTCGGATTTAGGTTAAAAAAAACCAACTCCAGCTTCTCAGAAGGAAGATCAAGTCTCAGATGCATTTTGTGATCAAAACCTCAATTAAAAAAGGATGAGGTTTGGAGCAGAGAGTGCAGCTGGTGACACTGGGATTGTTCTGAGAGCAGCACTTTGTGTCTGCACAGCGAGGAGCTGCAAGGTGTGCTGAGGAAATGTCTCTAAAAATAGCTGCAAACACTGTCTGTCAAGTTTAGAACAAACAAATTCCACAGGATTTTAATATGCTACTTCTGTCACAGATGGCTGGTTTTGTAGAAAGAGAACGAGCCCCCAAGGAGGCTGGGAAAGCTCTGGATCCCCAGAGCATCCCGTGGAAAGCTCTGGATCCCTAAAGAATCCCATAGAAAGCTCTGGATCCCTAAAGAATCCCATAGAAAGCTCTGGATCCCTAAAGAATCCCATAGAAAGCTCTGGATCCCCAAACATCCCATAGAAAGCTCTGGATCCCCAGAGCATCCTATAGAAAGCTCTGGATCCCCAAACATCCCATAGAAAGCTCTGGATCCCCAGCCCTCACAGGACCAGTGGCCACAGCCCAGCTGCCACTGCAGTTGTGAAGGCAGAACACAGTTTCAAAATAATTTCTATCTTAATCCTCTAAAAGCTGCTTCTCAGGACTTTTAGAAGCCAGCACCTTTCATGGCCACACATCAGATGGCTTTAAGGGACTGCAGAAGTGTTTGATGGGTGTGAGGCTCTAGCAGGGAGATGCTGCGGGTGCTGAAATCCCTGCCTGGCTCCTTTTTGTGCCCAGCAGCGCCTCTGAACTCCCCAAAGCACAGGGTCAGAGCCAGTGCCCTGGGCTGGGTGTTGGCAGAGCTGGGGGATGTGCTGGGGGAGGCTTCCCACCCTTCATGGGCTACTTTTGTTTCACATCAAGGGGCAGACAAATTCTCTGTCTGAGTGTGCCACCAGCTGCAGTTGTCATTAACTGAAGAGGGTTAAGGAGGCAGCAGAGCCCTCACTGCAGCACAGACTGCAGCAAGTGGCTGGGCACACCCAGTTAAAGATGCAGCACATCCATCCTGCTGCCCTTCAGCTTTGCTCCATCCCCTTGCTGCAATGCTGGCATCAAACCCAGAGCTTAACTCTTTTCAGGGCAAACTGCCTAAAAATAAATAAATTAATTAAAAAGGCAGAAAAATGCGGGGTTGCAGCCAGAAACTCCAGGTTGGAGTGATCTGTGTTTGCTGCAACTGCCCCTTCCCTCCTAACAAAGTTCAGTAGATATTTCTGTGCATGTGGGCAAGGAAAGGATATTTTTGTTTGTTCTTTTTCCTCTCCTTGCTGCAGGCAGCAGGGTTTGAAGTGCCTGCCTGGGAATCCAAGTTCCTGGATCCTCACTGCAAAGCTCCACTACAAGGCAGGAATGACACTGCAATTTTCCCAAGCCCTGCTGGTTTATCTGGCAAACTGAGGCACAGGCTCCACGCTAACTCTCTCACAGGCTCTGATTTTGGTGAAAAATTAGTTTTTTGTAAATCCAGCTCTGCATCAGAAAATACTTTTGGCCAGAAGGATGAAGCAAAAGTGGAACTTTGCTGAAGTTAATCTGAGAAATATCTCCTAAGGGAATGTCTTGACTTTTAATTTCACAACTGACCTGAATTTCTTTCCAGGATAAGAATCTGTGTCAGATCACCAAATAAATCCATCTATTCCACACAAATATTTCACCTGGATTGCTGCTCTTCCTTGGACAAACCTCAGTGCCAGGGTCTGAGGAACCTGGACAGGATATTCTGCAGTCCCCTACTTTTGATCTGTCACTGAGAGCTGCCCCAGAGCATAAATGAGAGCAGTTCCCGAGGTCAGAACTGATCTGAATCTGGGAAGAGCCAGAGCAGCATTCTCCTCAGTCCCCTGTGAAGGGCAGCCCAGATTTGGGCGTGCTGAGGAAGCTCTGGGATTTATTGATGCCTCTGCAGCAGGGCCAGGAGGATGCACTGCAGAGGGAGGCAGCCCCAGGGCCCTGCCAGCCCTGCTGCTCCCAGCCTGAGGCTGCACCAGGGGAAAACCAGGGGCAAACCAGAGGAAAACCAGGGCAGGGTGAAACATCCCCAGGCAGAGAGGGAAGGAGCCCAAGAAATCCCTGGGAGAGGCAGGAGTGACCCTGAGCTCCCAGCACAAGGAGCCTGGAGCAGCAAACTGGGTGAGTGTGGACACTCTGCTGTGTTCTGGAGCTCCAGCAGCAGAAATGAAAACCTGGCAGGGCTTTGGGCTGGTTTTTGGCTCCATGGGAGAGCCTGGCTGCCACTGCTGAGTCAGACAAGGTGGGGCTGGGGCTGCTGCAGGAATGTCCCAGCCAGGCCAGAGGAACCATGGAAACATTCCCAGCTTCTTCCATGCTGTCCCAGCCAGGTGAGAACCACCTGCAGGGCTGGCCAAGCCCTGAGCCCAGGGGCTGCTGGAGAGAAGGAGCTGGAGCTGCTGGAGAGAGTCCAGAGGAGGCTCCAGGATGATCAGGGGAAGGGACAGCTCTGCTGGGAGAGTTTGGGATGTTCAGCTGGAGAGGAGAATCTTCAGGGTGACCTCAGTACCCGAAGGAACAAACAAAAAAAATTCCCAAAGAATGTCATGGCATGATGTAATTTGATTTAAAATGGGAACTGGAGGAGGGCAGGATCCTGAGGTGGCTGGAACAGGAAGTGTGGAGCACACAGGATGGGGACAAAACAGAGTGTGGTAGGGAAGCAGTGAATTTGCACTGCACTAAATAAATAATCTTTTCTGGATATTGTATTTGCAGGGACCCTCGTGGCAGGGAGGAATGATGAATCTGACTCCATTGACATCAGAAGGCTGATTTATTACTTTATGATATCATATTGTATTAAAGAATACTCAACTATACTATACTAAAGAATAGGATATTTACAGAAGGCTAAAAAGATAATAATGAAACTTGTGACTCTCTCCAGAGTCTGACACAGCTTGGCCCTGACTGGCCAAAGAGTGAAAACAATTCACATGAAACCAAGGAAACAATCACCTGTGGGTAAACAATCCCCAACCACATTCCAAAGGAGCACAACACAGGAGAAGCAAATGAGACAAAATTGTTCTCATTTTTCTCTGAGGCTTCTCAGCTTCCCAGGAGAAAATCCTGAGCAAAGGGATTTTTCTGAAAATGTGAATGCTACAGCTGGGAGTCTTTTGGAGAGGAATAAAAGATATTTAAAGAATAAAAAAGCAGGGAGAGGAAAAAAAGCAGGGAAAAAAGCCAGCAGAACAGAGTGGTTTGTTGCAGTGCCACACGGGATACACGGGGTCAGTTTGTTTGCTGATCTGTGTCGTGTTCTGCTGTCACTGCTGATCTCCAGACAGCTCAGGCATGGTCACTCTGCAGCTGTGCCAAGCCAGGCTGGGCAAAAATAGTCTCAGGAAAAATAAAAGGTAAAATCCGTCCTGAATCTCTCCTTACACAAACACCCCTGTGGCTAAAATAGAAAGAAAATTAGCAGGATTTTGTGCTTGGTAACAAAAATTTAAATTGTATAGGAGGGTTCTTATATTACAAGAAATTCCTCCCTGGGAGGGTGGGGAGTGGCTGGGATGGAATTCCCAGAGGAGCTGGGGCTGTCCTTGGTTCTCTGAAGTGTCCAAGCCCAGGCTGGAGCACCCTGGGACAGTGGGAAGTGTCCCTGCCCTGGCAGGGGGGGCACTGGATGGGATTCAGGTCCTTTCCAACCCAAACCATTCCATGATTCTTGATTTTTTTCTGTAACATTTTATGGCTTTGCAGTGTTCCTGTGGTCCAGGGTCTGATATTCCCTTCCTTTAATCTCAGGATCAATAAAAAATCAGGCTGGAATTCAATGTACACTGGAATGGGATGGCCCCAAGTTCTGGGTGAGAACAGGAGTTACCTGCAGCCTGGGAAGGAAGAGCCAACCCCCTCTTCCTGCACAGCTTTTCTTGTCCTGTTTGTGAACCCCCCGTTTTTAAAATAAAGATTTCTCAGCTACAGACTCAGGATTCTCCCCCTACCACAGTTCCTGCCACTGCTCTGCATTTCAAAAGAACAAATTTATTAGAAATGGGAAAGAGGGATCTGCAGGGAGCATCAGCTGTGGAACAGGGGGAGGGCACTAGGGTTTGGAGGAAAAAGGATCCCTGAGCTGAAACAAGGTGTTAAATAAACAGATTTTTAGGTATTTTAGTGTCTGTGGAGCCCAGCCATGGCTGCTAAGGATTTAAAAGCATTTGGCATTAACCCTCAAAAGTTTCTCTTCATTTCTGCCCCTCCCAGAGGAGATGTGCACAGGGGTGTCTCCATCCCACAGAAAACTCCTGCTGGCTTGAGAAATCAGGAGCAAGAATATTCTCCTGAACTGGGTGGAATTGTAACAGGCTCAGGCACCTTTGTGTCCCTAATTAGAGGTGGATCCCTAATTAAAAGTCCAGAGAATTCAAGAGAAGAGCCCAAATTTCTTCAGGTGCTTTAGGATGCAGGTATTTATTAGGGCATGCTGTGCATAAAGGTGAGAGAAGCACTTGATGGGTGAGGTCACAGCACTGGAGATGTTTTCCTGTGTGGAATTCTGTGGAATTTCCTTTATTATTATGTGTAAGTTAAGGAGGGACAGTAATTAGTGGGTAGCTGTGAATAATGTCCAGGTTCAAACTGCTCTTCCTCACTGCTTTGTGTCACTTTGGGCAAATCCTCCATTCTTTACTTGCCTCATAAATTCTCAATATCTCAGGGGGAATCAGTGCTTGTAGAGTTCTCCTCCAAAACTTCTACAAACCTGGATATTTCATCCTCAGCTTTTTTATATTATCTTGCCACTGGGATGAGCCTTCAGAATGTTATCGATATGTCAAAATGTCACAGATGAGATAAGTGGAAAAAGGCTGATTGCCAGAAATAAAACGCACATTTTTGCACATCAAGTGGAAGGAAATAAGTAAATCCTGGTGGGTGATGTCTGGTAAAAGATCCCCTGACCTGCTCAGCTCCATCCCATCCTCAGCACTGCTCGGTGCCCCCAGGGTGGGAGTCAGGCACAACAGTGGGAGTGAATTCCTCTCCTGGTGGATATTGTCACTGTGGGCAGGGGTGTGATCAGTGAAGGCAGGGCTGGAGCAGCTTTGCCGAGGTGAAATTCCTCTTGCTTTGTGCAAAGAACGGAACAGAAGGACAAAACCCAAGAAAATTTCTGGTTATGCCAGAGCCATGGCACAAAAAGGGCTTTAAAGAGAGGGCCCCCAGGAAAAGGCGGTAGGGTGGGGTGCAGGGGAGCCTGGCTCGTTTTCATTTTCATTCCCATTTCTGTGTAGTGTTCATATATTCTTTGGCCAGAGAGAGACATAAAGACATAATTCTCTCTCCCAGGATTGCCTGGGAAAGTCTATGAGAAAGCACAGGGAAGAAGAAAAACAATTGTTACCTTCACTTGCATCTGTTATTTGGCACACGTGGAATGTGTTATGGAGATTGTTTACCCAAAGGGATTTGTTAATTGGGCACTGGTGATGGGTGTTTTGGATTGACTGATGTCCTGGCTTGCCAAGCACATTGGATTCCATTTGCCATCTGCATGGCAGCTGTCTCCTGTTCATCCGGCAGTTTTCCTTATCTCTTCCACACCCAATCCTTCCTGGGGAACATCTGCTGATAACAGGCTGTGGGATGTCCCTGCACGGCTGATAAAATTGACTAATTAGGCCAAAGCTGTGTGGTGACTGTCTGTAAGGGGTCACGGGTTTTCTTCGTATAGTGTAATAGTACAATGTAGTGTTAGGATAGGGGTAGTATAACACAGTATAGCTTAATAAAGCAATTGATCAGCCTCCTGAAATCATGGATTCAAAGCTCATTGTTCCCTGGCTGGGGGCTGCCTTGCTTCCATAATTTCCGTGCCAAATCCCAGCCTGCAGCCACATCTGCTGAGCCTGCAGGAGCAGGTGCCCTTGTAATGTGATCTGCAGGCTTTTAAAGCTGCATTGATCAGCTGCAGGGCCTGATCCTATTGATTGATTGATTGATTTGGGCCTGCAGCTGCACACAGCATCAATGGACCAGAAATGGACAGGGAGCAGCAGCAGTGATCTGATCCCCAAAGCCCTGCTGGTGGATTGGCTTCCTTAAATGGAACTTTAAATGGGGCTCCAAATGACTGGACTGCAGGCAATTATCTTCTAGCCAGCTTCCAGCTTGATTCTATACATTATTTATCCTCTGGAGGCACGCTGGGCTTTAGTTCTCATCCAGGAAAACATAATGGGAGCTACACAACAGCTCTGAAAAGCAAAGCAAGGTCAGGGCTCTGGGCAGGCCTGAAACACTCCAATAAAAAGCATTTGGAAGAAAATGTATTATCAAATAGCTGGAATATGAGTGTGCTGGAAAAAAAAAATCTGAATTATCTAAAAAATCTCAGTAAATCTGGATTTGATGTTTTGCTCTCTGAGCAGGAAGGGGCTGTGTCAGGGAAGAGAACTGGAGCCAGGATGGCTGATGGGTTATTTCCAGGTCTGGGGCTGTCACTGCAGAGCACCAAATGTGCCTCCCTCCCCAGGGAGTGACAGGAGCCCGGGCAGGGCTGGGGGCTCTGCCCCTTCTGAGGACAGCACCAAAACTGTGCCCTGGCAGCACCCCTCAATATCCAACACAGCCTTGTCCTGCTCCTTCCAGTCCGTGCCACCATTCCTGCTGGTGAAAGGGGGCAGATCAGCTTCAGGAAATCCAGGGTGAGCCCAGCAGGATCCTCCTGCTCTGCTCAGCCCTTGTTGGGGCTGAAATCAGGAATATCCATCACATCTCACATCTGCCCCTGGCCCAGACCCACCCCTGGTCTCCAGGAATAATGGATTGCTGACCCTTTAAGCCTCTTCCTTCTGGGTAACCACAAAAGGGGGATGTGCCTTTGTTCATAATTCATTCCCCCCGTGGCCAAGGCTGAGGTCAGCAAATGGCATTTGCTAACGGTCCCTCCATCCCCCCATTCCTCATGGGCAGGTAATTTAATAGAGCTGATGTCTATATCCTTTAATAAATTGAATTAAAAACGTTGCAGCAGCTGCACGTGGAATAGAATCTCCAGCTGTTCAGCAGTCATTCATTACTTTATTCCTGGCTGTTCCAGGCAGGGGCATCTCAAAGTGCTGCAGATCTGGGGCAGTGGATGAGAGCAGCTCTGCCTTACACCACAACTGGGTATAAATCCAGGGAAATCACAGAGCTGGGCTCTGTGTGGGTGCAGCTGGGGAGACTTTTGTCCTCTCTTTTTTTATTTGAGTCTTTATTTATGTTCTATGAGAACTGGAGATTTCTGGGGTAACAGTGGGGCTGAATTCAGGTCCCTACCCTGCTGTGGAAGTGCTCAGAAAATCATCTCTAGATATCTCTGGTGCTGTTCCTCAAACTGTTCCTGTCTGGGTTTTCGGGAGCAGGTGAAGATTTGCTCTGGTGTCAAAGGTGTAACATTGCCTGTCCAGGGAGGGCCTGGTCCCCAGAAATAAACCCCAGTGACACCAGCCTTGGGACCAAGTTCATTGCCTTGCTCTGACACCTCGAAACTGCCAGGGATTTTATTTTAAAATAAAATAGTCCTGAGCAAGGCACAGGTAATGACAGACAGTGTCATATCCATAACAGAGGTGCCCTTAAATGTTAATAAATTTCACATTTTCTTTAACATTCTGACTGTATTTCAGCCCATGCTCCCTCCTTCACAGCACAGTAATTAATCAATTAACTCATTAATAACCATTTCATTAATAAACTCACCATTGATAACCTGTACCACAAAACACCCCAGGAGAAAATAAAGCCTTTCCTAAATGTGGTTGCTAAAGGCTGGAACAGACACAGCCTGTTCCACCTCCTGCTCCCCATGAAGGGCACTGGGAGTGCTCAGGGGTTTGACTGGGCCCCATCTGCAGCTCCAAAGCCCAGCTTGGTCTGTCCCTGGGAGGGTTTTAGTGCCCAGCCCAGCTTGGTCTGTCCCTGGGAGGGTTTTAGTGCCCAGCCCAGCTTGGTCTGTCCATGGGAGGGTTTTAGTGCCCAGCCCAGCTTGGTCTGTCACTGGGAGGGTTTTATTGCCCAGCCCAGCCCAGCCCAGCCCAGCCCCGCAGTGCAGCCCTGGCTGCAGCAGGGCTCAGCTGGCAGATCTGCATCCCAATTTTCCTGGCCATGCAAAGCCAATTTTGTGCCTTGATGTGTAAATTCCTCCTGCAGCAGGGGGTCTGGTGACATGAGGAGCTGTCCCTGCACAGGTCGCTGCAGAGGCTGGCACAGGGCAGGGCGCAGCAATTCCCTTTGGAAAGACACGGCTCGATTCTGCAGCAGGATCAATATCAAAGCATTACCACAAGGCACTGAGAGAAATGTCCCCATTTGGGGTTCATTTTGCAGGGGTCTAATTTTGGAGCAGCTCATGAGGAGCCAGTGGGTGTCTGTGGTGTTTTTAACGAGCAAATGCAACAGGAACATCCTTGGGAACCATTGCCAGGCCACTGAAATAATCTTAACTCCATATTTAGCTGGGACAATGCAAATCTCCTTTGAAGCTGATTCATGTTTTTGGTGCATCTTGAGATCTGCAAATGGAAAGCTCCAGAACAAGACATTATAATTGTTATTATCATATACAAAAATATATTATTATTATTATATATTAATAGATAGATAATATTCCATATATAACATGTATCTTATAAGTATATACTTATTAATTATTGTCTATATAATGTTAATATGATATATATGAATAATGTATTATCATATATTATTGATATTATCATATAGAGGAGCACCCTCTGGAATGAAATAACTGGGAAAACCTCGATGCTTCCTCTCCTCTTCATTTTCCTCCATCCTTTATTTCCATTTCTTTGCTGAACCTTACATTTCAGGAGCCTGGGCTTTAATGCTCCTTTTGGGCTGCGTGGGGTGTGGTAGGAGCGAGCTGCTCCCAGAGGAAGCTCCGAGGGATCAGCTCCAAATGTTCCTGAAGAGTTTCTCAGCCCTGGAGCCTTTGCTGAGCAGTGTGGGAGGGAGGCAGAGGAGGGAAGGCCTGCACTTCCCACACACTCCTTGGTACTTGGATCAACCCCTCAGGCTGCTCAGATGAAATCCTGCTGTACCTGATGTCACACAGACAATTCTGTCTGGAGAAACAGCTCCGTGGAAATTACAGGGCTGGAGAAAAGGCATTTCCTAATTCTGAGCTTCTGAACTCCAGTATTCCCCCTCCACCCCCACATCCCAGCTGAGCATGTCTGCACGCATTTCAAAGAGGGAGCAATGACTCCTCCAGCAGATTCCAAGGAAAAAGGAGAAGACCTCGTCAGCAGCTCAGGAAAATCTGGAATTTCAGGGCTCAGGAAGAAATTTTCAAGTTCAGTCCTTGTAGAAAGTTCTGGAAGTCGTGTTCCAAAGGAGTCAGGATTTGGGCTGGGTGAGATTTAAAACCAAGCACCATGGGTGACATTTGGATTTGTGGCCACCAAACTGAAAGAAAAGCCAAAATAAAGAGTTACAAATGCCAGGAGCAGGGATGGGGATTTTTCATGTGCAGACCTGCTGCCCTGCTGCTGCCATGGATTTTTCTTTTCTGTGGGGAGATTTCAGGCCAGGAATTGTTAACGAGGCAGATTTATTGTGGGACCAGCCACAAGTGGCCTTGGCTGGTCCTGGAATTGAGGACAAACTGGATTTTAATGGTTTGTCAAATGGTAAAATGTTTCTTTTGGCATCTACTTCACCATTTTAAGCATTTTACAATTATTTACTCTGTGATCATAATGGAAAAAAATGTGGAAAAATTTTCTAAACACTACGGAGTTTAACTGGGGTTAAACTCTACAGAAATAAATGGGGTTAAACACTACAGAAATAAAATAAAAAGTCAATATATAAACTTCAGTTCATTGCATGAATCTGCAAGTGCTCTGAAAACAATGTGCATTATCACTTAATTAAAAACTTTGTCATAGGGAAACAAGGTAACTGAGCAATAATGCTCACCATGATGGCATTTTAAAATAAAATATGGGAAGGCAAAAGAGATTCTAAAGCAAAAGTTAATTGGGGTTTTTTTTCTTTTTAATATTATATATAAAAATTCTGAACAAATGAAAGTGGGATTTAAAAATAGAGCTGGAGGCAATGAATGATCCACAGAATCCCAGGCTGGGTTGGGTTTGAAGGGACCTTGAATCCCACCTCGTTCCAGCCCCTGCCATGGGCAGGGGCCTTTCCCTGGTCCAGGCTGCCCCACCCAGCCTGGCCTCACTGAATGTTTCCCATTTTCCCCAAAGCTGCGCATTGGACAATTTCTGAGAGTTTTACTGAGCTCTTTTGTGGGAATCCCAGAGGAAAAAAGGGTTAAAGGAGCAGCTTGTACAGCAGGCAGTGCAAAGCAGCAGCAGAGAGCTTTTTATTGCTGTCAATTCCTGCAAGAAATGAAAAAAAAACAATAAAAAATCAAGTTTTCCCCAGCCCAGCCCTTGTTCCAAGAAGTGCCAGTGATGGAGAATCGCTGCTGACTCACTCGGTGCCCGGGAGGGCTCCTTTAAAGAAGAAAATTGCTGCAGCATTCTCAGTGTGCATCAAAGGTTATTGCTGCTCTCCGGAGGAACGGAAGATCCATTACCACATGAGAAAGCACTCAGCAGCATCTCGTGGCAGCTGCAGCCGTAGATCTTTGTTTTAAAGCAATGATTCCTTTGGACTGGGACTGGGAGAGGGGAGGGAAGAGAGAGAGGAAGAGAAGAGAAACAAAAGTCAGGTTGTGGGAGAAGCATGAGCTGTCTCCATCACTGCCACTGCGGAAAGGCTCGGGCGGAGGAGCTGCGGGAGTGACTCAGCATCTTCCTCCTCCTCCTCCCCAGCAGCATCCTCCTCCTCCTCCTCAGCATCCTCCTCCTCCTCAGCATCCTCCTCCTCCTCAGCATCCTCCTCCTGCGGCAAAACGGGGCCGGGGCACCGCCCGCCCTCCTCCAGCGGCAATCCCTGCGGGACAGACCCCCGACCCCGCCAGACCCCTCCCTGCCCCAAAACCTCCTGCAAAACCAGCGCCCTCCAAAGCCACCCCTGCCACCCTGGTCCTGAAATTGAGGACAAACTGGATTTTAATGGTTTGTCAAATGGTCAAATGTTTCTTTGCATCTATCTCACCATTTTAAACATTTTACAATTATTTACTGTGTGATCATAATGGAAAAAAAAAAACCATAAAAACTACCCCTACCCTCCTAAACTCTGAGCCCCTTCCCAGGGTCTGGCTCCAGGAGGAGCATCAGCTGAGCTGGGACGTTCCCATCTTCCTAGGTCTCTCCCATCTTCCTGCAGGGACAGAGCTGGGACGTTCCCACCTTCCTGCAGGGACAGCATCAGCAGAGCCAGGATGTTCCCAGCTCCCTCTGCAATCCAGGCAGACCACCACCCTCCCTGGGATCTGCAGGAATTGCTGCTCGCTCCCACTCTGCCATTTCACCTCCCACTCACCAAGAGCAGCTGATCCCTCTTGCCCTGCACCCCTCCAAATCCTCACAGAATTGTAATTGATCTAATAATTGCCATGGCAGCAAAAAAAGTGGGGGGAATTGGGACAAACTCCCAGACCCAGAGCTGAGGCTGCTCTCCTGCAGCAGCAGCACGGGAAGGTGCTCCTGGACAAGCTCCTGGGACACCTGGGTTTGTTTTGTCAGGGGTGTGAGGGCAGGTAGGGACCCAATCCCGCAGTGGGGACCCAATCCCACAGTAGGGACCCAATCCCTAAGTGGGGACCCACTCCCACAGTGGGGACCCAATCCCGCAGTGGGGACCCAATCCCACAGTGGGGAACTGGGCTCTTCCCACTCCTGCAGCCTGGACGTGGTGTGGAGAAGCACTGGGTGCCCACAGGCTCTGCCGTGTGCCAGGGCTTGGGAAAGGTGGCAGGAGGGAGGGAGAAGAGCCCCAAGGCTGCTACAAACCTGGGGCTTTCCATCTGCTCCCATCCTACCTCTCCATTCCTCATTTAACACCTTCCTCCTGACTGTTATTGATTTGGGGTGTAAATGGACTTTTCCCCCCATTCATCCAGTTTTACCTGGCCTCATTAAAAACCAAACCACCTTCCCTGAGACAAAACTGTTCTGCTCCCATGGACATTCCAAATCTCTTGCTGCAGCATTTTTGTCTCGTTTGGGTTAGTTTTATGTGGCATAAAACACAAACTGCAGCTCTCAGGGTGATGCTGGAGGTGCTAAAAGCCTGTTTAACCCTCTGGAGGTTGGGGCACAGCAGGAATTGCTGATGCAGAAGGGGAACGGGCTCTTTGCAGCCCTTGCCTGGCTTGCAGCAGTTCTGCTGCTGGCCAAAGGTGGCCTGGAGCAGCGGAGCTCCTCCTTTCTGCGGGACTCTCCTCCTCTCTCCTCCCGAGCTGCTGCAGCGTTGAACTTTTGCCAGGAGCTGGACCTGCTGCAGAAGCAGCAGCAGCTTTGCAGAGGGAGGAGGGAGCAGGCAGGTGGAGAAAATGCTCTCCCTGGGCTCCTCTTGGCAGCAGGGCTCACACAAGCCCTTCTCCTTCTGCTCAGAGCATTCACAAGTCCCTGGGTCCCACCACCGCATTTGCAGAAAGCACAGGGCGCTGCCAAGGGCTCCTGCAAGGCAGTTCCCCTCCTTTGCCAAGGAAAAAGGCCACGTCCCTCTCTGCCACATCCCATTCCTCCCTAAGGAGGCAGAGACGCTGGGCTCCAGGTTTGCCCTGGGGCTGCCCCTGGTGCTCTCCTGACACCCCGGGTCTCCTGCAGGAGCTTTTCCCCTCCAAAATCCAGCAGGAGGAGTTTCTTCTCTCTCTCTGCGCTCCCTAATCCCCCAAACCGCAGCTGCCTAGGGGAGAATTCCCAGAAGGAGGCGCTGGAGGAGCCCCAGATTCCCGAAGTTTTCCCCCAGGGACCAGCAAATCCAGGATTAACCCTTGCTGCATCCTTTTCCTTCCCCACCCACAGCATCTCCCAGCTCCGTGCAGGCTGCTCCAGGGGCGAGGAGCTCCCGAGGGGTGATTTGGGTCAGAAGAGAGGGATGGCAGCTCCAGATTTGGACACTCTTGCCCAGCCCAAATGAAATCTGCAGGAGGTTTTTGGTTGGGCTTTCTCCCTCTCCTCTGAGCTCAGTGGCTGCCTCCTGTTTTATTCAGCAGCTGTGTTTCTGCCAGGAATAACTCCTTCCTTCTCCTTGGTTCAGCCCCAGCTCTTCCACACACACCTGGAGGAAAGAGCCCCAAAAGGCACCTGCAGCTGCCTCTGCCTGGCCCTTTGCTCACTCCTGGCTGTGCAGGAGCTGCCAAAACTCCTCCTCCTCCTGCAGCCAACTCTGCAGACTCAGAGCCTCCACCCAGCTTTGTGGTCTTAAAACAAACATTAAGGTGTTCCAAAAATTAAATGTGATTTTAGTGACAGGAACAGCCCAGGCTGTGCCACTTGTGTGCTCGGATGCCTGGGAAGAAGCCCTGCCACACTCCCAAACCAATAAATCCAGCAGAAGGAGCAGCACAGCCTCACGGAGATGTGTCTGGGGAACGGGAAAATTTCCTTCTTTCTCTCTTCACCTGCACACTGAAAGGAGAAGGGGAGATGGAAAACACGTTGCTTGTAACCAAATTAAAATAAAACAAAACAACTGCCAAGAAGTATTTGTGAAATTGCTTTCCATGATGTGCAACAGGCATAAAAAGCAAAGCCTCCTTTCCTGAAATCTAAAAATGTTGCTTGAAATAATAAAAAACAATTTTGAAATCTTTTCCTCACTATTTCAAAAGTGCAGCTTTTACAGAATCTTCCGTGGCACCTTCTAAAGGCCATTTCCCCTCAGGATGACAAACCATCTCCACAGTTATTGTTACTGCCTCACGTTGCAAACCCATGTCAGTCATGTGGAGACTGTGAGGACACAAATTCTGAGAGAGAGCCTGCAGTGGAATTAGGGAAACGGGAGCTGGGAAGGGGAAATGTTCACCAGAAAACCGAGACACCAAAGCTGCTGCTTTGCAGAGCAGCTGTGAAGGTGTGTGAGGAGTGACTGACCTGCCCAGTCTTCCTTCAATCTGCTGACCCCCATTTCTGGGTTGTCCATGGACTCATGTCTGCTTTGCTCAGGGGATGAGAGGCCTCTGAACACCAGGGAAACGTTTCCCAAACCACACAGGATTTTCCTCTAACACAGAGCCACAAACCCTTCCAGCCCTTCTGCAGTGTCACAGATGCAAACCTCTCCTCAATTACACAGAGCTTCAAGTGTTTTATCCTCTGCCAGATGAAGATTTCCAGGAATTCCAGCCCAAGGCACGGAACTGGGAGGGAGAACCTTGGCTGGATATATAATGCACATGTAGCAACTCAAACCATGGAACAAAACACACCTGGTTTGATGGTTCAGTGAATCCCTCACTTGAAAACCCTTTGCTGCCATCTCTTCTCTCCTGGTTATTTCTTGCTCCCATTGTTTTATCACTTTGGTGCCTTTATCCCACAAAAAGAGCTTTGTTCCAGGGCCACTGGAACACTGCAGTCCAGTGCTGTGGGTCAGGGAGCTTTCCCAGCTTTCCCAAACGTCATTCCAGCTGCACCAGGCACAAACCAGGGAGAATCCACCCCAAAACCTTCCCCTGCAAACCAACAATGCTGCCCAGCTGCTTCGTTGTGTAGTGGAAGGTGAAATGGGACCTCCCCTGCTTCCTTCAGCCTTTGAAATGTCCTTTTTACAGCTGTACAAACAGCCTCTCATGGATCCCATGGGAGAAGCAGGAAAATGGGAAACAAAGGAGAAATCTGCCTCATTCTTCCTAATCCCTGCCCGTTCTCTGCAGCCCCAGCTCAGGTGCCTTGTCCTGCCTGAGGACAAACGGCCAGGTTGTCCTCCTGGAAAAGCAGAGTTAAAGGCTGTTGCTCTGGAAAAGCAGAGTTAGAGGCTGTTCTCCTGGAAAAGCAGAGTTAGAGGCTGTTCTCCTGGAAAAGCAGAGTTAGAGGTTGTTCTGGAAGAGCAGAGTCAAAGGCTCTTCTCCTGGAAAAGCAGAGTTAAAGGTTGTTGCTCTGGAAAAGCAGAGTTAGAGGCTGTTCTCCTGGAAAAGCAGAGTTAGAGGCTGTTCTGGAAAAGCAAAGTTAGAGGTTGTTCTGGAAGAGCAGAGTCAAAGGCTCTTCTCCTGGAAAAGCAGAGTTAAAGCCTTTTCCAGGAGTTCTGATGGCCCTGTTTGAGAATCAGCAGAGCCTTAAGGATTTAGCTCTGATTTTTGTTGCTGTGGAGGCCCCAAAACTGCAGCCCTTGCACTGCTGGGGAGTTT
Source organism: Passer montanus (assembly GCF_014805655.1). Lineage (NCBI taxonomy): Eukaryota > Metazoa > Chordata > Aves > Passeriformes > Passeridae > Passer > Passer montanus. Next base: position 642,117 of record NW_024359056.1, read on the forward strand.
CACCCCATTGCAATGGGCCAGCCCAGGAATGTCCCACAATTAATGTTCCACTTCCTTGTTAGCTAATACTGGTGCCAATTTCAAGAATACATTTCTTTTCTATAAGAGCCAAACTGGTACTGTAATTTCTACCAACCTAAAGGCTTTTAAAGGCACTTGCCTTGTCACAAAGCAAGTGCTGGAATACTAAAAATACTGAATATCCTTAAGGTCTTCTTCAGGAAAACAGGCTCTGAACTCCTTTTGGCATCAATTAAGTCTAGAGGAAACACCCAGAAAATGGGATGGGACAGAGGGAAAGATTGTGGGAAGAATAATAAATGTATATTTAACAAACCAGAAAAATATTATTATGATGATCAAGCCAACAGAAAAGAATTGGTAAAGGTTTATTAATGTGAACATTATTAAAGGATCCAAATAAAGTGTCTGAAACAGAAGTCTCAATACTCAAGTTTTTACCACTTAATGTTTTATTGAGGGTTATAGAAAGGACTAAGAGAAAGAGATGTTAAAGGGAAAAAAAAAAAAAAGGAAAATCCAGCTGCAGTTTAAATGGCAGTGAAGTATTTATGAAAAAAAAATTGTACAGAGAAAAATATACAAAAATATTTCCCTAAAAAAAAAAACCACCAAAATTAAAACCAGCAACTCCTTATCTTCACTTATCAGTAGTGCCAATGAAAATCCTGGTACTCACAGTAAACCCTGCTGGGAGAACCTCGTGTCCAGGCTGGGTAATTTATAATTTATTCTCTGCATCAGAATGGTGCAAAGCCCTTTTCTCTCCAGGAGGAGAAGTGCCAGGGATGAAATAGCTGAAGTGGAGATGAGTATTTGCAGACCTCTGCAAACCTTTCAATTAAGTGATGAATTAAAATAAACCTGAGTGATGGAGGGGGTTCCTATTCCATCCCTCAGAAATCCTGGGCTCCATCCCTAAGGACAGCAGCAGGAGTGTGCAGCCTGCAGGGAGGGCTGGGGTGAGAGGTGAGCTGCTTTGGCTGCAGAATTCAGGGATTTTTATTCACAGACTGCAGAGCTGAGCACATTCAGCAGCCCTGAGCCACCTCACTGCAGCACAGCTCTCCCAGCTTTATTTCTCCCTGGAGTCTGTGTTTTATGGGCAGCAGCTCGTGCCAGACTGGGAAATAAAGGGATTTTTACATCTTCCCAAGAAATGCTTTTCACTTTTGCGTGCGGGGATATGATTCACTCACTCCAGGGTGCCTTTGTGAACATCCTACGTGGATTTTATTGCTGCCTCTGCAGCAAGGGGAAAAAATATCCCAAAGACTGAAATAACTGAATTATAGGGAAAGTATTCCTGAGCTGTTCCTCCCCTTTCTGTGACCAAAGGAAGAACATCCTGGAATTCTCTGCTTCAGCTCCCTGCAGATAAAACAACTCTAAAATCTCTCTGTTTTTTAATTGTCCATGCAGCCCACAAATAAATGCTCTTTTGGACCTGTGTTTTGTCTTTATTTTCATTTATACTGGAAATTTTGGGGAAGGAAATGGAGTCATTATGAGCCTTCATGTGCTCTCAGCTGTGTTGTAAATGCAGTTTTCTCTCTTTACCCTGTCACCAACAGGACTTACTTAAGCTGGCACAGCAAAAATGGGAAAATAGGGAAATATTTCACTGCTTCAGTCTGGATATTGCTGCTGCTTTGAGGATCCAACTCCCAAAACATGAGAGATATGACATTTCTCCTGTTGAACCAGCTGCACTTGTTCAAGCACATGTTCCTTCAGCACCCAGCCCTCACCCAACACCACAAACCAGAATTATTGTTGTTAAACACCACTTATATCTTTGCAGCAGGGATGGAGCTGGTTCCCAGAGCAGCTTTCTAGGGCACAACAAAGCTCAGCTCAACTGAGATCATCAGGTGGCCTTAAGCGGGGACTGCAGCGAGGCCTAAAGTCAGGACCAGCTTAAACCCAGCTCCTGGTGCTGCTGGGTCCAGCCCTTGCTGCTCACATGGGCAGAAATGCAATTAAAGCAATGAGACAACAAATTAATAAATTGTCTCCTTCCAAATGGGCTGGGGTTTGTTTTTTTTCAGTTTTATTTGTCTGGAGAAGCTGCCCTGTCCCTGGAAGCGCACAAGGCCAGGCTGGAGCAGCCTGGTCTGGAGGAAAGGCCCGGCCCATGGCAGGGGGTGGAAAAAGATGTTTTTTAAGGTCCCTTGAACCCAAAGCACTCCAGGATTTGGCCAAAACCCTTCTCGGTTGATATTTAATTGTTGGAACCAAAAGCAGAACATCAATTTAATTGATTCTGGGAGATAAGAACCAGCCCTGGGATCTGCCATCAGATGTTGCGGCCTAGTTTGGAGACCTGATCCAACAAGTAAACAAAGCTAATTAATGAATCTTCTAATTAAGCATTCCCTGATAGAGCTCAGATGAAAGAATTGGCTGCCTGCTTTCTGCAGGTCCTGTAATCAAGAGACAGAACAAACTCAAAGTGAGCAAATTGCTGCTACTGTGTGCAGAAATTGGTGTAAATAATAATAAAATAATGAGAGCTGCCCAGGCACTTGCTATATCTGGCACCAACAAAGCAAACAGTGGTTCAAAGGAGATAAATTAAACACTTATTTGCATTTCTTCTGAGTCTCCCAGAGAGTGTGGTTCAGTCCTTGCAGACAAAATTCTGCTTTGGTTTGGAAATTCCTGTGAGTGTTGCCTCATATTAAAAGGACTGCTTGGAATATAGAAAGAGGAGTTCCTAAAATGTGAGATTTTGTTCCAATTCATCAAAATAGATCAGAGCATTATCTTTTGCCTGTTTTAATTCAACTCATTCAGACACTTTGATATAATTCTAGATAAATACATAAAACCTGACATAAGAGCTATTGAACATTTTTAGCTGCGGGAGTGCCTAATATTTTTTTTTAAAGGAAAAACAATGTTTTTGCCTCTTTTTTTTAACTCAGAACTGCTTGATTTCTGTGAAAATCCCAGCTAAGCAGGCTCAGCCCCTTCTGTGTTTCTGCAATAAAAGCTGCAGCAGACAATGAAGACTCCACCCAAAACGCCCCTGTTGCAGTTTCTGATGGGAAATTCTTTGATTAAAAAAGGATAAAAACGCAAACCCCCCCAGAGTTCACTGGGGGCTTTCAGGTAATGTCCTGGTGCTCAGAGTCCCCAGCACAGGGCTCAGGTCTGAGCTTTTCCTCGAGGAAATGCCAGCTGCAGGTGGGGATGTGTTATTTATGGATGCAGCAGAGGAAAAGGAATGAACAGGAATGCTTTGCCATGGAGTTGCTGCTTTTCCGTGGGCAGCAGTGGGATTTGGAATCATGGAATGGTTTGGGTTGGGAGGGACCTCAAAATTCATCCAGTACCACCCCCTGCCATGGGCAAGGACACCTCCCACTGTCCCAGGCTGCTCCCACCCGGCCTTGGACACTTCCAGGAATGGGGCACAGCTGCCTTTTCATTTCTGCACCATGCCTCAGAATAATTTGCATTATTTGGGTCACCCAGGGAACGATTTCAAGAGGTGAACCTGGCTTTGGGATTCTCTGCCTGAAGTGTTGGTGACCTGGGGACACTCACAAGCAGTGAGGGGGCAGCTCCAGCTCCACCAGGGGCAAAGGGGGACAGTGCTGAGCTGCTGCAGGTGAGACAAGTGACACAGGCCACTCCACCCTGGCTGGAACCAGCTCTGCTTTATCGCCTTCCTCTGCTCACAATATTGATTTTTCTAACACACATCCTGGGGCTTGATTATCTTCTGCATTAAGGCAGAAAGAAACAAAAGGGACACAAAGGGAAGGGTGGGATCTGGCAGCATTTCCCCTGAGCCTGGAAATACGAGTTTGGGAGCAGGATACCTTCAGGAGTGACTTTCTTTTCCTTGGAGTACCAAAGCTCCATGAGTTCCACAGAGGTTCCACGCTGCAGGGTGGCTGCAGACACCCATCCTCCTCCCCGTGCTCCTGGCACACAGCAAAGGACTTTCCTCTCCAAAGAAATGTGAGAAGGAATATTAACAGCCTACAGTTACAAGGCTTGTTTTGCTGGGATCTGAAGCGCAGTGGTTTTTACAAGCTGAGGTACATTCCTTTATTAATACATGGCATAAGGAATTATAGCATTAATAATTAAATCTTGTGCTCAGGTTGCTGTAGGGAAGATTAGCATAAATCCATTGGCATGAACAAGGTATTTCAGTTTGCAGGAGCTGAGTATCCCAGAAAATATCAGCTCCCTGAATCCCTGACCAACATGCTGGGAATCCTCTCTACAGTGTCTCTATTCCTCATTTCTTCCCCTTTCAAGCCCAGTCTCTGCTAAAGATAAAACAGATTAGCACAGAAGGCTCTACCTGTGCTGCTCTCCTTTGCATGTTCTGAATAATGAATGGCTGCTCTGACATGCATGAATGCAGCCAAAACTTGGATTTAAAAAACAAATGGTGAATAAAAATCGAGGCAGAAGCCGAGCTTGCAGTGCTGGCTGCTGAGAGCAGCTGCACTGATCTTCAGGGGACTCTGCAGATTTGCAGAATAAAGTCTCCAGCAGCTCTGCTGGGATATAAGTGACACTTAAGCCTTGATGAGCTCTTGGTACAGTTCATTCCATCCAGAATGAGCTCCGATGAGCAGAGACTGCAGCTTTGTACCTCTGAGAGGCCGTTGCCCTTCACAGATCAATGATCCTCATGTGTAAATACCCTGAAACATGGAGAAGCTGTCACACAACAGGTGATGTTCTGTGTGAGGTCACTGGAAAATAGCAGGAAATACATTAAATCCACCCTGCTCTACCTTTCCTAAAAAGCTGCTATTAAATAAACATTTATTTGTGCCAGAAATACCCAATTAGCACTGCAATTACTGACAGGCACATTAATTCATACACGTTACAAAGTCCTTCCCCTTTCTTTGGGAAGCACCTCAGCATTTTTGTGGTAGCTAATAAAAGTCCCCCAGTCTTTACTGACTTTTATTCCTTCCTTGAGAAAACTTTGAAGAGTCTGTTTTGTGATATATTTGTCCTTCTGACTCCAAGAGGTGAATTCTCATTGTCTTTTTGAGCCTCCCATGCAGTCTGTGCTCAATACATCTCTATTTTACCCCTGATAAATCTCTACTACATAAATACCGCTTTGTTTTAATCAACCAGTGGTAATAGCCTGGCCCAGAGGTAGCTGCAATGCAGCTGTCCAATTTAATCTCTGTATTAGCCAGATTAGACAAGGATAAATATCCTGTCCCTGTGATCCATGTCCCAGACAGACTTGGCTCCAGGGAATCTCAAGGAACCAGGCATCAGCGTGTTGTGCCAGGACTGAGAACCCCCCTGTGTCTGCTGCTGCTTCCGTGTAATGAAAGGACAAATGACACTGCCAGGCTTCCCCTGAAGTGCCCAAGGCCAGGTTGGATGGGCTTGGAGCAATCCAGGGCAGTGGGAGGTGTCCCTGCCCATAGCAGGGTGGGACTGGATGGGCTTTAAGGTGCCTCCCAACCCAAACAATTCCATGATTCCATGATGCTATAATTAATTACCCGGTTATTAGGGACCGCTTGGAACAAAGGGCGTGGGGGGGATGCAGGGGCTCAAAGAGCACTCATGCCTTGTGCTAACTGCAAACTGAAGGGGAAAAAAATATACTATATACATGTTTGGGGGTTCTGCAGCCAGGCTTGGGTGTTCCACAGCCTCAGCGGGGCAACCTCAGCCACGACCTGGGGCTTGCAGCACATTCCAGAAGCTTCTGCCAGGGCAGCTGTGGAGGAACGGAGGAGGGGGTTTAAACATAGCCTTGGCGGGCTGGGGGGTGCAGATAGACTTGAGGGGAGCTGGATCTGAAAGGGCCCGAGGTGGGCCTGAAGGGGGCCGGGAGATGGCCCAGGAGGGCCCGAGGATGTGCCCAAGGAGGGCTGAGACAGGGCTGAGCCGATGAGGCGGGGCTGGTCCAGAGCAGGCCGGCTGTTCCCCCGCGCCCGCGGGGATGCCCGGAGCTGTCCAGGCATCCCTTCCCCGCCGTGACGGCCGGAGCTGTCCAGGCATCCCTTCCCCGCCGTGACGGCCGGAGCTGTCCAGGCATCCCTGCCCTGCCGTGACGGCCGGAGCTGTCCAGGCATCACCGGGGCGAGATCCGGCCGGTGCCGCTCAGGGCATCACAGCGCTGAGGGAATGAATGCCTGGACCGCTCCGGGCATCCCCTCCCCGCGGCGCTGCCTGGACCACTCCGGGCGTCGCCTCCCCGCGCCGATGTCGCCGCGCCCCGCCCCGTCCCCGCCCGGAGGCCGCTCTGCCCGCCCTCCCCGCGCATAAATATCGGGGTGCGGGCGGCGCCCGCCGCAGAGCCGTCGCCGGAGCCCCCGCAGCCATGAGCTCGTACGGGTACGACCCGTTCTTCCCGTCCTACAAGCGGCGCTACGCGGACAGCCCGCGCATCCATGTGTCGGTGCGCAGCGGCGGCGGCTTCGGCTCGGCGCGCTCCGCGTACTCCAGCCTGTCCGCGCCCGTGTCCTCCGTGTCCGTGCGCCGCAGCTACGCCACCTCCAGCGCCTCCAGCTCGCTGCTGCACTCGGTGGACAGCCTGGACCTGAGCCAGGTGGCCGCCATCAGCAACGACCTCAAGTCCATCCGCAGCCAGGAGCGAGCGCAGCTGCAGGACCTCAACGACCGCTTCGCCTGCTTCATCGAGCGCGTCCACGAGCTGGAGCAGCAGAACAAGGTGCTGGAGGCCGAGCTGCTGGTGCTGCGGCAGAAGCACGCCGAGCCCTCCCGCTTCCGCGCGCTCTACGAGCAGGAGATCCGCGAGCTGCGCTTGGCCGCGGAGGAGGCGACGAGCGAGAAGCAGGCGCTGCAGGGCGAGCGGGAGAGCCTGGAGGAGACGCTGCGCGGGCTGCAGGCGCGCTACGAGGAGGAGGTGCTGAGCCGCGAGGACGCGGAGGCGCGGCTGCTCGAGGTGCGCAAGGGCGCGGACGAGGCGGCGCTGGCGCGGGCGGAGCTGGAGAAGCGCGTGGACAGCCTGCTGGACGAGCTGGCCTTCCTCAAGAAGGTGCACGAGGAGGAGCTGGCCGAGCTGCAGGCGCAGATCCAGTACGCGCACCTGTCCGTGGAGATGGACGTGTCGGCCAAGCCCGACCTGTCGGCCGCGCTGCGCGACATCCGCGCGCAGTACGAGAAGCTGGCGGCGCGCAACATGCAAAACGCCGAGGAGTGGTTCCGCAGCCGCTTCACCGTGCTCAGCGAGAGCGCCGCCAAGAACACGGATGCCGTGCGCGCCGCCAAGGACGAGGTGTCCGAGAGCCGCCGCCTGCTCAAAGCCAAGACGCTGGAGATCGAGGCCACCCGCGGCATGAACGAGGCGCTGGAGAAGCAGCTGCAGGAGCTGGAAGAGAAGCAGAGCGCGGATATCTCCGCGCTGCAGGTGAGGGGTGGGGGCTGGAAGGGTCCCTGCAGGGAGGAGGGTCGGGGTCCCTCAGGGGAGGGGATGATGGGGTTCTGCGGGTCAGGAGAAGTTGGGGTTTGAAGGGTTCTGAAGATGCGGGGATGATGGGATTTGAAGATGCGGGGATGATGGGGTTTGAAGGGCTCTGCGAGTCAGGAGAAGTTGGGGTTTGAAGGTTCTGAAGATGCGGGGATGATGGGGTTTGAAGGGCTCTGCAGGTGAGGGATGATGGGGTTTGAAGGGCTCTGCAGGTGAGGGATGATGGGGTTTGAAGGGCTCTGTAGGTGACAGGTCAGGTTTTACAGGGTTCTGCAGGTGAGGGGTTTCAGGGATTTCTGGGCTCTGCAGGTGACGGGATGGACATTGGGGTTTGAAGGGCTCTGCGAATCAGGAGAAGTTGGGGTTTGAAGGGTTCTGAAGATGCGGGGATGATGGGATTTGAAGATGCGGGGATGATGGGGTTTGAAGGGCTCTGCGAGTCAGGAGAAGTTGGGGTTTGAAGGGTTCTGAAGATGCGGGGATGATGGGATTTGAAGATGCGGGGATGATGGGGTTTGAAGGGCTCTGCGAGTCAGGAGAAGTTGGGGTTTGAAGGTTCTGAAGATGCGGGGATGATGGGGTTTGAAGGGCTCTGCAGGTGAGGGATGATGGGGTTTGCAGGGCTCTGTAGGTGACAGGTCAGGTTTTACAGGGTTCTGCAGGTGAGGGGTTTCAGGGTTTTCTGGGCTCTGCAGGTGAGGGATGATGGGGTTTGCAGGGCTCTGTAGGTGACAGGTCAGGTTTTACAGGGTTCTGCAGGTGAGGGGTTTCAGGGATTTCTGGGCTCTGCAGGTGACGGGATGGACATTGGGGTTTGAAGGGTTCTGCAGGTGAAGGGATGAGTGTTGGGGTTAGGAGGGATCTGCAGGTGAAGAGCTGTTGGGGTTTGAAGGGATCTGCAGGTGAGGGGGTTCAGGGTTTGCTGGGCTCTCCCTGAGGGGAGTTGGGGTCTGCAGAGTCTCACAGATGAGGGGATCAGGTTTGTGGGTTGGTTGTTGGGGGCATCCCTCCTGGTTCCTGCCCGTGCTGCAGATAAGGCATCGAATGCCACAGAGCTGTAAAGCAGGATGTGGTGTGGAAATACCGACCCAAATCAGGATCTGAATTACCAAAATCATCCCAGACATTGGTTCTGGTACTGCTTCTCTAAAGTGTGAGGTGTTACAAAATCAGAATGCAAAATGCCCCTGATTAAGCCCAATATCCATGTGTCCATATACTGATGCAGCCTGAACTATACCAAAAAATCATGGAATATCCTGAGTTGGAAGGGATCTACAAGGATCATCAGTGGATATTCCTAAACTAAAATTAGAAAAAGCACGTAGAGGCCAAAATCAAAATGAAACAATACACAAATTTCATGGATGCTTTAGCACTTGGGTACCAGAATATTGGGCTCTTTGTGTTAAATAGGACTGGCATAATGTGGAGTAGAAAACCTGCCAGGAAGGTATTAAATGATGCTTTTTGGCTGAGGAGGGAGTGGGAGCTGTGCAGTTTCTGTCTGCTAGAGCAAGATGAAATTAAAAGGATTGGAGAAATTCCTTGTGATTATTCCTAGACTTGAGAGAACAGAATTTTACGCTGTCACTATTGTTCCATCCAACAGGATACAATCAACAAATTGGAGAATGAGCTGAGAACCACAAAGAGTGAGATGGCTCGGTACTTGAAGGAATATCAGGACCTGCTCAATGTGAAAATGGCCCTGGACATCGAAATTGCAGCTTATAGGTATGGTGGGGGATGTTTTAATGAGCCAGAGCTCAGAGCAGTTCCCATTCTCTTCAGGAGAATTCAGGTTATTTATCCTTCCCCCAGCAGAAATTTTCATAGATCTGAGGCAGAGTTTAATCTGTTCCTCCCTATGTGCACACAGAATGTTTAGCTTGACCTCAGTTCTCCATCCTGACAGATAAAAGTACCTGTTCTGTACTTGATAGTCAGTTCATGTGCACACAGAATTCTCAGCTTGGCAATAAATGACCTCAGTTCTCCATCCTGACAGATAAAAGTACCTGTTCTGTACTTGGGGAAGAGATTTTTTATCAGTGGAATTCCTCAATACCAGTGACTCATTCTCAAAATGGGAAATCCCTCAAATGCCCTCAAGAGCAGGGATTTTTCCTAACTTATAAATGAACAAATTAAATATTTTCCAGTAGAATTGCTGCTAAATAACTGTGATATTTTGTCTCAGACTCTAAGAGATTTCGATGCTGAAACAGAATTTCTGTGGAAGCCACAAGGGGGAATACTGAGAGAGCAGCTCCAAGCCTTGTCTGACAGCTCAGCAGCAAATCGTTACAGCTGCAGGGTGGCAAAATACACCTCTAGTTTCACTTGCCAGAGAGACCTGGTTCTAGAGAGGTTTTCCTGTTCCTTCCAACAAGGAAAGGTATCAATTCACCCACAGTGGGCACATCTGAAGAAACTATTCCAAGCAAATAGGGTGGCATTGGCACACAGTGCACAACTAGCCCTGCATTAATAGCCACACGTGCAGGCTGCAGGGCTCGTGGTGCCGAGCCCTGCTGCAGCACAGCCAACTCATTTCCCTTTGCTTTCCTTCCTCCCTGCTAGGAAGCTGCTGGAGGGGGAAGAGACCCGGCTGAGCTTCACCAGCGTGGGCAGCATCACCAGTGGCTACAGCCAGAGTGCCCCCACCTTCGGCAGGTCCGCCTACAGCGGCCTCCAGGCCAGCTCCTACCTGATGACCACCCGCTCCTTCCCCACCTACTACTCCAGCCACGTCCAGGAGGAGCAGATTGAAATCGAGGAAACCATCGAGGCTGCTAAAGCAGGAGAGGCCAAGGCAGCTCCTGCAGAAGAGGGTGAGGAGGAGGAGAAGGAGGAAGGAGAGGAAGAAGCAGGAGAAGAGGCTGAAGAAGAGGAGGAAGGTACTTAGAGTTACTTTTTAATCCCTTTTATTCGTGCTGCACCTTGCTCCTGTGGGATAAACCCCAGAAATCCCAATGATTATTTCTAATGATTAAAGCTCTTTCCCTTTCTAGTCCTATGAGCCAAAGGATGGTGGGGTTAAGCACATGGAATTTGCCAGGAAAGTCTGAATATGGAATGGAAGATAAGGTCAAGTGTTCAAATCAGGCAGATTATAGGTGTCCAAAACTCCCAATGATAAGTTCAGGTGTTACAGACATCCTCAAAAAGAAGGACCAAGGACATCCTGAGCTAAATATGAATTCCCAGAGAGCAGCCCGAGATAATGGGAACATCAGCTGATGTGTGGGGCTGGAATTACTGGGTTCAGTGCATGGCACCATCCCTCCTCTGCAGGCATCGCTGGCCATTGAACTGTGAGGGCTTTGTTACTGTAAAGTTTAATTATAGTGAAATTGCAGCTAATTAAAGAGCCAATCGGAGAGCAGTGAAAGATAATTCAGGTCTTTGGATAAGGCTTTAAGCACCGAGTCCAGAACTGGTATTTTTCAAGGCCATGATTTGTTTTTATGAAGTGTTTCACTCCCCTGAAATCCAGGAGAAGCTGCTTGTGCAGTTTTGCTGTAGCTGCCAAAATGTGTGGGGTTGAAGGGGATTCCCACTGAACTGGGATCAGGAATTGTACCTGGATGTGAAATGTCTTTGTGTCCTTCAAAGGTGCTAAGGAGGAATCAGAAGAAGCCAAAGAAGGTGAGGAAGAGGAAGGAGAAGGGGAAGAAACAGGGGCAGAAGAAGGGGAGGAATCCCAGGAAGCTGCTGAGGAAGCTGGTGAGGAGGAGAAGGAAGAGAAGGAAGAGAAAGAAGCAGCAGGAAAGGAAGAGAGCGAAGGCAAGAAGAAGGCTTGATCTGAGGGCAGCTTTCCATCAGAACCAACGACTGACTGAGCTCCAGCTGCAGTCTCACCTATTTAATTCAGTGATCACTGAGGTTCCAGTTCATGATTATGATGTTTCTCCCTGTGCAGAGTCTGAGTTTGCTTGCAGAGCACCCAAGGCTTGCTCCCCGAGTGCCGCATGGTTCCACGTATGAGTTCAGGGCTTCTGTCCTTCCTGGGTGACCCAGAACCTTAACATTTCAAATGGGGGGGGGAAAAAGTGGTGGGAATGAAAGGTTACCTTTAACTTGCATTTAAACTAATTCTGGAAACGGTGGGTGGGGGAAGTGATGGAGGCTTCATTAAGTACGTGCAATAAAGCAGTCAATAAAGTTCAGAAATGCTTACACGGATTCCTCGTGCATGTCCTGTGTCACTGATGCTCTTAGAAGGTTGATAAAGGTGTTTGTCCCACTCATCTTGTGAATGAGAAATGGGAAAAATCTCTTGGGGTGTAAAATTACACACATTTTATAACAATACCCTGGGGTGTGGTGGTGGCTGGGATGGATCTCACTGGCTGAGGGTGCAACAAGCACGAGCTCCCTTCTGAAAAATGGGAATTTTATCACACCAGTGCAGAGGGGAAAAGCAAATGTGGCTGTTAAATTGTGGCAGGAGGTTGTTCAGTGTAGAACAATTCAGGGTGTAGGTGAGGCTTGGAGCAAAGACTATCCTCAAAAATAACATTAAAACCAAAACAGGAGGAGCAGTTAGAAGGATGGATGGTGTAGGGCAAGGAACTGCCTCTCTCCCCCAGGTGCTGTCAGCCCTGCCTGAAGAGGCTCATTTTCTTCTGAGAGCTTGCCAGGGCCTTTTAAAGTTTTGACTGAGCTAAAAAAGGCACAAGAAAGGAGCATCTCAGCAGCACAGCCTGGCAATTCCCCAGGCCATGTCCTGTGCTCTGAGCTGTCAACATTCAATTGCCTAAAGCTGATACAGCAAATTAAACCTTGTAAGGGCAAGCACTGGGGTAATGCTGCAAATTAAACCAGTTTAAATAAACTAAACCCATGGAAATTTGAGTTAAAATAGGCATTAATGGCTGCACTAAACTTTACAGAAAGATTTGTCTGGATGAGTTTTTACACAGGATTTTGGGGTAACTTGATTTTATACACTGGTGATGTGGCATCAGTTGATTTGCGTTGGTTCTCCTCAATGGCTTTGCTCAGAGGAAAGGAAATCTCTTTTTTATACAAGTTTTAGTGGGGTACCAAAAGCATCTCCCTTTTCAGTGTTAAAAGGGTGATTAAAAAGATTATGATGTGTGAAGCAAGCACTTAAGATTATTATTTTCTTCCACATTCCCAAGAAAAGCAGCAAGAGAAAGAAAAAGAAGCTTGGTCGAACCATTCAGAAAAGCAGGAATTCCATTGACTCACAGTTCCAGTACCATTTCCAATCTTTTTTCCCTACTTTCCTAGGAGTTTGATGCTTTTGAGAACCAGAAGTAAAATAATTTTCACTTTCTTCAGCAACACCTCTTAAATATTTCTTTTTACATTTCCCTCCTTTTTTAACAGAGATTTTTCTCCCTGTATTTATGCAGAGCTATTGCTACAAAGCAGATTTTATTTTCCCTCTCCAGGACAGGGGTGAGGGGAGCTTGCAGTGCTCTTCAGAGAGAGCTTTCCAAGCTGCTGGGGATGGAGGGGAGCTGCTCCCTCGGGGTGTGACAGCCCCAGCTCCCCCAGCAGACTGTTGGGGCTGCTGCTGGGAGATAAGAAAGGAGAGCTGCTTCTGGGAAAGGAGAGCTGCTTCTAGGAACTCCCTGAGTGCTCCTGGCACTCAGCTGCGGGACAGGGGCTGCTCCCGAGGAGGAAAATCCTGCTCCAGCCCTGCTCAGAGCCCACCAGGGCCATGGAAGGCAGAGCAGAGCTGGACAGCTCGGCTGGAGAGAGCACGGACAGGGGTGGAGGGACAGGACAAGGGGGAACGGCTTCAAACTGACAGGGAGGAGGTTTGGATGGGATATTGGGAAGGAGTTCCTCTTCAGAGGACCTTGAGGGGTTGGGGTGGAATTTCCAGAGAAGCTGGGGCTGCCCTGGAACCCTGGAGGTGCCCAAGGCCTGGACAGGGCTTGGAGCAGCCTGGGACAGTGGGAGCTGTCCCTGCCCAGGGCAGGTGGGACTGGATGGGCTTTAAGGTCCCCTCCAACCCAAACCATTCCATGATGTATCAAACCCTGCCTTTCTCCAAGCACTCTGAACTCCTTTAACTCTTCAAACCCCAATTTTCCCTCCTCTTTCACGATGTTTTTTTTGCTGACAAACTCCTCCTTCCCTCAGCCCTTTGCATCCCTCTTGGCTTTGGGAAGCGAAGCTCCCAGTGCAGCCAGGGCTGCTCCAGAGCAGCCCAGCCCGAGCTGCAGCAGCTCTCCCCTCTCTGCTGCCGCCGTTCCCAGGCTGATCCCTGCTCCCTCGGTTATTTTTAATGCATTGCAGCTCCGCAGGGCTGAGTCAGCCCCAGCAGGAGCTGCAGCAGGGCTGGCTCTGCAGGGGCCACCAGGCTGGGCCCCCTCTCCTGCCCTGCTGCCCAGCCGGTGCAGGGGGAGGCTGGGCTGGGCTCCTGTGCCCCCAGCTGCTCCCAGGCTGTGGGATGGATCCTGCTGCCAGCCCTGCCTTACCTCGGAAAATCCAGGCGCTGCCTTTGACGCAATGCAGTAAAAGCTGGCAGAGGGAGGCTCAGGAGAAACTTTCACCCCAGCTGCAGCTGCAAGTGGAGCCAGAAGTGTCCTGGGGGTCTTTTCTGCTCTTTGGGTCTGGATCAGGCTGAGATCTCATCCCAGGGAATGCCCAGGGAGGTGCTGGATGCTTTCCCTGAGATGCGCTCACACCCCCTCCCACCCCTCCTCTCCCCTCACAAGGGGAGCACCACATTCTGTGCAGAACAGCCACATCCCAGAAACTCACCTTCTAATAACCAAATAATTAACAGCTCATCATTTGCTGCCATCCCAGATTGGTTAAGGATACTTTAATCCTGAAAAAGCAGCAGTAAAGCCTGAATGTGTATGGGGAGAGCACAAACCCTGATGACTGGAGAAAATTCTGGTGCCTGACTCAGCTCCCTGGCAAAAGCATCCTGTTTGTGTTTTGTAACGCTTCCCAGTTTGTTCCCACCTGGAATTTTCTTCTGGATGCTGGAAAATAACTGTGGTATCTCCACAACCCAGCACAGGAAAAAGATCCTGGTTTGGAGCCCTCCAGCTCTTGAAGCCACGGTGGTCTAAATATCTCACCTTATAAAAAATCTTCACTGTAAATTCCTTTAATTATTATTTTTCCCTTCATAAATTTTTTTCTATTGTTTAATGAACTTCTTTGTCTGAAAATAATTATTCCCATCACTGGTTCTGTGCAGTCTGGAGGAGTAATTGGTGCAGAACAGGCAAATAACATCCTATTTATGCCTCTCTGCCCGGGAATTGTGCTCTGCTTTGAAACTGTTTGATTGCAGATGTCAGTAGACAAAACCTCTTGGCACCATTAAATATTAATCAGTTCTTACAGTTTTATAAACATTTAGAAATGTGTTAACCACTTGCTTGTTCCTCTTAGGACTTGCTGGGAGCATCTGCAGGGGGAAATGGGCTAAATACACAAATCCAGTGTGTTAGAGCAGAGGGAAAAAATACACTTGTGGGTAATAACTAAAAGCTGTGAGATATTTTGGGTGGGAAAGGGGTGAAATGAGGATGTTGGGAAAGGCATCTAGCCAAGGGTTTGCCTCCCAAAAGCACCCAGGAAATGGATGTACCCCGGGTCAGTCCAGCCCCTCATCCCAGCAGCAATCCTGGATTGCCCGATGCAAACAGGAACAAACCCCCACAGATCAGGATTTTGGGGTCCCTGGAGCTGTGTCCTACCAGGACTGGACAGAAAGAAGCTGGAAAGGAATCCCAGCATGAAACCCAGCCTGGCTGGGCTCCCACCTGCCCGCGTTCAGTGTTCCCCAGTGTCCTGCTGACACCAACACTGAATCCACGGGCAAGGTGACCCTTCCTCTCCGTGCTGAAGATTCCCAGTTCCCACTGTGAAGGATGGCGTTTGCAGGTTTGGACATTTTAGTGGCTTCTAGAACTTTTTTGGAAGCACATGCACATAATTCCACGTTAAATATTGGTCTCTGGTCTAGTGCTGGTGTTCTCTTGAAAATTTTGTTTAAATCTAAGGCGAAAACAATTCTCACAAACCTTTGGGCACTTTGTGTTTTGCCACAATTTGATTTGGTTACCAAAACCAGGGGAGTGCTGAACTCCTTATCCCTAAAGTTGTTATTGTGTCACACCCACACGGGACTACCGAGAAGCTGCTGTTTAATTTGTTAACTCTAATTAAACATCACTCAGCAGCCAAGCTGTGGAGCACAGATTGCCATTACTGATAGCAGCAGGAGAAACATCCATTGGTTTGCTCTACAAAGACACCCAGATTCATTTGGAAGCCTTATCTGCTGTGGGCTCTCCACCACTTCTCCAGTGAAGGATGGGCTGAACCCTTTCAATTAAAACCTCCTTGATCTTCAGTTATTGATGGGGCGAAGGCGCATGGAAATCCTAGATTTTGATCAGACCCTCAGTCAGGCAACAGATTTCAGAGTAGTCCATGGCCTGAATCCAGGCATGAAAATATTTGCATTTCTTTGTGAGTTATGGGAGATGGGGCAGCAGCTGCAATCTTCATTTTCCTTTTAAAATGGGAAATAAACACAAAATTAATCCTATAATGACCAATTAATTCCCACATTGGAGTTGCTTTATCTTCTTCCCTTTTTTCCTTTGTCTCCATTTATTTTTCCATGTAGAATAATTTTTGATTGGCTTTGTTCTTAACAAAAGAAGAAATTAACCCCCTTGGGTTAATTACTGATTTTAGAACTATGTATTTATAGGCAGATTGAACTTTTTGATCATTGGACCCAGAGAATTAATAAGGAGGTTCCCATAAAATTAAAGCAAGAGGGGGTAAAATAACCAGAATCAAGCCTGTTCTGAGGAACTCAAGGTGGCTTGGTTGAGTTCCCTTATTGGGTTTTTGCTCAGTTAAGTGACAAACTGGTGCCACAGAAGATGCCACACCCAGCCTCTCTTCCCAGGAAAATCAAGGAATTATTGGGAAATTGGCCCTCTGTGTGTGGATGTGGGGGTGTAAGGAGGAAAATGATACTTGCAGCAGACTTTAACATTTTTTTGGCTCAGCACAAGCAGGATTGAGGACTTAGAGTCCTTTCCCTTACTAAAAACAGCAATTGCAACCCTTCTAAGCACCTCAAGGCCAGGCAGAGGTGTTCAATGGATTCCTCTTTCCTCTAGAAAATTTGGGATATGGCTCTTATTTTCTTAATCCAGCCTTTGTGTTAGAGGAAACTTGTCCATCATATCCAATCCCCAAGGCACAGAACATCCTGAGCTGCATGGGACCCCCAAGGACCATCAAAGTCCAACTCCTAGACAAATGGGAACACTAAGGAAAAGAACCTCAACCAATTATCAACCCATGCAGCTGCATTCCCATTCAGGAGAGAGCATCCAGCTGAGGGAAGGGTTTAGATTGGGAAAAAGTCACCAGAACAAGTCATGTTTTCATATTGACCTTTATTGAGCAAGAACTGCTGTGACTGTTTTACATCAAACAACAAAAGGTTGCGTACTGTGCATGTCAACAAGGTTCTCCCAGGAGCAAAAGTCCACCCTAATTGCACCAGTGAGGTAAACATAATTAGTTATAAGTAGCTTTTTTTATTTTTTATTTAAGGCTAGGAGAGTTCTGGTTCTCATGAATACTCTATTACTGTTTTCGGTTTGGTTTTGGCTCAGTTGGTTCTTTGCATAATACATCTGAACTCATTCCTCAGATACGTCCCTCCAACAGCTCAGGAAATTCAGAAAAGCTTCCTCTGCACATTTCATCTCATGCACTAGTAGTAGTAGTATTTTTTTGTAGATCCCCAAGCTCTGTGGAGGGAGTACATCTTGAGCCTGCATGCATTCCCCCCCCCTTCCCTATATTGCACGAAAAAGTAAAATACTGTGTGTCTGGAGCCTCCGTGAGAGAACCCGATCTGCTTTGAAGCCGTCACCCACATGCATTTTGCAGCTGTCTATGGCTTAACCTTTTGCACCGACCCAAGCTCTTGAATTGGTTTGAATTTTAGCTATGGTTGCTTTTATTCGCTCTCTTTAATCTCCTTTACTACAGCATGTGAAGTGACTTTCTCCACTTTCTTGGTGGACACCAACTTCTCCTCAAAGCTTTCTTCGTGCTCCTCCACCTTCTGAGTGACGGTCACCGACTTCGTGATAAACGTGGTGCCGCTGTCCCCACCCTCCCCTGTGATTTTCTCTGCTTTTTTGGTTACTACGATTTTCTCAGCCTTGTCATCCACGGGGCTCACGTCGAGGCCGTTAGTGACCACTCCCTTGTCTTCCTCCTCCTTCTCTTTGGATTCCTCCTCCTTTTTCTCCTCCACCTCCCCGTTGACCGCGATGTCCTCTTTCCTGGACTCCTTCTCGGCCTCGGCGCTCACTTTCGTTACCTTGGTGACAGTGATGGTCTCTTCCACCACAGCCTTGGCATCCTTGCCTGGGGAGGGAGGCTTCTCCGGGGTCCGGGGCTTCTCGGGAGTCACGGCCTTCTCGGGAGTGCGCGGCTTCTCCGGGCTCGCCGGCTTCTCGGGGGAGCGCGCCTTCTCCGGCGGCGCCAGCTTCTCCAGGGCCACGGCCTTCTCGGGGCTCACGGCCTTCTCGGGGGTGGCAGCTTTCTCTGGGCTGGCAGCCTTCTCGGGGGTCGCAGCCTTCTCGGGGGTGGCAGGTTTCTCCGGGGAGGTCACCTTTGGTGTGGCAGGTTTCTCTGGAGACGCCGCTTTCTCCTCCTCCTTGGCCGCCTTCTCCGCTTTCTCCACCTTCTGTTCTTTTGCTGCTTCCGCGGCTTTTTCTTTGGGGGCAGCCTTGGCCGGCTCTGTTACGGGGGATTTGGGGGGGGACTTTACAGGAGGTGATTTGACCTTCTCTGCCTTTGCTGGTACCTCTTCAGCTTTGCCCTTGGCCTCAGGTTTTTCCTCCTCTTCCTCAGCTTCCTCGCCTTCTTCCTTTTCCTCGATCTCCTCTTTTTCAGAGCCACCTTCTTCTGCGGCGTCAGATTTTGCAGCTTCTTCTTCCTCCTCTGCTTCCTCTTCCTCCTTCTCTTCCTCCTCAGCTGCAGCTTCTTGTTCTGCAGGAGCCTTCTCAGAAACTTCTTCCTCTGCAGCTTCCTCTGCTTTTTCTTCCTCCTGTTCCTCTTGCTGTGTCTTGGCTGCCATTTCTTCTGCGATGGCTGCCAGGGCATCTTCCATTTCAGACTTCTCATCCTCCACCTTCGTCTCTTCAATGATTTCTTCTACAAACTTGTGCTGGACCTTCAGCTTTGGTGGCTCGATTTTTGTTTTCTGGATTTTGGTGGATGCTATTGTGACAGATGGTTGTCTGTGTGTGAATATGGGACCAGTAATGCTTCCAGAGAAGGCACTGAATCTTGTCTCCTCACCCTCCAGCAGCTTCCTAAGGGAATCAGGAGGAGAGAAAAAAAGAAAATGAGCATAAAAAAAACCAAAAATAAGGGACAGCTATGGGAATAATGGTGTCTGTCCCACCCTTGGAACTGCCCAAGGCCAGGCTGGACAGGGCTTGGAGCAGCCTGGGATAGTGGAACCCTGCTTTGGCATGGGTTTTAAGGTCTCTTCCATCCCAAACCATTCAAGGATTCTATAATATTTCCCTGCTGCACGATTCCCCTGCCAGCAGGATGGAACCAGTTTGCTGTGGAATGTGCTGGAACCGACCAGGGCCATCCACTGCTCACAGCCCCAGCCCAGCTTTCCTTGAATCTGCTCTTTTTCGAAACTCACATTCAGCAGTTTTTAGCTTGGTTTTGCTTATAGCTCATGTGGCACCTTCAGCGAACAGATAAAATTCATCTTTATTGTCAGAAAGCTTCATTATGGCATAAATCAGCAGGGATTAGGACAAACTAACTAATTGAGTAGGATTCATTATGACTTAGGCAAACAGAACTTGACACAGCCAACAGACCCAAATCAAATATTGTGTCTGAGACAGTCACAGCTGATTAGAGCACATGCTCTAATTTAATAATTTGGGCATCCCCCTTTCCTTTGTGGGAATATGAGACCTGGAGGCTTCAGCTGACTTTGGCAGCAGGCAGCTACAGCCCCTGGGGTGTCTGTGTGTCTGAACAACCTCAGAAATTTCAACAGATCTGGAGACGGCGGTGGTTTTTTTGTTGTTTTTACTTTTCTTCTATTCAAATGTTTTTCATCTAAGCCTGTGACCCAGAAAAATCAGGAGCTCTCCAGTGAGAGTTCTGAAGCGATACAGAGGAGACTAAAAAAACCTGCCAGGTGATGGCAACAGCAAGCAACGTTCAGCTCGAGATTAGAGCAGATGCCTCTGAAGGAAAGTTGAGCAAGAAAAGTAAAAGTGTTTGTGACAGACAGATCAGCACTCACTGCCTCAAACCATGATCAAGCAAATTCACTGTCTCTCCCAGGCGATAAAAGGGAACTCTGGTGACAAGCCCGGCATCTGCAAAGCAGACGGGAATTAAAAATAACCTCGTCTGTCGCTGCACCTCCTGCTCGTGCAGCCAAGGACAGAATGCGGCACGGGAGCCGCCACCCTGAGTCACGCTGTGCTGTGCCCGCGGGGCTCGCTGGCAGCTCCGCCGCTCATTAGCTGGTCCCTAATGACCTTCTGGGCTCTCACTGGGCTGGCTAATGGCTGCGGCGATGTAGCCAGGCTCTCATTTCACCCGTGCTCACTGCATGCAGATATTTCTTAGCTGTGGTAAGGCTTCCTGAGCCAGCAGCATCCGCAGTGCTATTAATATTCCAGACATGCCTGCAAAGATCCCACTGTACCTGTATGCAGCAATTTCGATGTCCAGGGCCATCTTGACATTGAGGAGGTCCTGGTACTCCCGCAAGTGACGAGCCATTTCCCACTTCGTTCCTCTGAGCTCGTTTTCCAGCTGGTGAATCGTGTCCTGCAAGGGAGACGCACAAACCCCCTGTGACACAGACAGAGACCGCACGCGGGGACAGAGCGGGCAGAACTTCTCTGAGGGGACTTTTAGAAACTCTTCCCCCGCTCGGGGAGGCAGGGCTGCCATCAGAGCAGGACCCACCCGCTCCCACCGCAGCATCGTCCCCCTGCGGTCCGCATCCCTGGCTGCGGAGCCGGCACCGGGCACCTCCCGCACCCCTCCTGCCACAGCGGGCACGGGCACCTCCCGCATTTCCCCCTCCCAGAGCCGGCACCTCCCGCATCCCTCCCACCGCACCTCTCCCGCTCCCTTCTCCCGGAGCCGGCACCGGGCAGCCCCGCCGGGCTCGGGCCGGCCCCGCGCCGCCTCCCGGGTACCTGATAGGTGGTGAGGTCGTTATTGTGGCGCTCCTCGATGTCGCTGAGCTGCCTCTCCAGCGACTCCTTGGTGCCGCGCACCGACTCGAGCTCGATGCTCTTGGACTGGAGCTGCCGGCGGTACTCGGCGATCTCCTCCTTGGCGGAGCGGATCGCCTCCTTGTTCTGCTCGGCCGCCTCGGTGAGCTTGGCGTAGCGGCACTTGAACCACTCCTCGGCCTGGTGCATGTTGTGGTCGGACTGGCACTCGAGCTGGGCGCGGATCTCCTTCAGCGCCGTCGTCAGGTCCGTCTTCAGGTAGTCCTTCCTCTCCACGGTGGCGTGGGACGCCTGCAGCTGCGCCAGCAGCTCGGCCACCTCCTCCTCGTGGTTGCCCCTGAGGAAGGCCACCTCGTCCTGCAGCGACTGCACCTTCTTGTCCAGCTCGGCGCGCATCAGCGAGGCCTCCTCCATCTCCTTGCGCAGGGCGCGGATCGTCGCCTCCGTCTCGTCGCGCAGCCGCGCCTCATCCTCGAAGCGCTCCCGCAGGCGCTGGATGTCCTCCTCGATGTGCTCCGAGTCCAGCTGGATCTGCGCCTTCTCGTGGCTCACCTGCTCCAGCGCCCCGCGCAGCTCCCGCAGCTCCTGCTCGTAGGCGTCGCTCAGCTGCGCCCGCCCGGCGTGCTTCTGCCGCAGCGCCGCCAGCTCCGCCTCGATCTCCTTGTTCTGCTGCTCCAGGTAGTGCACCTTCTCGATGTAGCCGGCGAAGCGGTCGTTGAGCCCCTGCAGCTGCTCCTTCTCGTTGGAGCGGCTCAGCTTGAGCTCGGCCGCGCCGTTGAGCAGCGAGGACTGGCTCACGTCCAGGCTCTCGGCCGAGCTCAGCACCGTGGAGCCGTAGGCGGCCCGCGGGCCGCCCAGGTTGGGGCGCTTGTAGGAGGAGGACACGGTGCTGCCCGAGCCCCGCGACCACGACTGCGAGCGGAAGCCGCTGGACGGGGACGCGCTGGCGCGGCTGTAGGTGGCCCGGGTCTCGGTCACCCGGCGGTACGAGGGGTTGCCCAGGGGCTCCATGGTGTAGCTCATGGTGGGGTGCTGGGGGCGGCGGTGCGGGGCTGCTCTGTCCGCCGCCGCCCCTTTTATAGCCCCGCCGGGCGGCTGCGGGGCGGCCCCGCACACGTGTGCGGGGGGCGGCTCCCCCCGGCCCGCCCCGCGCCCCGCCCCGGCTCCCCCTTCCTTCCCTTCCCTTCCCTTCCTTCCCTTGCCGTCCCTCGCCTCGTCCCGGCCGCCCCTGCCCGGCCCCTGGCGCCTCCCCGGTGCCCCTTCCCCGCTCCCTGCCCCCTCCTCCCCACTGCCACCCACTCCCCCCCGTCTCCGCTGCCCCCGCTCCCTCCTTTCTTCTCCTGCCCCCTTCCCTTTCCCGTGTTCCTTCCCTCTTGCCCTGCTTCTTTCTCCCCCCTCGCTAGGCCAGCACTCTCTTTCTTTCCTTCCTTCCATTCTTTCCTTCCTTTCTTTTTTCCTCCTTTACTTTCTATTCTTCCCTTTATTTTCTCCCTTCCCTTCCTTTGGGTGTTTTTTTTGTTTGTTTGTTTTTATGTTTGTTTTTTTCCCTATACTCTTGCTTTCTCTCATTTCTTTCCCCTATTTCTTCCATTCCGTGTGACTCTTGTCCCTCTTTTCCTCTCTTTTCTGTCCGCAGCCGCTGTTCCCGCAGCGCCCACGGCAGAGCGGAGCGCGGTGCCGGCCCCGGGCCGCTGCCGGGGGCTGCAGAGCGGGGTAGGGGCTGGGGCTGGGAGCGGGGAAGCGGGAGCGGGGAACCGGGAGCGGGTGCGGGAATTGGGATCAGCGCCTCCATCACCACGGACAGCTCCCGCCCGGCGGGCTGGGGCCGGGACCGGCCTGCAGCGGGGCTCGGGGGGCGTCAGGGGCAGAGGGACCCGCAGATGGGTGGGGAGGGTCCCAGTCTCCCTGTCCTGTCCCCCCATCCCCCTGTCCCCAGGCGGGTCTGGCCGGTGAAGGTCGCAGCGGGCGGGGAGGCGGCGCTCGCCGGGGCTCTGCGGCACCGAGCGCTCCCCGCACCGCTCCGGGGCTCTGCGGGAGCAGCGCGGTGAGCCCTGGAGCAGCCAGCAAGAGTTTGGGAGACCCCCCGGCATGCCCAATCCTTGCTCTGGGCTCTTCTCTTCGTCTCTTTCTTCCTTCCTCTCTTCCCTTCTCTTTTCCTCCCACCCATCCGCTCTGATCTAACGCTTGGTGCATTGCTCAGAATGAATAATAAATTGTTTGAAACCTTGTTAGAAATTACGTTTCTGGGGGAAAATAGACTTTGTATGGGCTGCATGACTGTGCCTGGCTGCCATCCAGGCTCCGAACTCCTCGGAGGGATTACAGCTGCGGGGGAAACGGATTAGTAAACTGCAAAGAGAAAAAACCATAAAACAACCAAAACCCTCCCAAAACCCCCAAAACTGCTGGTGCTAGAAAAACCCCTGCCACAGCTCGCATGGAAAAGCCGAGGGACGCTGAGGGGGAAGAGTTAACTCCTCACTCAGAAGGTGCAGAAAAGGCTTTGTCTGTGTTCACAGCCGGAATTTTCGAGCAGATGATCTCGTGAAAAGCAAAACCGCCGGGTGCCTGACAATCCACACGGGATGCGTGTGGCTGGGGAGAGCTGGGCAGCTCCGGGGGACAGGGTTAAACTTTGCCGGGCACGCGGAGCCTCGCACCCCTGGCGGCTCATTAACATGGGGCTGTCATAGGACTGCAGCACTGCAGTCGGGCACGGCTGCCTCATCCCGCTCCAGCGCTGCTCCCCCTCCGCTCTCACACCAGCCACACAGCACCAGGGCTTTGTGCTAATGGAGCAATCCCGGATTCCAGACCTGCTCCGTTAATTTCACTGAAAGTTTCTGCCATAGGCACAAACCCCTTTGGGAATCAAAATAAAATTGCTGCCTATCAGGGCATTGCATTTTGTTTCTTTTTAGGGTGAAAGATATGTTATGATCTGTTTATCAATTGTTTTATTTCCCCCTGATAATACAGACTGGGAGGGGGGAACAGATCGTGGTTTTACCCATAAGGAAAACTCACTGTGTAAGGAAACACACAGTTAACAGAGGTGCCTGGGAGCTTTTATTATCCTTTTAATTCCTGAAAACAAGGACTGGCAGATGGAACTTTGTAATAAAACTCCCTCTCATTAAATACCTCGGTGTTTGAAATCCATTTACCCTGTATGCAAAATAAATTGTTGCTTTATAATCAGGCAGGGCTAGGTTTGATTTATTTATTTAATAGTGATACCAAGCAATGCAAACTTTTATGGAACACAATGCATCTCATGTATATATGGATTGCTTTAAAAATCAGGATATTTAGAAGGGAAAAAGTTGGCATTCACAGAGGTGTTCAGTGCAGAAATTCTGAAATAAAATTCATTGTTTTAATTGAAAAGAGAGCCTTGCAATGTGAATTTCTGCTCTCTAATCAGATGCAGGGGGACAGGGCTCCTGCTACATTATCCTGAAGGTGGTTTGAAGGTTAAAGTGAGTCAGGGAAATCAGTCTGAGATGTTCCCTCTTTTCTGATGAGTAATTAATCCCTTTTCCCTTTCTATCTGGAGATTTTGAAATGCAGGCTGATATTTCTGCTGAAGGGGAATTGTTTTTGCCTCAAAGTTGACCAAACAAGAGCTTCTACTTCAGAGCAAAGCTGATGTCTGAGGATTGAGGCAGGAGGAGGGAAGGAAGGGGCACTCCCATGGAAAGAGAAAGCAGCAGCATCGATTTGAATCTCGATTGTCCACTATTGACAGACCTGCAGTGATGGGAGGGCGAGACTGAGTCCTGCAGCTTCCTTCAAAAATAAGAGAAAAGGAAAGAAAATACAGAGGGTGGAGTAGCACAACAGCCTGGCTGCTGCCAGGGAAAGATCAAAATATATCCAATGATAATGAATTCATTTGAATATATTAAGAAAGTATTGAATCAGATGGGTAGAACAAAAGGGGGGGTTGGGTGGGGTTTTTTATGCTGTAGAGAAGCAGCAGAATGATGGCACTGGAAAGGTAATGCAATGTGGTTGGAACTATTACAGATTATTTATCAGCTTAAAGGGGGCTTGTCTTGATAAGTTTTTAATATAAAGCCTGGTTTAAGTTTAAGCAATGCAAGCCTGAGTAGATCTTAATGCAAGGAGGGCAAACAGCGACATCAGATGGAATTTTGTCGGAGAGGAGAAGGAGTCAGGAAATCAGGATCTGGCCCATTTTTATGTTCCCCACCACGCAGGGTGTAGCTCGGTGGGACTGGCCAAGCTGCAGGATTCACACCCATTTCGTGGCCCTGGAGCCCTGGTGTGCTGTGGGGTCACCCCAAAATCACCAGAAAGAACATCCAGGACATCACTGGCGGAAATTGGTCTCGTTCCAGCTGAGCCAGGAGAGCAAGGACAGACATTTGAGCCCAGCTGAGGATGTGTCCTGAGACACTTAAATAGCCACAGCCAGGGAGGAAAAAATGGGATTTATGCACCAAGGGCCTCGTCCTGGACTGCTGGATGCTCCTTGAAAGGGGATTTCATCCCTAAGGAAGGCCAGGAGAGCCCAGCACAGGGCAGGACAGCCCAGGGCCCAGCAGGGCTGGTGTCCTGCTCCCTGGGAAGCAGATTTGTAACAGGATTCATTTTTCCCTTGCCATTTGTTCAGGGTCTTGAGATTTGAAGGAGCAGGTCTGGGGTGGGCTGGTTGATAATGGATTATCCTGTTCACAAAAAATCTGCAGCATCCTCAGGGACTTGAAGCAAAGAGGGAATGGGATGGAGGGGAGAACTCTGGGCATTTTGGGGTTGGAATGGATGATCTTTAAGGTTCTTTCCAATCCAAACCATTCCAGGATTCCATTTCCTCTCTGTCCTGGGCTGAGTGGGGGATGTCACGTTTTGGTATCACAGCACAAACACAAAGGTCCCGCTGGGCAATGCCTGTGCTCTGAAAAATTGATGTGTTCATTTTGTTTCTGCTGGAAACTGGACTCTCACAGCAGAGCTGTAACACAGCAGCGTTTTCCTAATGCACATTTCTCATTCCCTCTGAGCCACCTGGGGCACCTCAGGACCTCAAATCAAGCACTGCCAGACACTTGGGTTATTTTCTTCATGCAGAAACATTCTGTGTTGCATTTGAGGGTGAAATATTCCTGAGAGCCCAGCCCTGAGGCAGAATTTTCATTCCACTGACCAGTGAAGGAAAATTTCTTGGAAATTCCAACAAATCATCGCTGAGCTCATTGCTGCTTTCACCTTCCTTGATTTATCTGCTGCAAGAGCCCGTCATGGAATGATGGAATGGTTTGGGTTGGAAGAGACCTTAAATCCCAGCCCATCCCATCCCCTGCCAGGGCAGGGACACCTTCCACTGGCCCAGGTGGCTCCAAGCCCCACCCAGCCCTGCGAAACATCCACCCCAAAATTCCTGCAGCGTCAGCACCAAGAATCATTTCACAGCTCCACACGCACTTCAGTCATTTACTCACTTCAAAAAGTGAAACTTTTGCCAGACCACCCACACTTTTCTGGGGTGTTTTCCCTGCATTTTGGAAGCCCTGCATTGCACATTGATTTTATAACTCCTGGAGTGGGATGTTCTCTTTCCTGGCCACCTCCTGCTCTGCTTCCATGGGCCACTTCTTTAATCTGCAGGAATTCACAGAGGAGCAGGATGCTCAATTATTCCATGAAGGGCTTAGCCTGGAGTCTGCTGATTAATAATAGAAATATATCCAAGCAGATTCCTGCAGCTTTGTGTGGTGTTCTTTGGGCTAACAGGGAGAGGGAGATCTTGTCCTTGCAGTTCCCTGATATTCATGGCTTTGATTTTCCACCAATAAATTCCAGCAACTTTTGGAATCCTTGGCTGGAAAAAGTTCTGTCCATGCTCCTTACCTGGGGGTTGAACTCCTTCCCACAGCTTCTTTTAACTGTCCTCTAACCAGTTAATTATAGAACTGTGATGAATTTCTGTGAATCATGGAATCACGGAGTCCTGGAATGGTTGGGGTGGGAAGGGACTTTAAAGATCCTCTAATCCCAGCCCTGCCATGGCAGAGACACCTTCCCCAGTCCCAGGGTGCCCCAGCCTGGCCTTGGGCACTGCCAGGGATCCAGGGGCACCTCAGCTGCTCTGGGAACTCCATCCCAGCCCCTTGCACCCTCCCAGGGAAGGATTTCTTCCCAATATCCCATCTAAAACTGCCCTCCTTCAGTTTAAAGAGCAAATTCAGCACACAAATGACCCGTGACCCTTCTTAGTGACATTTCTGAGGCGATGGCCACATTCCCTGGACAGATATTGGAGAAGCTGCCTCTTACCAGAGAATTCCTCTGTAGATCCTGGTGTCAGAGAAGCCAAAACCTGCCAGGGCAGAAGTGAGAGAACCTGGAACAGCTTTTTCCAGGCAGGAGGAGTTTGGAGGTGAAGGGTAAGGGTGCAGAGGCAGAAATCCCATTTATTCAAGGAAAAGAACGAGCTCCAAGGAATGCACTGAGCCTCAGTTTCCTTTTTTCTCCACCACCCCCTGCAGATCCAGGCTGGGACTGAGCTGCTCGGGGTGAGAGGCAGAGGAGGCCCCGTGGGTCTGGCCCTCGCTGTCCCCACGCTCTGCCAGGGTTTGCTCCCTGCTCCCTTTCCCACGTGTGGTGTTTGATGCCTCCAGCTGAAAACTGCCACCAGAAAAGTACAAATCCAGGTCAGGGCAGCAATCTTCTGGTGAGAAAGTGGCCAAAAATAGCTCTTCCTACCTCGTTTGGAAAGGGCTTTTTTTGTAGCCTTCCCTTTCTAAAAATATCACTTTGAGAAGTGCCACAATTGTGCTTTTTCTGACCATTTTTCCTGGAGCTCTGTGTCCCCCATGACGGCTCTGCCATAGGGCAAAGCTATTTTTAGGGTGTTGCTTCCCAGGAAATAAAGGAGATAAATTGCACAGGTTGGAAATGAGGGGCAGTTAGCCACAACAGCAGCTAACTGTGACCTTTATTGTCACACTCTTGGGTCATGCCAGCAATAATTATGGGAGTTATTGGGGGAAAAGTCTGATTTTTCAGTCCAGTGGCAGCACCTGGATGGGGAAATCCTGCAGCCTGGGCTGGTGTGCAACAGCCCTGAGATTTGGGATCACTTTGGCCAGATTACCTCCTCTACAGACTGGTTTGCTCAGAATATTCTCAATACCCTGAAGACTCTGGACCTGGTAGATTTTAACACAGAAAAAGTGCTGGTGGGGTAAAAGGAGCTCAGAGCTTTGGGTCGTGTCCAGGCTTGGAGGTTGCGGAGCTCTTGGGCAAATTGAATTTAAATCCAAAATTAAAATGAAATTTAAACCCAAAATTTAAATAAAATTTAAAACCAAAATTTAAATAAAATTTAAAACCAGCATAAAAATCAAATTTACAACAAAATTTAAAGTAAGTGGCACTCCCCTGATTTCAGGGAGGTGCCTACAAATGCTTTATTTGGGACTAGAGCCTGGAGCTGCAGATTTGGATGGGATTTGGGATGAAATCTTTCCCTGGGAGGGGCTGGGATGGAATTCCCAGAGGAGCTGGAATTCCGGGCAGTGTCCCAGGCTGGAGCACCTGGGACAGGGAGGTGTCCCTGCCATAGCAGGGGCGGGATAAAATGCTCTTTAATGTCATTCCCACCCAAACTTTGCAGCATTCCCGGGATTTGTGGCGTGCCCAGCCGGCCCTGGTGTGGAGGAGGCTCAGCCCTGCCGGGCTCTGTCCTTGTCCCCTCCCTGTCCCTCCCTGCTCGGGCACATTTCTCTTTCCTTCCTTTCCTTGCCTTGTTCCTGCCAGAGGCAGAAGAAAAGCACTTCAGTATGGATGGTGCCTGCGTCTGGAATAAAGGAAACATTTCTCCTGCCAGTCTCATTAGGATCTGGGTTAATTGCTCTCCTGCTGGAGCTTTAATTGATCTGTGAGGAGGAAGCAATGAGAGGCTGCAGTCGGTGACAGCCCCACAAAACCACAGTGGCTCCTGATTTTTCTTTTTAATTAGCACTGAGGAAGAGTCCACCTTGCTGCTGGGCCCTCTGAGGAGCAGCTCTTGTGGAGATGCTGCACATAAATATCATTTATTTTCCTGATGCTCCTCTTGAGCACAGCCAGAGAGGTTGTTCCAGGTGAGAAAGTTTCACAACAAAATTAAGAAAGAAGGGTCCATTCAAGAAGTGCTGCTTGGAGGGTTCACCTCGTGCTTTATTGTGGAAAAAAGAGGAGAATTTAATAATATTAATTATCACTTTGGCCCAAGAGCTCAGAGGAGCCTGCAAGCTTTGTTTAAAAATCTGAGCTGGTTTTGGCTGGAATTTCACTTTAATTTCTCCAGTCTGGTTCTCTCAACATCTAAAGAATATTCTTAGCAGAAGTAACTGTAAGCTGATTAGGCGGGAAGCAATAAATAAAAATCAAATCGAATCATGCAGAGACTCCCAGCAAGAAAATCAATAATTTCAGTGATGTATTTTTAAAGTCATGTTATTAGAAAAAAACACACGCAGCTTCTTCAAGTCTTGATTAAGCCAGAATTGGGAGCTTTCTTTTTTGTCTCAGGGTCCTCAACTGGGGTAAAAATCAGAATTTTAAATTTCAGTTTAAAAGAAATGGTGTGAATTTGCAGCAAGGCGAAGCTGGAACACACAGGACAAACCCATGACAGCTTGGGAGAGCCATCCCTCCTGAGGGAGAGGGATGATTCCAGGGAGCTGCCTGTGGCAATTCCGTAATCTGATTTTAAAATGGCAAAATGAAAGGTAATTTTAGTGCTCATTCTTTTGTTTTTTAAATCAATGCCTGTTCTGGACAGCTGCACATTGGATTAGCTCAGAGACTCCACGTTTGTCATAAGGCAGGAGCTTGTTTGCCATTTGGGATGTAGGGAAATGCCATCAAAATGGGATTTTCGGAATTCAGCAGCATCAAATGCAATTCTACATTCCCTGAAATGATATTCCCTGATATTCACTGGAGCCTTCTCTTGGCTTGATGGATCCTCTACCAGCACCTTCACCACACAGAATTCCTTAAAATCCCCCACAGAAAGGGAGTGTGGGAAGGACATCCAGGGGTAGAAAACAGCCCAAAATTCCGAATTCCGGGTGAGCTGCAGTGGTGCTGTGGTGGCAGCAGTGCCACAAGGCCAGGAGATGCCAGCTGGGTGCAGTTTCCTCCCTTCCTTCCTCTTTAATTCCAAGCCTCAGACCCACCTTGTTTCCCATGAAGTGGCTTCATGGCAATTAACTGCATCCAGAAAAGGCTTTGAGAAAGGAATTTTAAAATTATCCCATGAATTTCAAGGTCAGCACATTCTGCACTGTCACTGGAGATGCTCCTGGCCTGGGCAGGGCTGCCTGGGCCTGGGATTCTCTCAGCTGTGGGATTTAGAAATAAACAGTGAAGCAAACAAAACCCTCCCAGCTGATCCCTTCACCTTCTTAAATGTCCAGTGGAATTTCTGGATGCTTGTGGAGGATGAGGGAAAGCTTCAGCCAATAATTTAATTTCTCCTGAGACCTGCTCCTCACTGCATCCCCTTCTCCCAGGGCAGGGGATTCCACCCTCACACCGGGCCAAGGTGGAAACAAACCCTTCCCGTGGCTCTCGCTGCTTTTCCTGCTGCTTTTCCCTGTTTCAGGGTGACCCCAGTGGCAGCTGGCATCAATGGCACCCCCATGCCCCAGATGCTGCTTTTCCCTCTCAGTGCCCCGTGGATTGAACCATCTCTCCCAGTTTTAACTGAGTCCCGTGGTTGGAATTCCGTGAAGGACACGGAGCCAGCCCCATTTACAGCCCACCCTGCCCTGTGACATCCCTGCCCTTTTTGACTCTGTGCCAAGATCTTTCAGTCCCCTGCCAGGGTCTCGAGTCCTCCAGGGCAGCCAGAGCAATATTCTGGGTTTTGACAAGCAGAGAGCAGGCACAGCCTTGTCCAGCTCCTCTTGGATGGAATTCCATGGATGAGTCCCCAGTACAGACTGGAGCAGATTTCCCTCAGATTTTCCTGCTCCTTTCCCACAGAGCTCCCTGCTGGTGGGACAGATCTGGCACTAAAGCAGATCTGCCCATAAATCAGGCTCCTTAACGAGCTTTCCCTCCATCCTGAAGCTTTTCCCAATGAAATTCCCTCCTCTGCTCCCGTTGGCAGGTGTAGAATACACCCCACACCCGCAGCTTGGGAACACAGGAATCTCAAATCCCACAGAAAACCCCCTTCAAGGAGGGAGTGAAGCATCAGCAGGATTCTCAAATCCCACAGAAAATTCCCTTCAAGGAGGGGGTGAGGCATCAGCAGGATTCTCAAATCCCACAGAAAATTCCCTTCAAGGAGGGGGTGAGGCATCAGCAGGATTCTCAAATCCCACAGAAAATTCCCTTCAAGGAGGGCAGGAACCTCAAATCCAAACAAAATCCCCTTCAGGGCATCATTCCGGGCCAGGAGTGGGACTGGCCCTGGGGATTGGGACCTCTCCCTGCTCATCCCAGGGAGGGCAGCAGCAGCTGGATGCCCTTGCCAGCAGTGAGGCTCTGCAGAGCCACAGAGCAAAGGGAAGGAGGTGCCAGGGGGGGCTGATCCTGTCAGGAAATGGGAGCAGCCTGGCACAGGACAGCAGAGTTGGGTGATGCCTTAAGTTTTAGCTTTTCTATTTCCCAGATCCTGCACAGCCTTAGTGCAGAACTCTGAGCTCCACAGAGTGCCAGTCACTGCATTCACATTTTGGGCACACAGAACAATCCCTCCAGCCTGAGATCCAAGGACACTCTGCTGCCTCAGCCCCAAAAAGCATCAACAGAAGGGAATGGGGGGAGCAAACTGGGGGTAAAGGACTGCATGACCTGAAGCCGTAAGTGAACCCCTATATGTAAATGGACCAAACTCATACCTGTGGTGCATTTGCAGGGCCCCCAGACGAAGGAAGGAAGGGGAAATCTGACCCCATGCTCTATATGTAAATGGACCAAACTCATACCTGTAGTGTATTTGCAGGGCCCCCAGACGAAGGAAGGAAGGGGAAATCTGACCCCATGCTCTCAGAAGGCTGATTTAGTATTTTATGATAGTATATTATATTAAAGAATACTAAACTGAAGGAAGGTGGAGGTGCCGAGGAAGGTGGAGATGCTGCCTGTCTTGCTTTAGGGCAAATTTGGTAGAAACCCTCCAAAGGGGCCCCCCCAGAAAGCAAACCCACACGGCCCCTCCCCACAATGGGTTCAGGAAGGATTCCCCGGAGAGAAGTGGAAAGAACCTGTTTATTTAACAGGCAAAGCACCCCCAGCACACAAAATGAACACTACCAGACGACAACACTCTTTCACCGAACTGAAAAGGATGACAAATTCAGAAAGTCTTTCCTGGGAGTGGTGGCTCTGCTGTCGCTCCCTCCGGCGCTGGGGATAGCTGCTGCAGCCACAGGATGCAAACTCTCGGTGTTTCCCAGGTCCCAGTCCAGAGCAGGTGTGAGTGGTTCCAAAAAGGGAAAGGAAAAACAGTCCAGGGAAAGATTTGGACTGCTCAGCTGAACTAACTAACAAGCAGAAGCAAAAAGCAAGAGCAAAGCAGGAGCAGAGCAGAAGCAAGAGCAAAGCAAAGAGCAAAGCAAGAAGCAAAAGCCACACTATGTACTGCCCCGTCTCTGTGTCCCGCCAGCCGTGGGGGAGCAGGCTGATAACAAACCAAAACAAAACATTCGCTCTTCAGAGCCAGTCTTGAAGGCACAGAACACAATATCCAGCACTAACAGAACACACAACCGGGGATACAAGCATCACAACATCACCCCAGGACACTGACCCTGCTGCGATGTCTTGGAGCTGCTCCATCAGGGATCTGTTTCTCATCCCTCAGTGAAGGAAAGCTGGGGTGTGAAACACTCAGCTCTGGGCTGCCTTGGTCTCACCTTCATCCCCCACAGCAAAGCCACAGAATCCTGGCATGGGGTGGGTTGGAAGGATCTTAAAAAGAGACCTTAAAACTCACCCAGTGCCAGCCCCACCACCTCCCCCTATCCCAGGCTGCTCCAAGCCCCATCAGCCTGGCCTTGGACACTTCCAGCCAATTATTTTTGGATTGATCAGGTGAATCCACAATCCTGGTGATTTTTCTTTGGAAGAAATTCCCCTTCTGTCTGCCCCCTGCAGCACCACCCTG
Source organism: Passer montanus (assembly GCF_014805655.1). Taxonomy (NCBI): domain Eukaryota; kingdom Metazoa; phylum Chordata; class Aves; order Passeriformes; family Passeridae; genus Passer; species Passer montanus. The sequence continues at coordinate 675,022 of NW_024359056.1, forward strand.
TGCCCCTGCCTGGCTTCCAGAGCAGGGGTGCTGCCCTTGGCAACATTTGCTTGTGGAGCCACCTGAGCACAGCCACAGCTCACAGCAGAAATGATTCCTGAGGGTCCACTGGCTCCCTAGAATAAATATGTGTTTGAAAGAAGTCAAATAAAAATAAATCTGTGTTTTAAAAAATCAAAACTCCCTTCTCCTGAATATTTGGTGACTTTATCACACCATCCCCACTGCTCCCATCAGAAGCAGGGGTGAACATCTTGGTACTTCACAGCAGAAAATACAGCATTTATACTTCAAATTTATACTTAATTTATAATGCAGTATAAAATTTATACTTAAAATACAAAATTTATATTTAAAATGTGAAATTTATATTTAAAGTCCTGCTTTGGGAAAGCTTCAAGTTGGTCCCAAGGAATTCTTGCTCCATTTTCCTGCATTCCCAGCCCAGCAGCTGCCCCGGGGCTGCTCAGGAAATAATTCCACTGCTCAACACCCAGCAAAATAATTTGTTCATTGTGTGATGCGTTTATTAGATTTTAATGTTCTCCACCTCTTTGCTGCCTTAATTACAGGAATATTTAAAGAAACTTCTCACCACTGTTGATTTATTGTCTGGGGGAATCCCCATCCTCTTTCCTTGGTGCTTCCCTTTATCCCAACCCTTTTTCCACTCAGAAAGAGGAGATGGGATCATTTTAACATTTCCTTTGTCCCTGGTGCCACTGGGATTGTCCCTCAGGTACCTCCACTGCTGCTTCCAACCTGGAATTGTGCTGACACAGCCCAAATTTAGTGACACAGACACCAAGCCCAAGAAAATCCACTTTTAGCATTAAAATCTAACGCCAAGAACAGCTTTTCTTTTAATTCCCATGTGCAGAAAGGGCAGGAATCCTTTCAGATTGTGATTTTTCCCCTCACAGGAACGGAGTTACCTCCTTCAAGCAGGGAAAATAAACGTTCTGTGTGCCAGAGCTGATCTTCACTCCCAGATTTTAACTGCCCTGAGAATGAAAAATATCTTTTAAGTGGGATGGAGATGTTGGGAGTGGAAGGTGCAGAGAGCTGAGGCAGGACTGGGGCAGCCACATGAGAGAACTCTGGAGGGCTGGGTGTAACTCCAGCTGTGATATTTATGAGCACAAACCGTGCCTGATTCCCTTTCAGAGCACCAATCAATAGGTCCTAGAGGTCAAGGAGGAAAAAAAACCCCAACCTGGCTGTGCCTTTGAAATGTTTCTGTCTAAACATCCCCAGGGTGAGCTCAGAGGGGCTGGGGAGAGCTGCTGCTGCCTCTGCCCAGCCAGGGCTGCTCTGCAGGTGCTGCAGATCCCCTGCCCAGGGAGGGCTGGCAGAGGCTTCCCTTCCCTTCCCTTCCCTTCCCTTCCCTTCCCTTCCCTTCCCTTCCCTTCCCCCCTCTGTAAAGTAGGGATTCTGTTTTCTCTATTTCAGGTTATTTTCAGGGTATCTGCATTTTCAGGATCCTGTAGTTTCAGGACACCTGTATTTTCAGGGTATCTATATTTTTAGTATATCTGTAATTTCAGACTATCTATATTTTCAAGATATCTGCATTTTCAGGATATCTACATTCTCAGAATATCTTCCTTTTCAGGATATCTTCCTTTTCAGGACACCTGTATTTTGAGTATATTTGTATTTTCAGTAGAAAATATCTGTATTTTCAGGGTATCTGCATTTTCAGGATCCTGTATTTTCAGGGTATCTATATTTTTAGTATATCTGTAATTTCAGACTATCTATATTTTCAAGATATCTGCATTTTCAGGATATCTACATTCTCAGAATATCTTCCTTTTCAGGATATCTTGTTTTTCAGAACACCCGTATTTTCAGTATATCTGTACTTTCAGGATATCTGTATTTTCAGGACATGTGCATTCTCAGGATGCTCGTAGTTTCAGCATATCTATATTCTCAGGATATCTATATTCTCAAGATATCTGTATTTTCAGGATATCTTCATTCTCAGCATATCTTCCTTTTCAATATATCTGTATTTTTAGTATATCTGTATTTTCAGACCACCTGTATTTTTAGTGTATCTATATTTTCAGGATATCTGTATTTTCAGGGTATCTATATTTTTAGTATATCTTCAATTTCAGAATATCTATATTTCCAAGATATCTGCATTTTCAGGATATCTACATTCTCAGAATATCTTCCTTTTCAGGATATCTTCCTTTTCAGGACACCCGTATTTTCAGTATATCTGAATTTTGGTATATCTGAATTTTGGTATATCTGTACTTTCAGGATATCTGTATTTTCAGGACATGTGCATTCTCAGGATGCTCGTAGTTTCAGCATATCTATATTCTCAGGATATCTATATTCTCAAGATATCTGTATTTTCAGGATATCTTCATTCTCAGCATATCTTCCTTTTCAATATATCTGTATTTTTAGTATATCTGTATTTTCAGACCACCTGTATTTTTAGTGTATCTATATTTTCAGGATATCTGTATTTTCAGGACATCTGCATTTTCAGAATCCTGTATTTTTATGATATCTTCCTTTTCAGGACACCTGTATTTTCAGTATATCTGAATTTCAATATATCTGAATTTCAGTATATCTGTATTTTCAGTATATCTGGATTTCAATATATATAAATTTCAGTATATCTTCCTTTTCAATATATCTGTATTTTCAGTATATCTGTATTTTCAGTATATCTGGATTTCAGGATGTCTTCCTTTTCAGTATATATTCCTTTTCAGTATATCTGTATTTTCAGTATAGCTGAATTTTCAGGATATCTTTCTTTTCAGGACACCTGTTTTTTCAGTATATCTGAATTTCAATACATCTGAATTTCAGGATATCTGTATTTCCAGTATATCTGGATTTCAGGATGTCTTCGTTTTCAGGATATCTGTATTTTCAGGATAACTGCATTCCAGGCTATCTTCCTTTTCAGGATATCTGCATTTTTCAGGACACTTGTATTTTCAGGATAACTGCATTCTCAGGATACTCAGTCCCTGTGCTGTTAAAGCCCCTCCCAACTCAAGGAGCTCAGAGATCCATTTCTTAAGTGAAATATTTCCCTTTATATATATAAATTTCAGTATATCTTCCTTTTCAATATATCTGTATTTTCAGTATATCTGTATTTTCAGTATATCTGGATTTCAATATATATAAATTTCAGTATATCTTCCTTTTCAATATATCTGTATTTTCAGTATATCTGTATTTTCAGTATATCTGGATTTCAATATATATAAATTTCAGTATATCTTCCTTTTCAATATATCTGTATTTTCAGTATATCTGTATTTTCAGTATATCTGGATTTCAGGATGTCTTCGTTTTCAGGATATCTGTATTTTCAGGATAACTGCATTCCAGGCCTCTGCATTTTTCAGGACACCTGTATTTTCAGGATATCTGGATTTTCAGGATATCTCCATTCTCAGGATAATCAGTCCCTGTGCTGTTAAAGCCCCTCCCAACTCAAGGAGCTCAGAGATCCATTTCTTAAGTGAAATATTTCCCTTTGCACTCCCCAAAGCTCCTGCAAGCCATGGATATCTCAGAGAATTAAAGACTTGACCAAATCCAAGTACAAAATCCAGGACAGGGATGCTGCTGTTCTTCCCTGGGCTTTGTTTGGGGCCCATTCCTGTTTTCCACCCTTTATGAGCCCCTCCCAAGAACGTTCCCTGTCCCTTTCCAGGGCAATTTTCCCTCTCAGAGTCCAATTCCCGTTTGCCACAGGTAATTCTGGAGCAGCTCTGGGAGGGTTTATTGCCTTTGCTTCAGCCTGGGGGATTTTGGAGCAAATTGGGTGTTTAAGGTTGAAAATGCGGATTAAATGTGCTGGCAAAAGGGTTCTTCTGCATAAACCCCAGAATCAGAGAGGTCCATGAAGGAAAAATGTGTCCTGGGATGGGTTCAACCCTCAGCCCTGACCTGAGGCTTTGCCCAGCAGCTTCTGCTGAACAGAGAATTTGTATTTCCCCACCTGTGAGGCATTAGAGGAGCTCCCTTTTCATGAGGGTTTGATTTCCCTACCTCCCACCTCTTTCTATCAGGATATTTTAAAGCAATCTGTGTTTAACATCAAAAATAACCTGGCTTGTGTTTACAAAAAAAAAAAAAAAAAACCAAAAAAACCAAAATAACCCTGTTATATCAGAAATACTCTGGTTTGTGTTTACAAAAAAAACCCCCCTGTTATATCAGAAATATCCTGGTTTGTGTTTACAAAAAAACCCTGTTATATCAAAAATAACCTGGTTTTCTCTGTATAGGGGGACCTGGGAAGGAAACAAAACCCTGTTATATCAGAAATACTCTGGTTTGTGTTTACAAAAAAAACCCTGTTATGTCAAAAATAACCTGGTTTTCTCTGTATAGGGGGACCTGGGAAGGAAACAAAAAGGATTTCCCCCAGGTTAAGGGAGAACCCAAACAGCAATGAATTCACTTGATTCCTTTCCACATTCTTGGGTGCTGCTGTCACTGTGGGGGATATGGGGTCGTTCCTTTCCCTCTCATTTTTGGGGTTGTTCCTCTTGTTATGGATGGATATGGGACCATCCCTTTTCCTCCTCTGGGTGGATAAAATGATCCTTTCCCTCCCTCTCCAGATAGATAAAAGGATCCTTTTCCTCCTCTTGGGTTTCTAAAGGGATCCTTTCCCTCTCACTCTGGGTGGATAAAAGGATCCTTTTCCTCCTCCTCTGGGTGGATAAAATGATCCTTTCCCTCCCTCTCCAGATGGACAAAAGGATCCTTTTCCTCCCCTGGGGTGTCTAAAAGGATCCTTTTCCTCTCACTCTGGGTGGATAAAAGGATCCTTTTCCTCACTCTGGGTGGATAAATGGATCCTTTTCCTCTCTCTGGATAGATAAAAGGATCCTTTTCCTCTCCCTGGATGGATAAAAGGATCCATTCCCTTCCTCTCCAGATGGATAAAAGGATCCTTTTCCTCCTCTGGGTGGATAAAATGAAGATCCTTTTCCTCCTCTTTGTGGATAAAAGGATCCTTTTCCTCTCACTCTGGGTGGATAAAATGATCCTTTTCCTTCCTCTGGATGGATAAAAGGATCCTTTTCCTCCTCCTCCTCCTCCTCCGGGATGGATAAAAGGATCCTTTCCTTCCCCTCTGAGTTGATAAAAGGATCATTTTCCTCTTCCTCTGAGTGAATAAAAGGATCCTTTTCCTTTCCCTCTGGATGAATAAAAGGATCCTTTTCCTCCTCCTCTGGATGGATAAAAGGATCATTTCCCTCCCTCTCCAGATGGATAAAAGGATCCTTTTCCTCCTCTGAGTTGATAAAAGGATCCTTTTCCTCTCACTCTGGGTGGATAAAAGGACCCTTTTCCTCTGCCTCTGGGTGGATAAAAGGATCCTTTTCCTCCTCCTCTTTGTGGATAAAAGGATCCTTTTCCTTTGCCTCAGGATGGATAAAAGGATCCTTCTCCTCCTCTGGGTGGATAAAAGGATCCTTTTCCTCCTCTGAGTTGATAAAAGGATCCTTTTCCTCTCACTCTGGGTGGATAAAAGGACCCTTTTCCTCTGCCTCTGGGTGGATAAAAGGATCCTTTCCCTCCCGCTCCAGATGGATAAAAGGATCCTTTTCCTCCCTCTGCATTGATAAAAGGATCCTTTTCCTCCCTCTGGGTGGATGAAAGGATCCTTTTCCTTTCCTTCTGGATGGATAAAAGGATCCTTTTCCTTTCCTTCTGGATGATAAAAGGATCCTTTTCCTCCTCCTCTTTGTGGATAAAAGGATCCTTTTCCTCCCTTTCCCTGCAGCCCCTGCCTGAAATGCTCTCATGAGTCAGCAGCCCCGGCTCTGCTCCTTCCAAACTCCGCGGCTGCTGAATTAAACATTTCCAGCCCTGCTGAATTAAACCTGCCCAGCCCTGCCTCCCCCCGCTGCTTTCCAGGCTTTTCCCGTGTTCCACCTTCGGAAATCCCGGGAAATCCTCCATGGAGTTCCAGGGAAACGCTGATTTCAGAGGAGAGGCAGAGCCGCGCTGGGGGCGAGGGGGATATTCTGAATTTCTGCTGCTCCTAAATGGGTTTTCTGCATTTTTTCCTGGGAAAATGCGGAGCAGCCCCGGGCTGAGCGGTGCCAGAGAGAGGTGGGGGCTGCTCGGTGTGCTAATGAGTGTCTGAGTGATGGAATTCTAATTAACGGTAATGATAGCACTTCCATGGAATGCAAGGAACACGTTCTGAGAGGCTGATGCAAAAATAGATCCTTTTTTTTCCTCAAGATGTGCAGTTTAAACTCCGAGGGCCAGGCACCACGGTTACGCTGCAGTTATTTTATCCATTTTAGCTGCAGGAAAACCTGGTTCTCGAGGAGCTAGTGGGGACTGGGAAAAGCATGGCCTCGTTTTTTTCACATCCTGACAAACAAGGGATGCTCCCTCCACGTGGCTGATGTGGAGAAAATATTGCTTCTCTTTCAGCACCAGAAATAATCTGAGCCAGAATAATAAAATTACAAACAAAAGGCTGAGGAGCACCCACAGTCCCTCCTTTCCCCAAGACACAAAGGTCCTTATGCCTGGATCCTGAAATAATCCCAGCCCCCCTGCAAAAGTCCTGATTTGCTGCCCTGGTTTGCATTCCTTGGGCATCAATTTATTAATGTGGATCCCAAATGTGCCATGGCCTGCAGCTTGCCAGGAATATTTCCCACCCGTATTCCAGGCTATTTCCCTCCTGTGGCAAAGGTTCCATTACCCTGAATTTTGCAGCATGATGTGCAGAGTTAGGGATTTCTCCAAAGGAAAAATGGGTGTAGAGCTTTATGAGAATATTACAAGGAATGTTTTTTTTGTTGTATTGAACTCTTCAGAATTTTAATTTCATATTATTTTAGAGAAGAACAAACTCAGGTATTAATGATTTGTCCCCTTCCTCAGGGACTGTGTGCTTGAGCAAGAGTTCCTGTTTATTTCTGGAAGGACTTTGGGAAAAGGGCTGAAGAGACTTTTTGGGTTTAAATTGAAACCCAGGTGCTGAGTGCTGGTCCCTCATGGACACAGTGATCCCAAAAGGGCTTTTACTGCTGTGCTGGGGCATTGGAGACCACAAAATTCCATTTCTTCCTCCTTTTCCCAGTCAACCCCACTGGGGAAAGCACATTATAAGGTGCAAATCCTCCGAACACAGAGGAGAATCCTGCTGGACTGGGGAGCTGCTATTAACACACAGAGAAATTAATGAGATATTAATTAAAGGTAAATAATGAAAGGATTAAATGGCCCAGAAAAAGCAGGTGATGCAAATAACAATAAAGATTTTTTTCAGTGGTGGCTGAATCCAATTCCTTGGACCTTTCCCCTTCCCATGGATGGTTTCTGACCATTAACATTTACAAATCCCCCTGCACTGACCCTAATGAGAAAAGCTTGAGCTGGGATTAACAACAGCTCAGATTTAGCATTAGCTGAGCTCAGTTTTGCAGAGCAAATGTTAATTAAAGCCTTGGGCCTGGCAGCATTAATGGCACAACATCCTTGGAGTAAACTGGAATTGAGGTACCTTAAACCTTCCCGTGGGATTGATCCCAAAGGAATCATGGAAAAGTGTTAAGGGAAGTGCCCAAACCCACAATGTTTGCAGCAGTGCCACATCTTGGAGTCCATGAAGGTGAGGAAATCTTTCAGGGCCTCTCAGAGCAACAAAAACCTTCTTTCAGTGCCTCCAGGAGCTGCTGAGTCAGGGCTGTGACATCAAACTCGGAGCTACTCCTCCCTTCCAGAGAGGGTTAACCCAAATTGCTCCCTTTCCTCTCTTTTCCTTCTCCTTCCTTCCTTCCTCCAGGCACATCTCTGGATTTCTGCACTGGGGAGACTCTGGCAGCAGACAATCCCAAAATTCAGGGGTGGAGCTCTGAGCAAGCTCTGTCCTTCTCTGAGGTGTCTCTGGAGGGGCAGTTTGTGCCCCAGTTCCCATCTCTGGGGTTATTTCCCGTGTTTATTATTTAACTGCAGTGTTTATTATTTATTTTGTGTGTGTTTTCCTGCAGAATTCCTTCTTTACCTGTCTGAACACTCAGAGATGCTGTGGCTGGAGCCAATTTTGCTTGTGCAGTGGCCTTTTCCTTCTCCTCCTTCTACACTCTGGTGCAGGAGCACAGAAACCTCTCCCTGGAGGATGCTCTGCTCTGTTTATCACCATTATTTTCCACTGTTTTAAGTCACCCCTTCCCTTCCCTTCCCTTCCCTTCCCTTCCCTTCCCTTCCCTTCCCTT